>NC_138769.1:212817015-212847015 GCF_965119305.1 Pelophylax lessonae | reverse complement strand
TCTCGCTCTGTCTCGCTCTCTCTCTCGCTCTCCCGCTCTCTCTTTCTCTCTTTAGATGTATTCTTGTATGCTTATTTTATTGTATTTTTTGATCATATACAGTATATGTAAATAAAATATTTTTATTTTTTGTAAATAAAAAAAATTTAATAAAATTTTAAACATAATAATTGACTCTGTCTCTTTATCTTTCTCGTGGGCGGGAGGTCAGCTGCCCTGGGCGTCTGCAGCTTGGGAGGTGGAGGGGGCGCTACCAGGAGTGTTTCTGCAACTATTAGCTGACAGAAGAGAGCGGGATGTGCTCTCTCTCTTTCCTCCCCAGCTTCACACTCCTGTTACTGTAGCGCTCATCAGATCGGGATTTCTCCTCTTTCGGCTCCTCCTCATCTTGATATGTCAGAGTGGAGAGGAGCCTAGGAGATGCTGATTGCTAAACCTTTGGCACGGACAGCTGGCGGAAGAGATGCGGCTGCTGTGCTGAAGGGGAAGAAGATCGCAGCTCAGGGATGCCACTGGTTGTCAGATCGGGACAATACAGAGTTTGATTACGTGTCCCCTACACCCCCTACACACATTGTTTGCTTTAAGGAGAGGGGGGTAACAAATACTGTAAAGTCCCGATCTGACATCCAGTGGCATCCCTGAGCCGCAATCTTCCTCCCCTTTCTGCAGCAGCATCTCTCCCGCCAGCTGTCCGTGCAAAGCTTTAGAAATCGGCTTCCCCTAGGCTCCTCCTCCGCTCTGACATATGAAGATGAGAAGGAAGGAGCCTCAGAAGAGGAGAATCACAAATCAATGTGCCGCGCTGTATCTGAGGTCTGCCTGCTGGAGGAAAGCTGCAGCCAAGCCGAGGGAAGGGAGAACTGCACTGGGGACACCAGGGAGGGGGGGGGGGAGAGGGGAATGAGAGTATTTGTACTAGGAGGGGTGGGGAGAAGATGATTACTTCTAGGTTGGATCAATATAGGGGGGGGGGGGGTATTTGTGCTGGGGTGGGAAATTTGAGAGGTGACAGGATAACATTTTTTCTAGCAGGGAAATTGGGGAGGGGGGTGCTAGGAGGGGTTATTTGTGCTGGGGGGGGGGAGGATTCGTGCCAGGAGGAGGGATTTGTGCTGTGGGGGGAGAATTTGTGCCAGGAGGGGGGATTTGTGCTGTGGAGATTGTGGGGGGGTGGAGGTTCTGTCTAGGAGGGGGGATTTGTGCTGTAGGAATAAGGGGAAGAGGATTTGTGCTGGGGGGACGGACGGGGGGGGGGAGGATTTGTGCTAGGAAGGGGATTTGGGGGGGGGGGGGGTTGTGCTAGTAGAGGTGATGGGGGGATTTGTGCTAGGATGGGGAATTATGGCGCTGTTAGAAATGGGGATGGGGGAATTTATGCTTGTAGGGATGATTGGGGGTATTTGTGCTAGAGGGGAAAATTGGGGGGAGGATTTGTGCTAGGCGGGGGAATATGGTGGGATGTGCTAGACGGGATATTCGGGGGGTTTGGGATGGGGGGAAGAGGATTTGTCCTAGGAGGGGGGATTTGTGCAAGAAGGGGAATTTTTTTGGGGGGAGGGGGGGTTTGGGGGAGAGGATTTGTGCTAGTAGGGATAATTGATGGGTATTTCTGCTAGGAGGGGAGGAGGACTTATGCTAGGAGGGGACATTTGGGGGAGGGGAAGATTTGTGCTGGGAGGGGGGGGATTTTAAGAGGGGAGAATTTGCGCTTGGAGGGGAAATTTTATGGGGGGGTGCAGTTTGGTGTCTTCGCCCTGGGCGCTGGATGGCCTTGTCCCGGCAATGCTTGCGGGAGATAGAGGATTATGTGCGCCCCCCCTCACGCGGCGCCAAGGTACATTTAAAATTCACGGTGGAATTAAAGGTGAAGGCTCGGTTCACATTTATGCGAGTGCGGGAAGGCTGCGAATTCGCAGCCTGTTCCCGCATCGCACACGCACCCCCGGCAGTTCACACTGCCATATGCGATACGCTGGGGGTGTCAATGTAATCTTAACGACACCCCCAGTTTGATCGCATATCGCAGTGCGATCGTGCAGTTCGCACAGGAGCGGATCGCACAAGTGTGAGTGTGAACCGCTGTGCGATCCGATCCTGATGCGGCTGCAAAAATGCCTCCTGTGCGTCTTTGCTCCGGGTGCGATGCGAATTTAGCCATACAAACTGTATGGCTAAACTCGCACCGCACAGCTGATCGCATGTAATGTCGGAGCAGTGCGCTCCGACATTACATGCAAACCCCGCACTCGCAGAAGTGTGAACCGGGGCGAAGTGAAAATCTGTTTCGTCAGCTGCAAGTGAAAATTAGCAATACTGTAAAAAATAAATGGATATATAAAAATATTAAAATATATATATATATATATATATATATAGATAGATAGATAGATCTCTTAGATAGATAGATATAGATATATATATATATATATATATATATATATATATATATATATCTTCTAGATTGTAAGCTTTAACGAGCAGGGCCCTCTGATTCCTCCTGTATTGAATTGTACTGTAACTGTATTGTCTTCCCTCACATTGTAAAGTGCTGCGCAAACTGTTGGCACGATATAAATCCTGTATAATAGTAATAATATATATGATACAGGTATGTTTAACATAAACAAAGTTAGCCACAGTAACAATGTATTAGACATTCATGTGATTTCAATTCTCACCAGAGACCAGCACAGCAGTAGCTGTGTTGCCATAACAACAGGGTGGGACCTTCCTTTGGAGGTGCATGCTGGGTAACCAGCAGCACCTATTGTAGGAAGTAGTAACATGTGGGCTTCACACGCCCACAATTAAGATGGGAGCCCCCTGCTGAGGAAAAATCAAGGTTAGTTTATGAAGAATGTCATTTATAAAACATTATTTACTTTAAGTAGATAGGAAAACAATTACATTTAGCCAATGCTGTGATCATTTGGGGAATAAAAGCAATTTTTATAATGTTGGAAAAACGGGTGGAACTCCACTTTAAGAGCTTTGGGGTTGATTTACAGTACTAATACTAGAGAATGCAACATTTGGTGCAGCTCTTCATATAAACCAATCAGCATCCAGATTTTTTTTTCAAAGCTTAAATGAAAAAGCTGCAGTTAGAAGCTGATTGGCTACCACGCAGAGCTGCACCAGATTTTGCACTCTCCAGTTTTAGTAAATCAACCCTTTTGTGCGCTTGAGTATGCTTTGTATTACAAAGAACTCCTGGCAAAAATAATACACTTGGTATGATCTGAATTGGGAAAAGGATAGATCATCTGTGCATGTTTAATATTACCTGTCTCCCTTTGGTGAAATTCACTCTTATTTTCTGACAAAACAAAATGTTACAGTTGGCACCGGAACAGGAATAGAGGGCAAATTTCCTAATCGGGACCGCTGTTTTAATAACAGACTGTCAAAGGTGACTTTTTACTTTGAGATATCTTCCTACTTCCTGTTGTGCATATGTGACACAGCAATAAAAACCTTACAGAGGTTCTAACAAGGGATGAGAAAATCTGCCCAGGTTCAATTTGTAGTGGGTTCTATTGAAGTCTAAGAGGGCAAATATTGATTAGGGATGAGCTCCAAGTTAAGTGTCAATGTGCTCAAGACCAAACTTTACTTATTCAGGCATTTATCTGAATGACTTTTAGTCCATTCAATGGAAAAATCATTTTTTTTTTCTACATCTACTATATATTACATCTTCCTTCCTCTGCTGTTAATGGGAAAAAGGTTGTTAAGGAAGCAGCGGATGATGGAACCCAATGCATCCTTAGCAACCAGTGATTTCACCTGGCCTCATTCATTGATAGCCAGGAATCTCTGGCCATGGAAACAAAAGATCAGGGATAGTGGCTAACATTATTGCCCAAAGAAGGCCAATTGACACATTTAGTAAAAAATGTCAGTCACTGTCCTTGCCCTTTTGTTTATAACCCAGATGACAGCTAGGAAAGCTTTCATTCAGAGAAGAGTGAGCAATGGGATTGAACATGCTGGCAGGTGTGTTTTTACTTACTGGGAGTTGGCAGGTGTTGATCATTGTGGTTGATGAGGATATGCATGATTTATATTGATTTTACATTATTAACCACTTGCCGACCACTCACGTTGAGCCTACTGCGTCAAAGTGGTTAGTTATCGTCCAGCGACGTAGACCTACGATGGACTCCTTTACTTGTGGGCAGTGCGCGCGTGCCGCCGGAAGGCTCGCTCCTGCTGTATTCAGTCACAGCCGGAGTCGGGCCAGGGGAGGAGCGGCTCTTCCCCGATCGTCAGGGATCGAGTGTGGAGATCCGCCAGCATGTGTAAACAAAGCGGGCGGATCTCCTAAGTGACAGGCAGGGACAGATTGCAGGATTCAGCATAGCTGAACCTGCGATCTGTGCCTCTGTCACACAGTCCCCTCCCCCCACACACGTCAGTAAGCACCAGGCATACATTAACCCCTTGATCACCAATAAAAGTTAACCCCTTCCCTGCCAGTATCATTTTTACAGTAACAGTGCATATTTTTAGCACTGATTACTGTAGTAATGTCACTGGTACCCCCAAAAGTGTCAAAAATGTCAGTCAAGGGTCCGATCTGTCCGTCGCAATGTCGCAGTCCAGCAAAAAAAATCGCAGATCGCCGCCATTACTAGTTAAAAAACCCAATAAAAATTACATAAATTTCCCGTAGTTAGTAGCTGCAATAACTTTTGCGCAAACCAATCAAAATACGCTTATTGCAATTTTTTTTACCAAAAATATGTAGCAGAAAACAAATTGGCCTAAAATGTTAAAATATTTTGATTTTTACATTTTTTGGGGGGGAATTTCATATAAAAAAATGTGAAAAATATTGTTATTTTTTAAAAATTGTTTTTTGTTTATAGCGCAAAAAGCAAAAATTGTACAGGTGATCAAATACCACCAAAAGAAAGCTCTATTTGTGGGGAAAAAAAGACATCAATTTAATTTGGGTACAGCATCGCACGACCGCGCAATTGTCCGTTAAAATAACGCAGTGCCGAATCGCATATGGCCTGGTCAGGAATGGGGTAAAATCTTCCGGTCTTAAAGCGGTTAAAAATACGCTCATTGAGAATTTTTTTGTCAAAGACATGTAGCTAAATACATTTTGGCCTAAATATATGACAAAAATTTAATATATTGGATATTTTTTAACTGTCAAATTAGAAAAATATTGTTATTTTTTTTTAAATTATCGTATTTTTTTATTAATATCGCAAAAAATGAAAAGCGCAGAGCTGATCAAATACCACCAAAAGAAAGCTCTGTTTGTGGGAAAAAAAAGGACGTAAATTTTGTTTGGGTACGGCGTTGCATGACCACGCAATTGTCAGTTAAAATCACACAGTGCCGAATCACAAAAAGTGGCCTGGACGTAAAGCAGGAAAATCCTCCGGTGGTAAAGAACTTGTAAAAAAAGTGTGTGTTTATTAACTATTTACATTTTTTTGTGAATGAGTACTGGTGTTCTGGATGGGAGGTATCTGGGGGCCCTTTATTTTTAAAGTGGGGTTACAGATTCCAATCAACTCCCCATTCATTAACCCCCACAACCACTGGGCTGGGAGTGTGGGGAAAAAGCCCTTTTCCTTATTAACATGGGAACAAAGTGCTTCATCAGGAGGGTCCCCCCCCAAAATTCTTAGAGCTTTGGTAAATATTCCCAAGGGCAATTCCCAGATCATCATGTCATTTGTTTGACAATCCCTTGCCTTTTAGTCTAGAAAATGGAACAAAGGAACGTTTGCTCATTCATAATCCTGATGCTACATTCTGGCCATTTTCAAGACTAATAGGAAAGCTTTTGTCTAAAAAGGGCAAGAAGAGTTAGCCACTGTCATAGGGGACATTTAATAAAGCAAATAAGTTTAAAAAAAAATAGCATAAATTTGGAGAGAAAGTTATTTTAATGTGACTTTGATTGTGACATGAAAAAACCAATCCTTCAAATTACTCGCTTGAGAATGTCTTTAAGCTGTATAGGGTGTTACAATACAATTTTTATGAGCAGGTCAGTGACACCACATTCCGGCATCACCTATTTTGGATGTCTAATTGATTTTTTAGCTTTTGAATTTAATGTGGCTTGAATACAAAAGCAACAACATAATCTGATTATTTTTAACTTGAAAAAAAAAAAAACGTTTTTCTAGGTATATTTTGCAGCAACACCTAATTCTTTATTATTCTAGTGGTAATAGACTGAGCTGAACTGAGCAAGTGGCATCAACAACAGACCTAAAAGCTAAAGGAAAGTTTACTCTTAAAAAGATAAAGCACACAACTGTGTAGAAATCATCAAGGGACACAGTTGTTTAATTGTATAGTTTGTGATTATTTTTTCAAAGTGCCACACTGCCTTGTCTTAAAAGTATGATAGTTGGAGGATGACGCCAGTGAGGAGGAGGGGGAACAGGTAACTGTGCTGTCACCAACGTAAAAGACACTTAGTGGCACCCCTAACTCCAAGGGTATGCCTTGTCCTGCATCTGCCAGTAGATGGACTTAGTGTGCTGTAAAGGATATGTAGCATCCCTGACCATATTAGCTGGACCATGGGTCATGTGTACCCTGCCTGGAATGTAATGTGTCTGTATTGCATGGTCCGTTGATACAGGCACAATACATTCCAATGCTGCTGGATAGCAGGGGTGGGCTTTTGGGAAAAACAATGGTGGCGGGGTACCTACCATTGTTGTGTAGCACCGGCCATACATTTGCAGAAAGGGGCTGATTTTATGAGCTGGAAATAAAGCATCTACATAGCCATCTACTTTGCCAAGCTGCCCTTAAAATCCTGAGCATGGGGACATTTATTTTTCTCTGAAGCAGCAGCTGCCAAATAGATACCACCTTTAGAATGATGCTGCTGAAGATGATGGGATGGGAGTAGAAAAATTTTGTAAAGGTTTAAGCCTTTGCTTGACATGAGTTAGCGTGACTCTCTTCACCACTTGGCTTGGCAACCCTAAGCCTCTGGAACTCCTTGTGAGTCTTCCTACCTGTCACTAGGCCACAGATGTTGAAGCAGGTGAAGCACACACACACACTACCTCTATGTGCAGAACCTCTGCCTCTCCCTTCAGGTATGACTGTTCCTTTTAATAAAGAGTATTGCCTACATTTAATGTCAGCTATGACAATAGGGGGAAAAAATATATGGTGCTTCGGTGTACTTTGTCTATGTCAGCAAACATACTTTGTAGACCATGAAAAAAAAGCCCCCCCCCCCCCCCACAGAATAAAATAAATATACCCCCTAAAACAAAAAACCTTGAAACACTAAAACCCATACCTATTTTTAACCTAGCAGAGAAAAATATATGTATAAAGTTGAAATAAAAGAGAATAAAATAAAAAAACAATAAACCATCAACAATAACAAAAGCCCACAGTGGTAGGGGTCAGCACCCCCCCCCCCCGCGCAAAATAAAATACATATACCCCCTAAAAACAATAAACCTTGAAACACTAAAACCCAAACCTATTTTTAACCTGGCAGAGAAAAATACATGTATAAAGATATAAAGATGAACTAAAAGAGAATAAAAAAAAACAATAAATAAAACATCAACAGTAACAAAAGTCCGCAGTGGTAGGGGTCAGCAGCCCCCCCCTCCCGCAAAATAAAATAAATATACCCCCTAAAAACAATAAACCTTAAAACACTAAAACCCAAACCTATTTTTAACCTAGCAGAGAAAAATATATGTATAAAGATGAAATAAAAGAGAATAAAAAAAGCAAAAAACAAAACAATTGAACCACAACAATAACAAAAGCCCGCAATGGTAGCAGCTAAACAGCAACTACAGTTGTTGCTGACACATACAAAAAAGCAGTCCTAAAAAGGACTGTTGGTTCTTTGAACACTGTGGAAAGGAAGGGGGGGGGGAGGAGTCTGTGTATGGCCAATTTAATGACTTCTAGCTACTTTTTTTCTGTTTTTCTTTTTTTCTGTTTGACCTTATCCTCTAATAGGAATATATCAGATGTGTATAAGTAATTATAAGGGGGCCAAATGGAGTACAAATGTGGAAGAATTAATTTTAGGCTGTAACAGCAGTAATCTTTAGCACTCTTATATAACCGTTTTCAAGTCTATAATTATCTCCTGAAGCAATTCCCTAATCTTTAACGACTCCTATATCATGTTTGCTGGTTATGACCATCCCCTGTCGCATGTTTGCTGTTTCTAAAGCCCCCGTACACACGCATCGAAAATTGGCAGGGAATTTTCGGCCATCGTCCGATCTGCCGATTTTCGGCTTGTTAGTATGATGCTTCCGACAACCGACTCCGACTTTTCGGCCGAAAAAAATATGGTGTGCAGACTATAAAATTTTTGTTGGCCATCAAAACACGGCCGATTTTCGTGCAGTCAGTACAGATTTCGACAGGGAAAAATCTAATGAGCAAGTCTGGGCATGCTCAGAGAAGAAAGAACACAAAGAAAGCAAACCAGCACATGACATCACTTCTGAAGTAGAATTTTGTTGGGCGAGAAAATTCGTGTGCAGTCTAGGCACATTCCAACCAACAAACACCACTCTGGACAAAAGTCGGACGATCGGTCGGCCGATAATCATTGTGTGTGTACGGGGCTTTACAGGATCTTTAGCAATACATAATTACACTGAATATTAGGTATTATATAAAATGTCAGGGCTATACTTGAGGCTATAAACTTTATATATCAAGTAAGTAGACCACCACTAACAAGGTATCTTTTTCAGACCTGATTTTTGTTTTACAGATGTGCATTGAGGTCATTCTTTCTTCACTGTTTTTCTAGACTCCATTGCTAGATGGTATGTAATTTTAAATCCACTGTTATTAGAATTGTGGCCACAGCTCCGAGTTACTTCGTAATTAGGTTAAATGAACATTTTTTATTCCAAAAATGGATTTAAGACTATTGCTGAATAAAGCTTCAAAATGCTTCCAGGCAAATGGCACAGATGACAGCTAGATGTCACGGGATTAAAAAAAAAAAAAGCATTCCACAAATATGTTCATTTAACCTAAAATTCATTGATACTTGGTACATTGAAAAGGTCATGCATTTATTCTGGCTACATCTAGACTTTCAGCTATGCCAAAAAACTCTTCCCTTGTAGTTTGTTTCTTGATTTGTTTAATGTATTGCCAATTTTATTAAGATTAAGAAGATCTAAGGGCACATTTTAATGTGAACCATTGAGCTTATTAAGAAGTCACTACAGTACTTAAGAGGTTTTGTTAAAATAAGTTTATATGTGCATTTTAAGTGAAAGAGCCAATCCTTCTGCAAGTGATATTTTAGTTATAGTTGGAGCCTAGTGGGCCGAGGCAGCCCTTGGCCTCTTATACGCCTTCAATACATTAGAAAAGATCTCACTGTCATAACTCCTGACTCTGTGCATGTACACCTAGGAGTTTTCTAGCACTTTCTTTTGCATTCTTCTTAGTATAAAGGATCTAAAAATCAGAGATTTTCCAAGAGATATGAGAAACGGTCTGGAACTTAAAGAGGTTGTAAACCCATAAAAAAAATTTTCATCCTGAAAGAGAAACACATAATGAGCTAGTATGCATCGCATACTAGCTCATTATGAAATACCTACCTTAGAAGGAGCACCCGCCGTCCCGCCCGCCTACCTGTATGATGGGCGACATGTTCAGTCGCCCGTCTTCCGGGATCGCGGCATCCGACCATCTGATTGGCCGGAGTCGCGGTGACGTCACTCCCGCGCACGCGCACGGGAGCCGATGGTCACGGCACGGGGCTCTGAAGGAACGGCACCAGCGGCCGTTCCTTCAGAGCGCATGCGCCAGTGATGTCGCTGGCTGCATGTAAGGTAAATATCTCCTAAACGGTACTTTTTTTTTCTCATTGTGTGTGCTAGGCATAACTCTTTGGAATCTATCAAACTATAGTATATCAGTTTTGAGTAGGTTGACCCTTTAGGAGAAATAAAAAATTACAATAGGTAAAGCTGTAGAAATAAATTGAATGTTATCTCCTAAAGGGAAAATACTATTATTTTTAGTGTATTTTCTTTTGTGTTATTTAAGTAAATATACTTTTAAACTGTTTTTTGATGTCTACTTTTTTAATTTATTTCTCCCTTTCTCTTTTTTTCTCTTTTGCTGGAAAGGTAATAATGCTTTTATTTTATTTGCTCTACTTAGTTTACAAGTTACCTTGTAGTGAAAGGTTCACTTTAACATGCCTCAATGCACAAAATAATAATACCTGCACAAAGAATTTAAAAAAAATGGTGGAGACCATATACAGATTTCTGTAGGTTTCGGTAAATTTTTATAAAATGTGAATTTTAGTGCTTGCTAACACATCACATAGATGTAAAACCAGACAATGCTACACCGGAGTCATGATTTGTATTTCAAATTACATTTTTATTTGTACAATTGTTACTTGCATAATAAAAAAATTAAATCTAAAATAGTTTAAAAAAGGAAAAAAAAAACAAAAAATAAAATTCAATAAAATTAACCCCAAGCTACTATCATTTTTTTTTTTTTTTTTAATGCATAGCAGGCTCAGTGGGGACAACGTTAGCAGCGGGAGGACCGGGTTCTGTGCCTTGGATATGTTGTTGTGCCTAACTACATCCGATTCCATGTGAGTGTGATTTTAACTTTTCAATAAAGCCTTGTTCGTACATATTACGCTATGGGTCCTTATTGTTCCCCCTTTATGTGAGAGGAGAGGAGGAGGTGCTGTCCATATCCCTACTAGTTGGAGTGGAACCCTGAGGGGATCGCCATCCGGAAGTGGAGGATTATCTGTTGAATAAAGCGCTACACCCTAGCGTTAAGGGTACGTGTTCACTCTCAGGGGGGGAGCACAGCGGTGAGGTGAAGGATATGGTGGTAGCAGAGTGATCAGCAAAGAAGTCTTGTGTTTTCACTACACAACGATTTTTCTATGCACCCAATCTTTCGTGTGACTTCACCCTGAGATTATTATGGACATATGAACTTTATGGCTTTATAACAACTCACTGTTCTGATAGGCTGATTTTATTTTGCCATATACCCTCAACCTCGTCAGAGGCTGTCTTTAGCGCTGCTAGTGTTTATGTGGGCTGAGGCTCTTATACGCACCCTTTTTTTTGTTATGATCTGAGTATAGCGGCTGCTTTATTGGTAATACAGGCAGATGAGAACATACATCTTGCGGAATTGCTAGATATATCCTGGGAGTATTGCATACACATAAGCGCTGAGTGGGTGGGATAAGGAATAATTATCATTTTTTCTTTCTTGCTCCTTTTGTGTATAGCATTAAATATACTGATCTAGCTATATAAACCATTTTGAATATTGAGACTGTCAGTATTAATATAGTCTGTCAGTGCTGTACTATAGTCTCATACTTGTTGTTGACATCCAATATCCTAATATATTACATGAAGGAATGCTTTATCACATGTATGACGCTACAAATACAATGTTTTCGATAAGGCTGAGCTAGTTGTAGATAATCTACAAAACAGTTTGCCTACTTATTAGCTATACATGGAGTTGGAAACAGTTGGGATTATTGTTATCACTTAACTTTGTGGTATAGATTATATTAATGGTGGGAATTTATAATGGACAGTATACATGATGTGTGACAATGTCTTAAGGTCTTTCCTTAGTAATCAGCAGGTAATACATCCTGATAAGTCTAGTGACAGAAGCTAAGTATTTGAAATCATCAGCTGTCTATATCTTTTTGTTAGCAAATGACAGATAGGCAGCTGTTTAACTGAAATAAAGTGCTTCCAAAAATCTAAAAACATTCATCACCCTATGTGATTCAACACAGTATAAATAGAATTAGGGGTATTTCTACAGATCATCAGGCCCCATAGCACAATTTTGATGCCCCCCTTCCCCAGCAACCTCTCTATTGTCTTTGATCTTAATATAAAGTATGTCTAAGTTGGGGAGAGGTAGAAGGAGAACTGTCAGCATAGTCAGTAGATTGCTAAGGACCAGTGCTGTGGACACAAGTTGACAGGGAAGGGCAACAGTTCATTGAATTAACATTTAACTTTAATTTTCCAATTATCTACTCAGTCCTCAGTAGCTCATCAGTCTTCAGATTTCAGGGCCTCAGTGTAAATTCTAAGCCCTCCCACCCTTCCAAATGCCATAGCAAGCAAGTACTGAAAGAACTGATCTAGTAGTGAGTAAAAAAATAAAAATGATCATCACAATATGTTATATTATGACATTATTGTTAGTATAGCTATGACTAAGCACCAGCTTGGGTGCGAAACAAATTAGCTGCCATTGTCATCGTCTCCGCTGTGGTATGATTATCTTTCATGTATTTATGTTTTCTTCAATAAAGGACTAATTTTTTTGGAGTGTCGCCATCCAGTCCATTTCTTCCACATTATTGTTAGTACTTTGGCACACAATTACAATATAACCCCAATATTGACAAATGCCTTTCAACTGGGTTTTCATTGCAGAACTACAACAGCTATTGAATAAGACTGTGTTAGAGATACAGGATTCATTTCAGTGCTGGCTGGGATGACCAAAAGTTCTGAAGATAAGAAATCTACACTGCTAAACAGATTCTTCTGCACGGCTTGCAATGGGGGACTCTATGACTAGCAACAACAATTTTGAAGTCTTCCTCTGTGTGTCTGATGTCAGCTGTTTTTTATTGGAAATGTCACGGAATGTACAGTGTCAACATTTGCATTATGTAATGATACAATAATGGATTAATTTTGATTCTAAATGCACGCAGATTTTCTATGTATAATTTGCCTCAAGAACCCCCCCCCCCCCCTCATTCCACCCGAGGGCCTCAAGCAGTCTTATGTGCTGCTATGGCTATTGTTACTGCATACAATACACACAACAGAGGTACAAAGCTGAAGTTGGGTTTAAAGGACATCTGTACTGAGAAATACATAGGATTCCATTACTGACTTTTTTTTGGGGGGACATTTTAATTGCTAGTCTTGCTAATCCAATGGCCTCAATGACATTTGCACCACTGATGTGAAACAGGTGTGGAGTTCTGACTTCGCTCTGACTTTCTTATCTGCATGCCTTTTTAGGTCATTGACTTAGAAAGGACTGAAACCAAAGCCAGCAAGGCAACAGGCATTTCAGAAGGAAGTTCACCTTCATAGATTTTTCAGTAAACGTTTTATTCAACTATTTGAGAATTGAGATTCTATTTGCGAATCTGAGGCTCTTGCAATATGTTTCTGATTTTGCATTATATTTACTGTCCTCAATGTGTCAACAATTTCATTTTTTTGGCTCACTTCACTGGTCAGCAGGCACAGAGGAGAACATGATCATATGTAAACTCTGGACATGAAAATAGAGGTATTATAGTCTTATTTAAAGATAGAAAGAGAAAAGCATCTGATCCACTTTATAATAGCCAACTGACCATATTTATATGCCTTATTCAAGTTTGGCGTAAGTATCTTTAGCTGATTTGAAATTACATTAAGGATGAATCTTTTAGTAAAAAAGGGCGATTAACAAATTTGGTGGATTGCTCTTTGGATAGTACTGGAAGGATGGAGAAAAAAATACTAACTTAGATTTTTTTCTTGTGCCTTTAGTGATCTTCTCCCTGAGGATGTCTCGTATAGTCTTCTTCTTTTACACACATCATGTAGGATTAGATGCTTTCAAGCACAACTAGAACCTTTGAAAATGCATTGACAAGTCAGTAGTACCTACCTCCAATTCAGAGAAAGTCAAGGTATGAGTGTGACGTTGGCAGAAGCACAGGCGGCCTGGCAGAGGAACTAATGGCCGGAATACACGATAAGAAAATACAGTTTGAAAAAAACGAAAAATTCTGTCGTCTCGTTTGCGAATGAACGATATCCTATACATTGATGTTAAGGTCGTTCATTTGAAATCTGTAGAACATCATCACGCTGAACACTGTTTCGATGGTCGGCAGTCAACGGTCGGGCGATATTCAGCCTGTGTATGTTGGCAACGTTTTCGACCAACGAACACTTTTTCATAAGTCGTTGTTCGAATGATCGGGCGATATTCTACTCGTGTATTCCGGCCATTAGGAGCATTGGCGTATACAATAAACATTAAAGCAAATTTAAAACCATGGACCTAGAAGGACAGCTCACACCTCTTGGTTCCAACCTGATCTCCTTCTGCCCTGGGCCCAGATAGCAGCTTTGTGGGCTACTATGGCAGTAGTTCTTCACCAAATAGTATATGTTTTTCTCAGATTCCAGCTTTGCAGTAAATTAACCACATATACATTAGGAGAGCATACTGAAAGAGAAGTGAGCCTGCTTTGCTTATCATTGTATTGTATTATCATTGTATTGTACTCAACACAAGGCATTTGTGTTAAGTGTGAGAAAAGTTGAGCCAGGAACACTGATGAGGAAAGGCTAGAGTCCCTGGGAAATATAAGAAGCTGCTGAATGATTCAGCTTACTATTATTGACCCCAAACCACTATATTACATTTGTGTGGACCTACACTTTAAAAATGTACTAATGAAATAATACATTATTTGTTTATTTTTTAAATTAAATTACTGTATTTAATCATTTATCTATATCAGATATAAAATCATTGTTGTGGCGTGAGCGGCAATCCAGTTTTTTTTCTTTCTTTAAAGTGGGCACTGCTAGTCATAACATTTATTAGTTTCCATAAAGTAGGAGGGAGTATATACATCTTAGACCAGTAACAAAAATGTTATATATTGCAACTTACCAATCCTTAGATGTGGTTGTTGCATTCTTTTTTTTTTTTCAGATTTATTTACATTTTTCACCTTTAATCCCGATAGCAACATATTTCCTGTTCTAGGGTCACAATACTCATCCGGGACAGAAAGTGAGTAAGGATTACAGAATCATCCACTCTGATCATCTCCATAACATAGCAGAAAGGGGTTCTGTAGTCCTGGTAGAAAAACTGGCCTGGGCTGATAACACTGCTGGAGACACCATAGCAGAATGAACAGGAAGTCAGAAGCTCACTGGCATTTATGACATGCTGCTACAAGCATTGTTTGCACTTTTTGAGCAGATATATTAAAATATTTTCAATGGCCTATTTTACAGACCAAAAGAGAGCAAGTTAGAGAAAATCACTGTTAACACTTTATTTTGTCAAGATTTTTTTTTTTTTTTTTTGTTTAGTACTATATAGGGTAGGAAAAGCCTATATCATTTTGTTTGTTTGCTGCCTGTGTCCTACTGGGGAGAATTTCCAGTCCTGGAGAAACAACAGGTAATTATGGGAAATTTCTCTGATGTCATTGCAAATGCTATCTAAAAGGGTTGTCATAGGAACAGGGGTCCTGTTTGATAGATGTTTCACTCATTTTGTGCTCTGTTGACAACTCTGACAGTTTCCCATCACTTTCTGTCTCAGTGACAATTGTGACCAGGACAGGAATGGGGGGGGGGGTAAATCTTCCCCATGGAGAGCTCACAGAAGCTATAACACTTCCCCCGCTCTATCCAAAAGTAAAATAAAAATCTTTAAAATGTGATTTTATGCCTAGTTAGCAGTAATTGTCTAAGTGAGTGATAGACAACTAGAGATATTCACAAGAGAGCATGAATTATTCAGACAATCTTTGTTTAGTATATGGTTTTGCAGATATGTGCTCTGCCCAGCTTGCTGTTAAGGATTCATGTTTATATCATTCATTCATAAAGTCATTTATTCACATTTGATTTTTGAAATTTTGACAATTTTCCTCTCCGTTTCCCAGCAATATGTTTCTCCAGAGATATCTCCACCCTCAGTTAAAACAATTTAATTCCTCCACCCTTTTCATTCACAAGTGTATTTTTTCATATCCGTAACTTAATTAAAAGACCTAGTGATGCGATGGTATTCGTTTTTCCTGGCAATTAGAAGTCATAAAAAGGTTGTAATTTCAGGACAGATTAAAATATATTATTAAGAGATACATGTTTTTAAACATAAATTTGTCCATGGGTGGACCAATTTTGCCAGCTGGCTGATAAAAAAAAAAATGGGTTCCCCAATCCACACATTCATGTTTATCATTAGATTGACTTCTCATGAATAGGAATGGCAATAGGTAGATTGAAATTTGGCCGGTTCAATCCATCGATGGCCAGCTTATCTCTGGACTGTGATCAAATAAATTTGTTCCTTCCAGTTGGTGGGACTTTTGAGGTACAACTCACACCATATAACTTAACCACTTTACCACTAGAGCATTTTGCTGTCTTACGTCTGGGCCACTTTTTGCGATTCGGCGCTTTGCGACTTTAACTGACAATTGCGTGGTCATGCGACGCCGTACCCAAACGAAATTTGCGTCCTTTTTTTCCCATAAACAGAGCTTTCTTTTGGTGGTATTTGATCACCTGTGCGATTTTTACTTTTTGCGCTATAAACAAAAAAAGAGCGTTTATTTTGAAAAAATAACATTATTTTTAACATTTTTTTATATGAAATTCCCCCCAAAAAAGATGTAAAAACCATTTTTTTTAAATTTTTGGCCAATTTGTTTTCTGCTACCCATGTTTGGTAAAAAAAATCGCCATAAGCGTATTTTGATTGGTTTGCGCAAAAGTTATTGCGTTTACTAACAAAGGGAAAGATTTATGGCATTTTTGGTGTTTTTTTTTTAACGAGTAATGGCGGCGATCTGCGATTTTTTTTGCGGGACTGCGACATTGCGGCGGATAGATCGGACCCTTGACTGACATTTTTGACACTTTTGGGGGTACCAGTGACATTACTGCAGTAATCAGTGCTATAAATATGCACTGTTACTGTAAAAATGACACTGGCAGGGAAGGGGTTAATTTTATTGGAGAGGGAGGGGTTAATGTATGCCTGGTGCTTACTGACGTGTGGGGGGGGGAGGTGACTGTGTGAGACAGGGACAGATCGGATGTCCAGCTATGCTGAACACTCCGATCTGTCACTCCCTGTCACTGAGGAGATTCGCCTGCTCTGTTTACACAGGCGGCGGATCTCCAAACTGGATTCCCCGATGATCGGGGCAGAGCAGCGGCGATCGCCGCTGCTCCTCCCCTGGCTCGACTCCCGCTGTGAATGAAAACAGCGGGAGCGCGCCTCCGGCGGCGCGAGCGCCGCCTACAGGGGGAGGAGTCTGGCGACGTAGGTCTACGTCGTCAGACAATAACGAGCCACTTTGCCGCAGTAGTACTACGGTACTCAGCGGTAAAGTGGTTAAAATCTAAATAACTTTATTACAAAATTATGGCATTCAAGTTTCCATATAAAAATGTATTTGTTTCAAGGTTACATAGTTGGTTAGGTTGAAAAAAAGACACCAGTCCATCCAGTTCAAGTGTGCTTGTGTTTATGTCAATAGTACATTGTATATCCTTGTATGTCGTGATCATTAAGGTGCCCATCTAACAGTTTTTTAAACTATCGACACTCCTTGCTGATGCCACTGCTTGTGGAAGAGAATTCCACATCCTTACTGCTCTGGCCGTAAGAACCTTCAACACAGTTTAAGGTTAAACCGCTTCTCTTCCAATTTCAGTGAATGAGTGCGTGTCTTTTTAAATTCCCTTGCACTGAAAAGTTTTTTCCCTATGCTAGGGTCTTTAGTACCGTATTTGTACATTTCTATCATATCCCCTCTCAAGCGTCTCCTCTCCAGAGAGAATAGGTTCAATGTTTGTAGTCTTTCCCCATAGCTGAGATCCTCTAGTCCCTTTATTAGCTTTGTTGCTTTTCTCTGGACTCTCTCGAGTTCCAGCACATCCCACCTGAGGACTGGTGCCCACAACTTAACGGCATACTCAGGATGCGCCTGGACCAGAGTCTTGTAGAGTGGGAGAATTATCGCTTTATCTGTAGAGTGAATTCCCTTTTTAATGCATGCCAATATTCTGTTGGCTTTGCTTGCAGCAGCTTGGCAGTGCATGTCATTTACTAGGACCCCCAAGGCCTTTTCCATCCTAGATTCCCCAGAGGTTCTCTGACTAACGAGTAACTTGCGTTTGTATTTTTAGCACCCAGATGCATTATTTTACATTTTTCAACAATAAACCTAATTTGTTATTTAGTTGCTCACCCCATTATTTTATTTAGGTCTTCTTGTAAGGTCTCCACATCCTGCTCAGAGTTTATTGTCCTGCTTAACTTTGTATCATCTGCAATATTGAGATTGAGCTGTTTATCCCATCCTCTATATCGTTTATGAATAAATTAACCACTTTACCACTAGAGGATTTTGCTGTCTTACGTCTGGGCCACTTTTTGCGATTCGGCGCTGTGCGACTTTAACTGACAATTGCGCGGTCGTGCGACGCCATACCCAAACAAAATTTACGTCCTTTTTTTCCCACAAACAGAGCTTTCTTTTGGTGGTATTTGATCACCTGTGCGATTTTTACTTTTTGCGCTATAAACAAAAAAAGAGCGTAAATTTTGAAAAAACAACAATATTTTTCACATTTTTTTATATGAAATTCCCCCCAAAAAATGTAAAAATCAAATTTTTTTTAAATTTTTGGCCAATTTGTTTTCTGCTACCTATGTTTGGTAAAAAAATTCACAATAAGCGTATTTTGATTGGTTTGCGCAAAAGTTATTGCGTTTACTAACAAAGGGAAAGATTTCTGTCATTTTTGGTGTTTTTTTTTTAACGCGTAATGGCGGCGTTCTGCGTTTTTATTTGCGGGACTGCGACATTGCGGCGGACAGATCGGACCCTTGACTGACATTTTTGACACTTTTGGGGGTATCAGTGACATTACTGCAGTAATCAGTGCTATATATATGCACTGTTACTGTAAAGATGACACTGGCAGGGAAGGGGTTAATTTTATTGGAGAGGGAGGGGTTAATGTATGCCTGGTGCTTACTGACGTGTGTGGGGGGAGGTGACTATGTGACACAAGGACAGATCCAGGGTTCAGCTATGCTGAACCCTGCAATCTGACCCTGCCTGTCACTTGGGAGATCCGCCCGCTTGTGTTTACACAAGCAGACGGATCTCCACACTAGATCCCCAACGATCGGGGAAGAGCAGCGGCGATCGCCGCTGCTCCTCCCCTGGCCCGACTCCTGCTGTGACTGAATACAGCGGGAGCGAGCCTCCGGGGGCGCTCGCGCGCCGCCGAGAGAGGGGAGTGTCTGACGACGTAGATCTACGTCGTCAGGCGATAATGAGCCACTTTGCCGCAGTACTATTACCGTACGCAGACAGCAAGTGGTTAAACAGAATTGGTCCCAGGACAGATCCCTGAGGGACCCCACTTACTACACCGGATCATTCCAAGTACTCGCTATTTATCACCACTCTTTGGACCTGCCTCTGAAGCCAGTTTTCAATCTAGGTACTCACCCTATGGTCCATACTGACAGACCTCAGTTTGTTATCTCCAACTGCCGTTTTTTTTCTTCTATACACTTAACCATAACATTTGAATTATAGTTAAGTGTATAGCAAAAAAATATATAGCAGTTGGAGATAATTGAAACAAATACATGCTTTTGTGTAAATTTTAATGCCATAATTTAGTAATAAAGTTGATTAGATTTTAATTTATATGGTGGGAGTTTTGCCTCAAAAGACCAGCCAAAAAATACCTTTTTGTATCTTGTATGTACTATGTTAGTGATGTGGCATATTTTCAAGACAACACTTTATATGTTCCCCCTTGTTATTGAAGAATATTTAGCTAATTTTTATAGGGAATAGGCTAGCACACTCTAATATTTTATTCCTCCCTACATAAGGTCATGCAACAACCGGCAGTCTGATCCTTTTTTCTCCAGGACTGGAATGTGGGGGCACTCCTACTTCATCACATACAATGCAGGACCGCATAATTAAAACTGGGCATGCCCACTGGTCATACATTGTATGTAATTATGTCAGCGAGGGACCAAATGGAGACTGGCAAGAACAGCTGCTACTAGGGACTGGTCATCAGTCAACCAGAACTGGCAGGAAGGAAGACTCTGTGTTCTATCGCCTAGAAAATCAAGCAATATATTCTTTATCTGCTGGGGAAAACTGATCACTTTATCACTTCTGAGGGCTAGGCTTTAAACTATCTGCTATATTATATATTTCCTCTGGATCGGGTAGAATACTTTAGGGCTAAATTCGTACTTCTGCATTGGGGTAATGTGTGTATTGCTGCACACATAGCTACAATGAGCAATGATGCACATAACATGTATTGCTGTGTTGTGGTGCCATTCATTTTGAATGGGACCCCAATGCACTATGGCAGCGCTCCGACATTTTTGCATTGTCATGGGTCATGTGCAAATTTAAGCACATTAGGGTACATTTTCCACTGGAACCTTTCCCTCTTCACTCAAACATGCACTGATTACCCCCATACTTACAAAACCCTCACTGGCCAATACCTGTTTGAATAACTTAAGACCCATCTCCCTGCTCCCAATTGCCACCAACTTCTTGGACGCCTTGTCCACAACTGTATGAGTTTCTACCTCACTGACAACAACCTTCTCGATCCCCTACAGTCCAGCTTCTGCCCACATTCCACTAAAACTGCCCTACTAAAACTCACCAAAGACCTACTAACTGCTAAAAGCAAATTCCATACTCCTTCTATTGGACCTTTCTGCTGCCTTCGACACCATTGGCCACTGGCTTCTCCTCAACATACTCCACTCCCTTGGCCTCCATAATTATATTCTTTCATGGTTCTCCTCCTACCTATCTCGGTGCACTTTCAGTGTCACATTCAACACCATCTCTTCCACTCCTCTTCCTCTTTCTGTTGGGAAACCCGAAGGCTCCTTGGGCCCCTCCCTTTCTCTCTATACCTCCTCCCTGGGCCAGTTCATAACTTCCCATGGCATCCAATATCACCTCTATGCTGATGACACCCAGATCTATCTCTCCACTTCTCAACTCACCCCCTCAATCTCCTCACGTATCACAAACTTACTGAGTGACATATCAGTATAGATGTCACACCACTTCCTCAAACTCAATCTTTCTAAAACTGAGCTAGTAATATTTCCTCTTCCCCTATATCCTCCCTATAACTTCACCATCAAGATCAAAGGCACAACCATTTGTCCCTCCACACATGCCAGGGTGCTGGGTGTAATTCTAGAATCTGACCTCTGCTTCAGCTCCCACATCCAATCACTGGCTACATCTTGCCGCCTTAACCTCCGCAACATTTCCAGAATTCACCCTTTCTGACTAATGATGCTACAAAACAACTTATTCACTCCTTGTTTTTTTCTCGCCTCGACTACTGCAACTCTCTCCTCACTGGCCTACTCTTACATAGGCTATCCTCCCCTCAGTCTATTATTAATGCTGCTGCTAGACTAATACACCTTACTAACTGATCCATGATTGCTGCTCCTCCCTGCCAATCCCTTCACTGGCTTCCACTACCCCACCGCATATAATTCAAAATACTAACCACAACATACAAGACCATCCACATCGCCCCTAGCTACATCACCAACGCTGTTTGCAGATGTCGCCCAAATCGTCCTCTCCACTCCTCCCAAGACCTGCTGCTCTCTAGCTCCCTTGTTACCTCCTCAAATGCTCACCTCCAGGACTTCTTCAGAGCCTCTCCCATCCTCTGGAACTCCAGGCCACAGTATGTCTGGTCAGCCCTACCCTGTCTGCCTTTAGGTGATCCCTGAAAACGTACTTATTAAGGGAAGCCTACCCCACCTCCATCAGACCCCCCACCCCCTGCAGCTATTATCTTTTGTACAACCTCCCCCTCCCATTAGATTGTAAGCTCCACAAGCAGGGTACTCCTGTCCTTTCTGAACTGAACTGAATTGAACTGTATTGTAATTTTACTGTCCCCCCTCTACATTGTAAAGCGCTGTACAAACTGTTGGCGCTATATAAATCCTGTATAATAATAATAATATTAATAAATTATTTTCAACAAGATGCCCTAATTTAACATGTTAATGTGTGACATACCACTCACGTGCATTAACAAAGATGTAAATGGGTCTGTAAGGATTTTATTCTCAATTTAACATATCCTCTAATGTCTGTTTGAACCACAAATAATGCATGATTTACAGCGGTTGCAAGGCAAGAAAAAAATTAGCCTATACATGCTTGTCTAAAAACCTAACCAAAACTTTTGTTTTCTCTTGTGATCCCATTGGGAATATTTCATCTCACTTCCATTCCATGTGGCATCAGGATAATAACTGATAGACACAGACAGTAATGATAATTTAACAAAGGTTGTGTCTCCACGGGAGAGATTTCTATTACTTCATGAAATAAAGCAAAAACAAATCTTCTCAATGGAGACCGAGACACAAATAAAGATCTGACAGAGGTTCTATCCCTTGAATAAAAGTTTTGTATAGAGTTGGATTTTAGAGGCAGCCTTTCATCAAGGAAATAAGGCTGGTATTGCTGACTTAGAAAGTTATAGTTTACTTCCTTTCAAGGTGACCCTCAAGCTTCAACAGCTTGCTCTGACTCATGGTTTTGTTCAACCCCTTGGTTGAATGAAAAAAACAAAAAAGACTCATCTATGGGCTGCCTTACTGTTGCCCATGTGCATTTTTCTCCCGTGTGCACTTAATTAACAATGAAAATTGCATATGCAATGTCAGTTAAATGCATAACCAAGCAAATCGCACGTATTATTCTAGGTAGTCCCTCTAAGGCTTTTTTTTTTTCAATTACCCATACAGTACTAAAAAAGCTCAGAAAACTGTTGTGAAACATTCCTTTAAAATTACAGGAAGTTCAGTCAATTTATTTATTCGTCCATAAGTCACATTTTTTTAAACCTGACTGTTTTCCACATCCATAACAAAAAATATACATTGTATATTTTAGTTACAGCCTAGTTCATTTATAACATGAAATGAATAATTTAAATTAAAGAAACTTTGATTCATGTGGGGTGGTCCCTTGAGTGCCACATCCCAAATAAAGATACAAGAACAATGGAGTTCCCCTTGGGGCGGGACTTTTAAGGCACTATGTAATATCAAGATACACAATTTATTTGAAAATTTTATTGAAAAAAAATATATAAACAAAACAAAAAAAATGTTAAAATACTGGCAAGTTATACAGACATAACATACAGCAGTGAAATGCACCACAAATAGACCGCGGGTAATTGACCCGACGCGTTTCGGAGAGGAACCCCGAACTCCTTCTTCAGGGGTGCCCGCAGGAAGTGGTCTAGAAATAATTAGTATGTAAGTCATGTGTCACTTAGACAAAATTAAATACAATATAGTATTTTAACGAATAATTTAAATATGCATGCCTAAGTTTTTTGGTTCCTATGGGGTGTTTATTCACTTAGCTTACAGATTAAGGTGTGGCTGCATTCACATTACTAGTCCAAAATAAAAAAAAAATCTGTTTTTTTTTTTTTTTTTTTTTTTAATTTCCCTTGCACTTGATTGGGTATCCAAAGCAATCACAGCTTCATCCTATTTACTAATTAAAGTGAACATTAATTTTAAAGTGAACATTCACTGGGCTAATTTAATGGCCTCTATTTTTTTTTTTAAATCATCCTCTATGGTGGTGCATTATAGTTATTTTACTAAAACATTTTCACCTTGCAAAGTGAGTGTCTACTTATTGAAGCTTAGCAAATAAGGTTCAGCTGTGCTTACATCACTCATCTTGCCATATGCAAAGAACAAACCTGTTTTCATGCTGCCTATCTGCTGGCTATCGCTTTCAACAGCTTCTCCTCTGCTGTTTATTTTCCATTTCTATGGACTACATATCCCATGGTCCCCTGCTGCCTGAAAACAGTGATTCCTGTACTGACTCCTGAATTACCTATGTAGTTCAGAAGGCAGGCTCTGTGAGTTCTGTGACAGTGACACAGCATTGCCTATTCACAGGGCAAAGTGAATATACGTGACATAACTCAAAGAGGAGTTCCGGGCACAAAATCGACTTAATCGATTTTGTGCCCATCCGCTGGATCTTCTTCACCTGAAAAGGAATTGGATAGTTAGGTATATATTTTTTTTTTATTCACCTTGTAATTGTAGATAGAAAATACTCACCTATTCTGCACTTCCTCCCTCTGTGGCCGCGGCTCCGCCGTCACTTCCTGTCTTGCGATGATTCCTGGGAGCTGAACGTCATCGCTCCCAGGAATCAATGCGACGGCACCGGCCCCGCTCGTCACTTCCGGGGCGACACCGCATTCCCTGCTAAACAGCTTCTGAAGCTGTGGAGGAATGCGGCGCCGCACCGGAAGTGACGAGAAGGACCGGTGCAGGCGCATTCTGGGAGAAGAAGACACGGAAGAGGATACAGAAGAGGATCGCGCCGGCTTCAGCTACCCACAACAGAGATGGCAACGCTGGAGAAGAAATTTTATAAGTGAGTATTTCTTCTTGCAGCTAAGTGCGAACTGGGACAGATCAGAGGCTAGCCATTGTGGAATGTACTAGCCCTGACTGTCCCGGGGGTATGTTTAGTGAAAAAACTTTTTCGTGCCCGGAACTCCGCTTCAAGGAGGTAAATGTGTGGGGATCTTCACAATGTAAGTTTATGAACTATAAGATAATTCCGAATAATATAAATAGGCTTGAAATAACTGAAATACAATGTGGCAATAAATATACGATTTTACATTTTTGACCATAGATACACTTGAACCTACGTGAACATTTTCTGTTCCCTTAGTTAATCAACTCCATTGATGAGATTAGTTTATTGTGCTCGGCAAATTATCAGCTTCTGTCCTCAAATTATACATTTCCAAATGAATTTAGCCTATCCAGGTCCACAAACAAGCTGCAAGATTAAACAGATCTTTATTCTATGCACTGATACATTTCTGATCAGTGACCTGTGTCTGCTTCAGCTGCTAAGGCCTGCAGCTCCTTTGCCTGTCAAGTTGTGTTATATATCTATGTCTCAACATTGCTTTATTGCTCAAATTGTTGAACTTAATAAAATTTAGCATAAAAATGCCTGTTTTATGTAAAAGGCCCATAATTTACACACAAATAACATTATATGAAACAGCTGTTTTAGATTTATAACATATTTATTGATGGATAACAAGACGTTCATAATAGTGTAGTGCATCGAGATGCATGGGCAGTGGCATTAACCCCCTACTTACTGCCTTGGGCCAACACATGGTAACTTGTAGTCCATCATAGCATGGGGTCCTCTGGAGTCCTTACTGTAGTGGAAAATACACACAGGGAAAATACATTCCTTAAAGTGGCTGTACACTCCCCTTGTAGTCATGTACCTACAGGTAAGACTACCATAAGGCTTACCTGTATGTACAGTAAATATCTCCAACTTGTACACCCTTTAGGAGATATTTTCATGCGCACTGAACTCTCAATAGACGGTATACCATCCATTGAGAGAGCTGTGGCTCGGCTGCGACTTCCGCACGCATCGTGGCTCGTTCATTCAAACAGCTGGAGCCCGCGAACCTGGAAGGAAGACCGGATAAAGATGGATTCCCTGTCAGCGGTCACAGCGCACAGCTGAAGGGATCCGTTTTTAAGTAAGTCTGTCATAATGTGCTTGTATTCAATCTTTAGATAAGGATATTTAATGGTGAGCTGACCTGCTTTCAGAGCCAGGGCAACACTTAAAGTGGAGTTCTGACCCCCCCCCTCGAAAAATTAAAAGTCAGCAGCTACACACTTACCTGTCCTGGAATCCAGCGATGTTGGTACCCCAGCCAGTGTGTCCATTGCTGGTAAGGGAACCCGGCAGTGAAGCCTTGCGTCTTCACAACCGGTTCCCTGCTGCACATGTGCAAAGCATGCTAAGCTCTCCTACTGGCCCTGCAGCAGGGGATGGATGATGGAGGAGGAGGGGGGCCAAACTGCTGATGTACCTCGCTGCAGTGAGGTCAGACGGAAGCGGGGATAGGGAAACCTGTCAAAAACAGATCCCCCTCCCCCCCTCCAGATAAGGGTAAGTTCCACTTTTGGGTGAAACTTTGCTTTAAACCCTGCAATATTGAGTTAGAAGTAAACCCTAACTAAATTACAATTGCTAATGTATTGGCCATGTATTATAATCAAGCAACATGTTCATTTTTTTATCCTTTGTGGCATCTCAGTGCTGTTGATCACCTGCTGCCTCTAGCAGCCACTTTCTGTCTACATGCACTGCATAGCTCCCAACTGTCCCTACTTACGAGGGACTGTTCCTAATTTGCAAGTCCCTCTGTCCCTCTTTCCTTCTCATTTGTCCCTCATTTTGGACTGATCTATATATCGTATATAAAATGCACTATTTATCTTTCAAATAGTGTTTCGCAGCGCTAAACCATTCATCCAATTCCTAAATTGCTGCATTTGTAAATTTCAAAAGCCAGTATAAAGGAATGACAGTGGTAAGAAAAACACTTGTGGGTTTAACTATTTTTTTTTGTATAATTCTCCTTTGAGGGGGTGTGACAGGGGTGTGTCCTATGCCTACATACTTTTGCTTATATAAATCCAAAACTTGTTCAGCCTGCGGTCACACCAGGTACAATTTAAAGTCCGACTTCAGCACTACTTCAGCATTACTTCTGTGAGATTTGTAACAATTTGATAAGACTTCAGTGCTACTTCATTGAAAGGGGCTGTTCATGTCACAGGGAGGAACAGTGATGCTATGAACAAAAGTTTAACTAGCAAATGGGTTAATATTTAACTTTTTTCAGGGCTCAAGTAGCGCTGATATAGACGTTTTGCAGCACGATTTACATTATAGTCTATGGCAGTGAAATCCTGCTGAAGTCCTGAATAAGTAATACATGAACTACTTCTCAAATCCTACCACTTGAAATTGTATCTATTAAGACACTGCCATGAAAGCACATTAGATACTACTTCAGGTACGATTTGTGCCTAAAGTCATACTGGTCTGACCGAGGACTTAGAGGCACTCACGGTCTAGCAAAGGAGGAAGATCAAAAACAACAGGTTTTTTAACCCTTGCACTGTGTGAGGTCATCACTAGGGGATGTTGTTGGTGGGTAGGGCTTTGGGTTTATTTGTCTGTTCACTTCCATGTGTAGTGTCCTGAGAAAGATGAACTGAGCTTCATTGAAACATTGGCAATAAAAACACAGCTGTTTTTGATCTTTTTCCTCTACAAAACCCATAAGTGCCTCTAAACCAGTTTTGGATTTATATTGATTTCTTTTTAGGTGAGCACCTAGGCATTCACTTCTTCTTCAAACATAGAGTGGCGTGGCTACCCTTGGAACTGACTTTGCTAATAGGTGTCCCTCATTCCCATTTAAAAAGTTGGGAGGTATGGTACTATATCCCAGATATCAAGGATAATTTGCCAAAATTTGCGGCAGTGTTGAATTATAAGTCTGTTAACTTGCTGCACATTTTCACTATCAAGTTGTACACTTGCAGAGCACTTGATGAATAAGTTCTAGTTGACACTTTTCCAATTTGTAGCAACTTTGGGTGGCAATCTCTAACAAGAACAAAGTTGCAGTGGTGAGTCTACAGCAAGAGCTTTGCAAGTCTACAGCATGAAAATTTAGCCACAGAGAACCCTGTGGTGGGATGACTATTGCACAACATAACTGAACCAGAACTTGCAGAAGACTTGCAGAATGCTTGCAAAGAATGTTGATCTGGAATCTGAAGTCATGCAATGTGGACTTACTACAATTGTGCAACAAACTTGTGAAGCCTGGCAAGACTAACAAAACTCTTTCAAACTTGCAGCACAATTGCTTGCTAACTGGGATGTATTCCAGCGATGGCTGCATGGAATTTTCTGATTGTGACAATAGTGAGTTATACCTGCATTATATAATTTCTGTTAAAACAACTACTAGTAGCCTCCATAATAATGCTCTCGTGAAAGAGTGGCATGCAGAAGCACAAGTGGGAGACAGAGCATTGTTACCTTATAACAGTCAGCACCTGGACAAGGACCTTCATGGCAGGATTACCAATTATTATTTTAATGACATTTTTAAAATTATAAAATATATAAAATAAACTGACATTAACATGTTCAAGCTTATTTAAAATGTTTGTGTTTGAAATTACATGTACCTGTACAGTTTTTCCACATGGCTGATTATGGCTATCACTTAGTGGGAAGAACCATACAATGTGCTTTATGGTACTAACTGACTTTCTAGTATTGGCATTCAAAATTACAGGTATGTCTGCCTGATAAGGTATTTCCAAATGTTGTTGGGCATTCTTTACACAAAGGTTTGTAGGTTCATTGTGGAGATTGGAGGCTCACACAGGGCTAGGAAAAGCAGAGTGAGGGTACCAATAAAATGTTATCTATGGGTAACCACATGTGGTAAGGTTGTTCATAAAGAAAAAGAGGCAGTGAGCAATCAGCTTACTACCACTTAAATCACCACCACTGGGATCTGCAATAATCTTTATTTTGAGGTACAAATGTACAAAAAAAAAAAAACAAAAAAAAAAACTTGATCCCTTATTATGAAACGAGTACAAGTTTTTCAATTGTAGAAAATTTTGAACATATCAGAAAGTCCTTGCAGCAAGCACTTTAGTCACTAAAAATGTTTGTTATTACATTTATTGTGAACCTCCTATACAGAAGTAAGAAATAAAACAATGTACGATAGTATAACACTATGTCAAGTACGTAACACAGTTAAACACATTTATTGGACATATTTTATTTAGAATATTTGTGCTAATATCTGTATAATTTTTTTAGTATATTTTATTTATATTTTATATTATAGTTTATTTCGATTTAGTGGAGAAAAGACAATACAATAAGCAGATTACATGCTTTTCTGTCACAAGCAAAAGCTATTTGAAAGTCACAGTGCTTTAAAAGCCAAACAAGGTAACCCTTGCACTGCTGTACCTACGTCAAACCTTTAAATGATTAAAAACATGTGTTTTGGCTTGTCTGGTTCCTGCACCCTGTGCCTTTGCAAAAAGTTTTTACATCTTTTGTATTTATCTAAAGAAAAAAATGTGTATGTGAGTTTATATTTACATTTACACACGCTTAATCATGTACAGATGCAGGGAGGAGTGGTGAATAGAGATGAGTGAACCGATCAGCAAACATCCCAACACAAGCCAAGTTACTCATTATAAAAAATAAAAAAATAAAAACAGTATTAGCAATAAAAATAATGATGAACAAAGAAAATATGATAACCCCCCCTTCTCAGGGTCACTGGTCCCCATGCCCGACATGTTGCCCCCTATTGTCCCGTGGATGGTAAAAAAAAAAATTTCTTATGGGGTTGGCTTTTTCTAGATCCTGTTTTAAAAATGCCATCCCCGTGCTGATATACATATAGACTAGTATCTTAACAGCATGCACTGGCTCTCTTGATATAGGGATACTATCCTGTATGCCTGATCTGCTGGGGTGGCTATGATAGGGAGGGCTTTTTTTTGAAAGATAAATAGTGCATTTTATATACAACTCTAAAGATCAGACAAAAATGAGGGACAAATGAGGGGGAAAGAGGGACAGAGGGACTTTGTTCAAAATGCGGGGCAGTCCCTCAAAATTATGGACAGTTGGGGGCTATGGATTACATGATGTGTCTTACTCCTTATCATAAAAGTATTTTTTGCATAACTGATTACATTTGCATTTAATGATAAAAAGACTCAAAGCTTCTTTGTTGTTACCCACAGCCTCTAAAATAAGGCACAGCAGGCCTTATGTACTTTTCATGTTTCATGTTATATTCAAAATGCTTGTGCACATGAGATTTTGTTTATCTGTGATAAGTTTTGCTTTCAGTTCTTCCTGGGGGAACATAGTCCTAGCCCCATGGTCCTCCAGGATGCAGGCACTCCATCTTGCAAACCTAAGTTGTTGCTCAAAATTAGCAAAGTTAACTGAACCTTAACATTTTGGCAACAGGTACCCTTTTTGGTGATCAGAAACTCGAGTTTCTGAATACGGGATGTGGCACATTCTGGGGTGATTTCACATGAGCATATTATATGCACTTTTTGGTGATCAGA
>NC_138769.1:212458549-212816815 GCF_965119305.1 Pelophylax lessonae | reverse complement strand
AGGAAAGGGCTAGAGTGCTGCAAAATGGCAGCAAAACGTAATTAAGAGCATGGGCAAGTGCTCTGCAAACAAATGTGGATAGGGAAATAACTTAAAACAACAAAAAAAAAACAGAAAAATAAAACAATGTTCTTCTTCATCTCTGAAGGACGAGGCCCATATGGAGTAGGAGGGAGGTTGAGGTGGTGGTGGATGTGGCGGTGACATAGGCGTGCGCACAGGGGTGTGCTGGGTGTGCCTGGGCACACCCTAATCACCTAGGGCACATAGCATTGCCAGTGAGGAGATGGGAAAGATCTCCCTGGGACCTGCTCTGCTCTATTTCTCCTTGCCTACAGGTACATGGCCCCGATACATTACTCTCCCTGCTGGCAAACACATGCATGTGTATTTCAACTTTGGGGTGCACACCTTAATGCAATAGGCTGCGCACACCTATGGGCGGTGTAGGTGGAAGCGGCGGTGGAGGAGGACCAGGGCCGGATTAACAGCATCATGGGCTTGGTGCTGAGGATTTTGAGGGCCTTAAGGGCCGTGCCTTGCCATGCACCCAGAGGAGGAAGGGTGCAGCCATGCATGCCTAATTCAAACATGGGATGCTGTCTCTGAAGCCCATAAACACATCCATGCATCGCCAACTGTCCCTCCTTGTCCGGCCTTCACGCTGTGTGGGGAGGTTCTGAGGGTGCTGCCTGGGGAAGCGAGCATAGAAGCCAGACTTCTGTGTTTACAAGTGACAGAAGAGCGGTAACAGTGAATATGGCCAACCCGGGGCCTATATAAAAGGTAGGGGCCTGGAGCTGCAGCTCCAATAGCCCCTACATTAATCTGGCCCTGAGGAGGAGGACGAGGTAGCCAACACTGCTTCTTTTCAAAAATTTTAAATGAGGGTACACCCCAAAAGAGTGAGAAAGAGCAAAAATGGAACAATGGGTGGGTAAGGTCGGTATCCATTGCTATTCTGCATAAGGTACGGAAAAGTCCCGTGGGATCCATGCCTGGTTCATTTTAATGAACGTGAGCTTGTCCACATTGTCTCTGGACAGGCGGCTGCGCTTGTCTGTTATAACGCCCCCAGCCGTTGCTAAATACCCGTTCAGATAATACACTGGCTGCAGGGCACGCCAGCACCTCCAAGGCGTAAAGGGCAAGCTCAGGCCATGTGCCCAATTTGGAGACCCAGAAGTTGAAGGGGGCAGACCCGTCATTCACTACATGTAGGCGTGTGCACACATACTGCTCCACCATGTTGGTAAAATGCTGCCTCCTGCTAAGACGTTCCATCTGAGCTGCTGGTGCTGCTGTTTGTTGTGGCGTGCTGACAAAGCTTTTCCACATTTCGGCCATGCTAACCCTGCCTTCTGAGGTGCTGGCGGTGCCCTGGTTGCGTTGGCGACCTCCTCCTCCTCCTCCTCTGCCTTGTGCTTCCACTGTGGCCCCGCTGTCAGATGGGAATGCCAGCAGCATGGCGTCTACCAGCGTGCGCTTGTACTCGCGCATCTTGCGATCGCGCTCCAGTGAGTGAATTAAGGACGGTACGTTGTCCTTGTAACGGGGATCCAGCAGCGTGGCCACCCAGTAATCAGCACAAGTTAGAATGTGGGCAACTCGGCGGTCGTTGTGGAGACACTGCAGCATGTAATCGCTCATGTGTGCCAGGCTGCCCAGAGGCGACGAAAGGCTGTCCTCTGTGGGAGGTGTATCGTCCGTGTCCTCTGTATCCCCCCAGCCACGCACCAGTGATGGCCATGAGCTGGCCTGGGTGCCACCCTGCTGTGAACATGGTTCCATCTCCTCCTCCAGCTCCTCCTCCTCCTCATCCTCCTCATCCTCCAGAACTGTGCCCCTGCTGGACAATTGCGTCCCTTGGCGTTTGCGTGTGCAGGAACCCACCCTCGGAGCCCCTTGCGAATGACTGCCCTGAAAGCCTTGGAAATGTTACCTCTTCATCCTCCTCCTCCTCCTCATCCTGTGCCACATCCTCTTCCATCATCGCCCGAATTGTTTTTTCAAGGAGGCATAGAAGTGGGATAGTTAAGCTGAGAACGGCGTCATTGCCACTGGCCATGTTGGTGGAGTACTCAAAACAGCGCAACAAGGCACACAGGTCTCGCATGGAGGCCCAGTTATTGGTGGTGAAGTGGTGCTGTTCCGCAGAGCGACTCACGCGTGCGTGCTGCAGCTGAAACTCCACTATGGCCTGCTGCTGCTCGCACAGTCTTTCCAGCATGTGCAAGGTGGAGTTCCACCTTGTGGGCACGTCACATATGAGGCGGTGAGCGGGAAGGCCGAAGTTACGCTGCAGCGCTGCCAGGCGAGCAGCAGCAGGGTGAGAACGCCGAAAGTGCGCACAAACGGCCCGCACTTTCTGCAGCAGCTCTGACATATCGGGGTAGTTTTTAAGGAACCTCTGCACCACCAAATTCAGCACATGCGCCAGGCAAGGGATGTGCGTCAAACCGGCTAGGCCCAGAGCTGCTATGAGATTTCGCCCGTTATCACACACCACCAGGCCGGGCTTGAGGCTCGCTGGCAGCAACCACTCATTTGTCTGCTGTTCCATGCTCCTCCACAACTCCTGCGCGGTGTGTGGTTTGTCCCCCAAACAGGCAAGTTGTAAAACTGCCTGCTGTCGTTTACCCCTGGCCGTGCTGAAGTTGGTGGTGAAGGTGTTACGCTGTCCGGATGAGGAGGCGGTAGAGGATGAGGAAGCGGAGTAGGAGGAGTTACGAACAGGAGGCAAACTGAAGCGCCCTGCAATCCTCGGTGGTGGAAGGACATGCGCCAAATTGCTATCCGCCTCAGGCCCATCCGCCACTGCATTTACCCAGTGTGCCGTTAGGGAGATATAACGCCCCTGACCGTGCTTACTGGTCCACGTATCCGTAGTTAGGTGGACCTTGGCACAGATGGCGTTGCGCAGTGCACACCTGATATTTTCCCCCACTTGGTTGTGCAGGGAAGGGATGGCTTGCCTGGAAAAGTAGTGGCGGCTGGGCACGACGTACTGTGGGACAGCCACCGACATAAGGTTTTTAAAACTGTGCGTCTCCACCAGACGGAATGACAGCATTTCAAAGGCCAATAATTTTGAAATGCTGGCATTCAGGGCCAGGGATCGCGGGTGGGTAGGGGGGTACTTCCTCTTCCTCTCAAGTGTTTGGGAGATGGAAAGCTGAACGCTTCCACGGGACATTGTGGAGATGGTTGTTGGTGACCCAGGTGGTGGTGTTGCTGACAGATCGTCTGTTTGCGGGGTGGCAGGTGCCGGTATCACTACAGATGTGGCTGGAGCGGCCGAGACTGCAGCAGAAGAGGAAGCAGGATGAGCCAGAGACGTTTCTTGGTTTTGAAGGTGTGTACTCCACTGCAGCTCGTGCTTTGCACTTAGATGCCTGATCATGCAGGTTGTGCTCAGGTTGAGAAGGTTCATGCCTCGCTTCAAGCTCTGATTGCACAGGGTGCAAACCACTCGTGTCCTGTCATCAGCACATTTTCTAAAGAACTTCCACGCTAGAGAACTCCTTTGAGCTGACTTTGGTGCGCTCGTTCCCTTGCTGCGTTGGGCAGTAGCGGGCGTAGTGTCTAGGGCACGGCCGCTCCGCTTCTGCACCCTGCTCCCTCTTCTGCTGTGCTGGTGGCTCTGTGCGACCACCGCCTCTTCCTCCAAACTACTCAGGTCACCTGCATGACGTTCATTCCATGTGGGGTCGAGGACCTCATCGTCCTCCACATCATCTTCCACCCAGTCTTCACCCCTGCCCTCCTTGTCGGTCTCCACAATGCTGAACGCCGCAGCAGTTGGCACCTGCGTTTCGTCATCATCGGAGACGTGCTGCGATGATCCTTGCATGTACTCATCTTGAGAAATAAGTGGTTGGGCATCGCTGCACTCAATCTCTTCCACTTCTGGGGCAGGGCTAGGTGGATGGCCCTGGGAAACCCTGCTGACAGAGTCCTCAAAAAGAATAAGAGACTGCTGTATGGCTTGGGGCTCAGACTGCTGGCCTGATTTGCAAGGGGGTGAGGTGAAAGACGGTTGGACATTGGCTGCAGGTGCCAACTCTGACCTTTCTGCAGTAGACTGGGTGGGAGACAATGTGAAGGAACTGGAGGCACTGTCAGCAGCAAACCAATCTACTATCGCCTCAACTTGTTCTGGCCTCATCACTTCTAGGGGCGTTTGATGCCCTACCAAATACTGATGCAGGTTCTGTCGCCTACTCACACTTGAGGAAGGTGTTTCACTTGTGCGTGTAGCTGGCACAGATCGACCATGTCCTCTCCTTGCAACAGGAGCTCTACCAGCAGCACCACGACCCAGGCCACGGCCCTTATTTGACGGTCTCCTCATATTTCTGTAATTTAAGATCTTGCCCTAGAAAGGTTTTTATTGAATAGCGGAATAGAAAATATGATCCAAAAAAAGTGTATGTATATCACACGTACACAACCACACTAGGCCCCAATTACTATTGTTTGTACCCCTAAAAGGCTAGATGAGGAGTAGGGGGAGTATGGAACAGGCAGCACCCTCAAACCTTCAGAAGTATGAGATGAACCCCAACAACTTGGAAAGGTGGATCTCTCTCACACGTACCGACACAGACTATCCCGCAATTCAATTGATCCTCAAAGGTTTTTATTGAATAGCGGAATAGAAAATATGATCCAAAAAAAGTGTATGTATATCACACGTACACAACCACACTAGGCCCCAATTACTATTGTTTGTACCCCTAAAAGGCTAGGAGTAGGGGGAGTATGGAACAGGCAGCACCCTCAAACCTTCAGAAGTATGAGATGAACCCCAACAACTTGGAAAGGTGGATCTCTCTCACACGTACCAACACAGACTATCCCCCAATTTAACTGATCCCCAAAGGTTTTTGATTAAATAGCGGAATAGAAAATATGATCCCAAAAAAGTGTATGTATATCACACGTACACAACCACACTAGGCCCCAATTACTATTGTTTGTACCCCTAAAAGGCTAGGAGTAGGGGGAGTATGGAACAGGCAGCACCCTCAAACCTTCAGAAGTATGAGATGAACCCCAACAACTTGGAAAGGTGGATCTCTCTCACACGTACCAACACAGACTATCCCCCAATTTAACTGATCCCCAAAGGTTTTTGATTAAATAGCGGAATAGAAAATATGATCCCAAAAAAGTGTATGTATATCACACGTACACAACCACACTAGGCCCCAATTACTATTGTTTGTACCCCTAAAAGGCTAGGAGTAGGGGGAGTATGGAACAGGCAGCACCCTCAAACCTTCAGAAGTATGAGATGAACCCCAACAACTTGGAAAGGTGGATCTCTCTCACACGTACCAACACAGACTATCCCCCAATTTAACTGATCCCCAAAGGTTTTTGATTAAATAGCGGAATAGAAAATATGATCCCAAAAAAGTGTATGTATATCACACGTACACAACCACACTAGGCCCCAATTACTATTGTTTGTACCCCTAAAAGGCTAGGAGTAGGGGGAGTATGGAACAGGCAGCACCCTCAAACCTTCAGAAGTATGAGATGAACCCCAACAACTTGGAAAGGTGGATCTCTCTCACACGTACCAACACAGACTATCCCCCAATTTAACTGATCCCCAAAGGTTTTTGATTAAATAGCGGAATAGAAAATATGATCCCAAAAAAGTGTATGTATATCACACGTACACAACCACACTAGGCCCCAATTACTATTGTTTGTACCCCTAAAAGGCTAGGAGTAGGGGGAGTATGGAACAGGCAGCACCCTCAAACCTTCAGAAGTATGAGATGAACCCCAACAACTTGGAAAGGTGGATCTCTCTCACACGTACCAACACAGACTATCCCCCAATTTAACTGATCCCCAAAGGTTTTTGATTAAATAGCGGAATAGAAAATATGATCCCAAAAAAGTGTATGTATATCACACGTACACAACCACACTAGGCCCCAATTACTATTGTTTGTACCCCTAAAAGGCTAGGAGTAGGGGGAGTATGGAACAGGCAGCACCCTCAAACCTTCAGAAGTATGAGATGAACCCCAACAACTTGGAAAGGTGGATCTCTCTCACACGTACCAACACAGACTATCCCCCAATTTAACTGATCCCCAAAGGTTTTTGATTAAATAGCGGAATAGAAAATATGATCCCAAAAAAGTGTATGTATATCACACGTACACAACCACACTAGGCCCCAATTACTATTGTTTGTACCCCTAAAAGGCTAGGAGTAGGGGGAGTATGGAACAGGCAGCACCCTCAAACCTTCAGAAGTATGAGATGAACCCCAACAACTTGGAAAGGTGGATCTCTCTCACACGTACCAACACAGACTATCCCCCAATTTAACTGATCCCCAAAGGTTTTTGATTAAATAGCGGAATAGAAAATATGATCCCAAAAAAGTGTATGTATATCACACGTACACAACCACACTAGGCCCCAATTACTATTGTTTGTACCCCTAAAAGGCTAGGAGTAGGGGGAGTATGGAACAGGCAGCACCCTCAAACCTTCAGAAGTATGAGATGAACCCCAACAACTTGGAAAGGTGGATCTCTCTCACACGTACCAACACAGACTATCCCCCAATTTAACTGATCCCCAAAGGTTTTTGATTAAATAGCGGAATAGAAAATATGATCCCAAAAAAGTGTATGTATATCACACGTACACAACCACACTAGGCCCCAATTACTATTGTTTGTACCCCTAAAAGGCTAGGAGTAGGGGGAGTATGGAACAGGCAGCACCCTCAAACCTTCAGAAGTATGAGATGAACCCCAACAACTTGGAAAGGTGGATCTCTCTCACACGTACCAACACAGACTATCCCCCAATTTAACTGATCCCCAAAGGTTTTTGATTAAATAGCGGAATAGAAAATATGATCCCAAAAAAGTGTATGTATATCACACGTACACAACCACACTAGGCCCCAATTACTATTGTTTGTACCCCTAAAAGGCTAGGAGTAGGGGGAGTATGGAACAGGCAGCACCCTCAAACCTTCAGAAGTATGAGATGAACCCCAACAACTTGGAAAGGTGGATCTCTCTCACACGTACCAACACAGACTATCCCCCAATTTAACTGATCCCCAAAGGTTTTTGATTAAATAGCGGAATAGAAAATATGATCCCAAAAAAGTGTATGTATATCACACGTACACAACCACACTAGGCCCCAATTACTATTGTTTGTACCCCTAAAAGGCTAGGAGTAGGGGGAGTATGGAACAGGCAGCACCCTCAAACCTTCAGAAGTATGAGATGAACCCCAACAACTTGGAAAGGTGGATCTCTCTCACACGTACCAACACAGACTATCCCCCAATTTAACTGATCCCCAAAGGTTTTTGATTAAATAGCGGAATAGAAAATATGATCCCAAAAAAGTGTATGTATATCACACGTACACAACCACACTAGGCCCCAATTACTATTGTTTGTACCCCTAAAAGGCTAGGAGTAGGGGGAGTATGGAACAGGCAGCACCCTCAAACCTTCAGAAGTATGAGATGAACCCCAACAACTTGGAAAGGTGGATCTCTCTCACACGTACCAACACAGACTATCCCCCAATTTAACTGATCCCCAAAGGTTTTTGATTAAATAGCGGAATAGAAAATATGATCCCAAAAAAGTGTATGTATATCACACGTACACAACCACACTAGGCCCCAATTACTATTGTTTGTACCCCTAAAAGGCTAGGAGTAGGGGGAGTATGGAACAGGCAGCACCCTCAAACCTTCAGAAGTATGAGATGAACCCCAACAACTTGGAAAGGTGGATCTCTCTCACACGTACCAACACAGACTATCCCCCAATTTAACTGATCCCCAAAGGTTTTTGATTAAATAGCGGAATAGAAAATATGATCCCAAAAAAGTGTATGTATATCACACGTACACAACCACACTAGGCCCCAATTACTATTGTTTGTACCCCTAAAAGGCTAGGAGTAGGGGGAGTATGGAACAGGCAGCACCCTCAAACCTTCAGAAGTATGAGATGAACCCCAACAACTTGGAAAGGTGGATCTCTCTCACACGTACCAACACAGACTATCCCCCAATTTAACTGATCCCCAAAGGTTTTTGATTAAATAGCGGAATAGAAAATATGATCCCAAAAAAGTGTATGTATATCACACGTACACAACCACACTAGGCCCCAATTACTATTGTTTGTACCCCTAAAAGGCTAGGAGTAGGGGGAGTATGGAACAGGCAGCACCCTCAAACCTTCAGAAGTATGAGATGAACCCCAACAACTTGGAAAGGTGGATCTCTCTCACACGTACCAACACAGACTATCCCCCAATTTAACTGATCCCCAAAGGTTTTTGATTAAATAGCGGAATAGAAAATATGATCCCAAAAAAGTGTATGTATATCACACGTACACAACCACACTAGGCCCCAATTACTATTGTTTGTACCCCTAAAAGGCTAGGAGTAGGGGGAGTATGGAACAGGCAGCACCCTCAAACCTTCAGAAGTATGAGATGAACCCCAACAACTTGGAAAGGTGGATCTCTCTCACACGTACCAACACAGACTATCCCCCAATTTAACTGATCCCCAAAGGTTTTTGATTAAATAGCGGAATAGAAAATATGATCCCAAAAAAGTGTATGTATATCACACGTACACAACCACACTAGGCCCCAATTACTATTGTTTGTACCCCTAAAAGGCTAGATGAGGAGTAGGGGGAGTATGGAACAGGCAGCACCCTCAAACCTTCAGAAGTATGAGATTGTGTTCACTGTACCCCACAAAGATTGAGTTCACTGCACCCCACAATGATTGTGTTCACTGCACCCCACAAAGATTGTGTTCACTGCACCTCACAAAGATTGTGTTCACTGTACCCCCCAAAGATTGTGTTCACTGCACCCCACAAAGATTCTGTTCACTGTACCCCACAAAGATTGTGTTCACTGCACCCCAAAAAGATTGTGTTCACTGCACCCCAAAAAGGATGTTGTTCACTGCACCCCAAAAAGGATGTTGTTCACTCCACCCCAAAAAGATTGTGTTCACTGCACCCCACAAAGATTGTGTTCACTGCACCCCAAAAAGATTGTGTTCACTGCACCCCAAAAATGATTTTGTTCACTGCACCCCAAAAAGGATTTTGTTCACTGCACCCCAAAAAGGATGTTGTTCACTCCACACCAAAAAGATTGTGTTCACTGCACCCCAAAAAGATTGTGTTCACTGCACCCCACAAAGGATTTTGTTCACTGCACCCCAAAAAGATTGTGTTCACTGCACCACAAAAAGGATGTTGTTCACTGCACCCCAAAAAGGATTTTGTTCACTGCACCCCAAAAAGATTGTGTTCACTGCACCCCACAAAGGATTTTGTTCACTGCACCCCACAAAGATTGTGTTCACTGCACACCAAAAAGGATTGTGTTCACTGCACCCCAAAAAGATTTTGTTCACTGCACCCCAAAAAGATTGTGTTCACTGCAGCCCAAAAAGATTGTGTTCACTGCAGCCCAAAAAGATTGTGTTCACTGCAGCCCAAAAAGATTGTGTTCACTGCAGCCCAAAAAGATTGTGTTCACTGCAGCCCAAAAAGATTGTGTTCACTGCAGCTCACACACAGAAAAATGGATGTGGATCACTGACACCTGCCTATCTCCAATCCCACACCACACAGCAATATCGATTGTAGTTTGTAGAACACAGTTTCCCTAAAATTCAGCAGACTCTGTCCCTAACAGGATTGAGAAGAGATCGTAGATCAGGATTGAGTGCAGACCCCACCCCCCACACAGCAATATCGATTGTAGTTTGTAGAAGACACTGACCCTATAATTCAGCAGACTCTATCCCTAAAATGCCTACAACTCGCCCTGCCTAAACACTCCGACCTGTCCCTCAATTCTATCCGGACACAAATGGTTTTTTCCTGCCTATCTTTCCCTAATCAGCAGCCAGCACGTTGATGTGTGCTCTGTCCCTGAATCTAAGCAGCATAATGACGCCGCTGCGGCTGCCTCGAACTTATAAAGACTTGGTCACATGCTTCAGACGGCCAATCACAGCTACTGAGACATTTGCAGGCATGGCTGGGATGGCTTAAGGCACACCAGTTAAACGATTGTTGATTGGCTGTTGAAAGCCCGCCATGAAAAGAGCGCCAAAGCATGCAAAACCCGGAAATAAAACGACCGAACACGGATTTTTACCCGAACATACAGTAAAGTGTCCGTGTCCGTGTTCGGGTACAAAAAATCCAATTATTCGGTACGAACACGAATAATACAGTCCGTGTTCGCTCAACACTACAGATGACACAAAATTAAGTAGGGCAATAACTTCCCATCGTGAGGCAGAAATCTTAAAGAATGACCTGAACAAAAAAACAGAGTGGGCGACTACATGGCAAATGAGGTTTAATGTGGAGAAGTGTAAGGTATTGCACTTGGGGACATAAACGCCCAATACACTTTGGGGGGAGAACCCCACGGGGAATCAAAAATGGAGAAATATCTGGGAGTCTTAGTGGAAGATAGACTTGGCAATAGCATGCAATGGCAAACTGCAGCTGCCAAAGCCGGCAGAATATTAGCATTCATAAGGAAGGGGATGTATTCCAGAGATGAAACTATAATTCTACCATTTTATAAAACTCTGGTCCAACCACATCTGGAGTATTCTGTCCAGTTCTGGTCGTCAATCCTCAGAAGGGATGTGAAGGAGCTGAAGAGAGTCCAGAGAAGAGCAAATAAACTGATTAGGGGATTGGAGGACCTTAATTATGATATTCTCCCTGGAAAGGAGACGCCTGAGAGGGGACATGATAGCAATTTACAAGTACCTCAACGGTGATCTCAACATAGAAAAAAAACTGTTCAGTCGCAATGAATGCATGAGGACATGAGGCCATACAATGCGATTAGAGGAGAAGAGATTTAACCTTAGGCTACACAGGGGTTTTTCTTACAGTAAGGGCTACAAGATTGTGGAATTCTCTACCACAAGTGGTAGTAACTGCGGGGAGTATGGCTACTTTTAAAAGACTCTTGGATGTACATCTCAAGGATCAAAGCATTCAGGGGTATGGGAAATAATTACGTCCACACACACATACACAGGTTGAACTGGATGGACTATTGTCTTTATTCAACCTCAACTACTATGTAACTATGTAATTCTTGTGTAACTTTATTGTGGAAAATGCCTTATTTACAGCACAACTGGGCACTCACGTGACCGCCGGAGCTCTTCTTCCCTGCTCCGAATACTGCAGAGGGATTGGCAGAGATCCCGGCTGATGTCAGCCTACCCTGAGCACTGCAGATGGAAGGGCTGCTGACGTCAGGGGGAGGAGAAGAGAACAGCTCCGGCAGTCACATGAGCACCCACAGGCGCTGTAAATAAGGTATTTTTCACAATAAAGTTACACAAGGAGACACACTGCACATTTTATCATCTTTTTACAGAACGGATTACATGATTTTACCAGAACTTTAACTAGGGCTTATATTGGAGCAATTCCAGAAATTCACGATAGGTCTTATTTTTGGTGTAAGGCTTATTTTCGGGGAAACATGGTAATATAATAAAATAAAATACATTTTTAAAGCACCCCTGTCCCCCCGTGCTTGCGTGCAATGGTGAACACAAGTGTCCTGTACGGAAACAGGGATCGCACCACACGTGAGAAATCACTGTGAGCGTAAGATTGAGAACAATAATTCTAGCACCAGAACTCCTGTGTAATTCTAAAGTGGTAACCTGTAAAGGCTTTTAAAGTGCCCCCCATAGATAGTATAATGTACGTAGCTTGTCACCGTTCCATGGGCATGCAAAACTTTAAAGTATGACATGTTAAGTATCTATTTAATCAGTGTAACATCATCTTTTATATTTTACCAAACAAGTGGATATTATATTGTGTTTTTGTGCATTAAAATTCTTTAAAGTGTAATTTTTCCCCCCAAAAGAACTTGCATTTGAAAAACCACTGTGCAAATATCGTGTGACATAAAAAACTGCAACACCCACCATTTTAACCTCTAGGGCCTCTGTTTTAAAAAATATATAAAGTTTGGGGGCTTTAAGTAATAAGCAAAACATACTGATTTGTACATGTAAACAAAAAATGTCAGAAAAAGACCTGTTGTTTATAAAAAGCAGATTCGATTTAATCAGCATCCCTCTTAGGCTGGCTCTACATGGGTGCTGGGTATAAAATCAATGACAATAGGCAAATTATATAAGACATGTATAGATAGACCATCTCTAGACATACAATATACAACAGTACTCCTGTAGCCAAAGCAATCAACTAGAAGGCATTGTGTACCTAACATGCAATTTAATAAAGTGTATGTCTGGGGAAAAAAATACATAGTACATTTGTGCAGGACATACACTTTCTCCCAGCCTCTACCTCCTAAAATCACTGCAAGAACAGAAAAATACAAATAGATCATCCAGATATCCAGTAAGCTCACAACTTCCTACTAGGATTCTTCCTCTGCTGCACCAAAATCATAAGTAGTGTTAGCAGCCCGTCCAGCTCTATGGACTACAAAAATCTTCCCCCTAATGTTATGGCGAGAAGGATACAGGAAGGCGTTCTGTAGTCCAGCAGAGGGTGAGGGGGTAACAACACTATTTGGGATTTCAGTGCAGCAGAGGCACCATTGTCAGCTAACTACAGGACATGAGCTCTTTCAGTTTAATATGGAATTTTTCTGTACTTGTAGCATTTTCTTTCTTTTTTTGGGGTAAATTCTTTATTCCAGATATGCCAAGTATCATGTACAACAAAAAGGACATAGTATAGATAGACTACTGATTGTTTCACAATACTTGTACCTTTTTAAAGAGGCAGACATTGAGAAATGTGTGTTTTGCAGAGACGTACTGAATTTTTTTTTTGCCTAGAGATATGCTTAGCTGCTTTCATAGTAACCTGATAGGAGCACCTGAACTATTCATACATCATTTTTATGTTAATGTATTTGGCTCATTCTGTTGATGCCTGGAAAACATTTGTACAGTTTGTCTATTCTAAGTCATAATATGGATTGGTACAGGATTTACACTTGGTACCCATACAAGTCAATGGGAGTAAGATATGAGTATGGATATTTAATTTGTGCTACTCTGTGAAATGAAGGATGAGGAGATGGAGGGCACTCTGGATAGTGGATTCTTGCCAGAGGCGATGTCCGCAATCGATTGGATACAGAACAGGCAAGCAGGTGTCTCAGCAGCACTAGGGCAGCAACTCCAAGAGGGAAGCAAACTCTGGTACAAAGAAAACAAACAGAAGGCGCCTCTAAGTGCAGAAAACAAAAGACTTTTATTGTCAAAGGATAAAAATGCACTTACTAGCATTAAAATAAACCAGGCTCATCATAGCATGTGGCAAGGAATCCAGTGATAGGTGGTCCCAGGGGTGGTCCAATGTGCAGCTTGATGGTGGAGATCCCAACTGACCAGCAGAGGGGGGCCGCAGGAGAAAGAACCAGTAAGGACGGCCGTTGTGCCCAGACCAGCGTGAAACACAAATGCAAGGAAGTGATGTCAAAAGGGTGGTACGCGTTTCGGAGCGTCAATTGGCTCCTACTTCATGCTGATCAATCGATGCTCCGAAATGCGTACCGCCCTTTTGACATCACTTCCTGGCTTTTGTGTTCCACGCTGGTCCGGGCAGCATAACCGTCCTTGGTTGGTTGGGATCTCCACCATTAATGCTAGTAAGTGTATTTTTATCCTTTGGTAATAAAAGTCTTTTGTTTTCTGCACTTAGAGGCACCTTCTGTTTGTTTTCTCTGTCAAATGAAGAACTGTTGCTTAGTCATGTCCGGCCCTTCATGACCTCATGGACCATAGCGCATCAGGCTTTTCTGTCCTCCACTGCCTCCATGAGCTTGCTTAACTTCACGTTCATTGTTTCGATGATGCTGATGATGGTCTTTTCCAATGAGTCCTCTCTTCGCATTAGGTGGCCAAAGTATTCGAGTTTCAGCTTCATGATTAGCCCTTCCAGTAAATATTCAGGGTTGATCTCTTTCAGAATTGACTGGTTTGATCTTCTTGCCATCCAAGGGACTTTCAAGAGTCTTCTCCAACACCATAGTTCAAAAGCATCAATTCTTTGGCGTTCAGCCTTCCTTATGGTCCAACTTTCACAGCCATAGGTTACTACTGGTAATACCATAGCTTTGATTATACGACACATTGTTGGTAGGGTGATGTCTCTTTTTATAATGTTGTCTAGGTTTGCCTTTGCCTTTAAATTAAGAGATGCTTGCTTCTTGGAAGGAAAGCAATGGCAAACCTAGACAATGAAGAACTAGGTCTACATTAATTTCCCTTTATGATCCTTACAACAGCAACCTTTTCAAAAATGGTGACTATTTTCTGCAGAAAAAAAATGAGAGATGTAAGTACACTATATAAGTGATTAATTTTTTTTAAATTAACATGTTGATTGTGAATTCTTAATTATAATGTGCAAGACCTTCTAACTTAAAGAGGAAGTAAACCCTCCTCAGGAAGTTGTACCTATAGATAAGCCTATATTAAGGCTTACCTATAGGTACTGTAAATATCTCCTAAACATGCACCGTTTAGGAGATATTTACCTTTAATGCAGCCAGTGACGTCACTGGCGCATGCGCTCTGAAGGAACGGCAGATCGTGCCGTTCCTTCAGAGCCCCGTGCCGTGACCGTCGGCTCCCGCGCGCGTGCGCGGGAGTGACGTCACCGCGGCTCCGGCCAATCAGATGGCCGGATGCCGCGATCCCGGAAGACGGGCGACTATACATGTCGCCCGTCATACAGGTAAGCGGACGGCACGGCGGGGGCTCGTTCTAAGGTAAGTATTTCATAATGAGCTACTATGCGATGCATACTAGCTCATTATGGGTTTCTCTTTCAGGATGTAAAGAAGAGAAAAAATTTTTTTCTCGGTTTACAACCTCTTTAAGTAAAACTGAGAATCTCTATAGAATGCATTGCAGCCCACTTATGTCTATTTAACTGATAAGGTAATCCCTATATCAAAGCTTAAAGCTTTTAGACATTAAGGTTGGCAAAAAAAGATGTTTATGATATATAAGTAAAGATGAAGAAATGTTTTAAAATGCGATTTGAAAACTTGTCTCATTCTTTACCACAATACAGTTTGCATTTCCTATCCACTTATTTTGCAATATATGTTGTAAAAATACTTTTTTTGGCAAATGCACACACGTGATTCTTTTTTATATAAACTGACATCTACACCACATGAAAAATATTGATAGGGATTTTTTTTACTCTGTTGCCCTTTTGCCCGTGGTGTATTGGGGATGTTAAGCATGCAATAACCGGAGCGGAGTCGGAAGCCATGTTGTCTCAGGGCATGCGTGTGTATCTCTGAGGATTTGTGGATGTTCTAATAGGTCAATAGCTTAATATTGGCATGCAAAAACAAAGGCTTGTAACCATACAAACACTGTCACCGCTCAAAGTCCCAAAATCGGAGGGAAAAAGTCCATAATGTTCATGTGATGACTAGGGAACATCAAAAAGAAGGTGAATCCTGGAAGATCTGGGATGGATCCCTCAAGGACATGCCAGACATCCCAAGTCTCCCGTGAGGTATGAGAGACTCCTGCATGTGGCCTGGGGTTCCCTAACACCCGCAAGTGCCGAGCAATGTGCTGCTGAGTCTGGGTCTGTCTCAGCTGAGCTGTCAGAATGGAGCCGATGTTTCCTGTATAGTTCTGGCTCCATCCTGACAGGCGTAGTGATGTCAAATGCACTCCGTCTGTGAGGAGACTGACCAATACAGGAAGCATTTTCCTCCAGCGTGGCGCCACTCCTGAGTCATCACACTCGCTCTGTTGAACTTGATGTCATCATGACGTGTTTCTAGCCAGCATTTCACACCAGAAGTACACACAGCAGTACCAGCCAGCAGTGTACCAGCCTGAGCCAGCAGTACCCACAGCAGTACCAGCCAGCAGTACCCACACCAGAACCAGCCTGAGCCAGCAGTACCCATAGCAGTACCAGCCAGCAGTACCCAGAGCACAGTACCAGCCAGCAGTACCAGCCTGAGCCAGCAGTACCAGCCAGCAGTACCCACCATCAGTACCAGCCAGCAGTACCCGCCGGCAGTACCAGTCAGCATTTCTCACCAGCAGTACCAGCCAGCAGTACCAGCCAGCAGTAGCCACCAGCTGTACCCACCAGCAGTACCAGCCAGATGTACCCACCAGCAGTACCAGCCAGCAGTACCCACAGCAGTACCAGCCAACAGTACCACCCAGCATTTCCCACCAGCAGTACCAGCCAGCAGTAACCACCAGCAGTACCAGCCAGCTGTACCCACCAGCAGTACCAGCCAGCAGTACCCACCAGCAGTACTAGCCAGCAGTACCCACCAGCAGTACCAGCCAGCAATACCAGCCAGAATTTCCCACCAGCAGTACCAGCCAGCAGTACCAGGCAGCAGTAACCAGCAGCATTACCAGCCAGCTGTACCCACCAGCAGTACCTGCCAGCAGAAACCGCCAACAGTACCCACCAGCAGTACCAGCCTGCAGAAAAGCATAATTGTAAATATCACTGTGTGTGTTCCTGTTATAAGCCTCTACTTGATGTGCCACATCCCAAGAAGCATAATACAGCAGAAAAATGCCCCTAGTTGTGGGACTTTATAGGCACAACTTTAAAATTTTGAAAAGACAGATCAATAGTGTACAAAATAATTTTATTAAATACAAAAAATATATAATGAAACACAACAATAGTTGTTCATAGGTTAAAAACAGACAATGCAAGCGATAATGAATGTATTATGAAGTGACTCAACCAACAGGTCCAGGCTATCCGACGTGTTTCGAGGTTTTTTGAACCCCTTCGTCAGGGATAACACTGGAATCCTATCTGTAGGTGTTGAAGAAAGTATGTGTGATATATATAATCCATTTGTATAAAAGAATGACAATATGAAAAACATAGTAATAATTTTCACTTACATGGTTGGTTTTTAACAAAAATCAGCAAGCTTTATGTCTGTTCCTTTGAAAACCAACCATGTAAGTGAAAATTATTACTATGTTTTTCATATTGTCATTCTTTTATGCAAATGGATTATATATATATCACACATACTTTCTTCAACACCTACAGATAGGATTCCAGTATCATCCATGACGAAGGGGTTCAAAAAACCTCGAAACGCGTCGAATAGCCTGGACCTGTTGGTTGAGTCACTTCATTATACATACATTATTGCTTGCATTGTCTGTTTTTAACCTATGAACAACTATTGTTGTGTTTCATTATATATTTTTTGTATTTAATAAAATTATTTTGTACACTATTGATCTGTCTTTTCAAAATTTTAAAGTTGTGCCTATAAAGTCCCACCCCTAGGGGAATTTTTCTGCTGTATTATGCTCTAATTGTAAATATCCCAGCATCTGCAGTGTTTCTGACTCCTACCACCATGACCACTTCAAATCACTGAAGTGGTTATGGTGATTAGAGTGTTTCTTTAATATCTCTCAGAAAAAGTAAACCTCTGTATACTGATTCCATTTCATTTGATCATCCTCTAGCTGTGTTAAATTGGTGGGGGGATTGGGGGAGGCGGAGGGCGCAGAGTGCCACCTCCCTGAAATGGGTTGCCATCTGCCTGAAATTAATTTTTGAAGGTTGGGATGTCTGACATGCCAAGGAAAAAACAGCAGGGCACTAGGTTATAACAAAATAAAAACACTGATTTTTATGAAGCATAAGAGAACAGCAGGGAACAGCAGTCTGGATGGACCAATGATCAGCTGCAGGGGCATGAACAGAAGCACTCGCCGAGATGGAAAGGATCAACGGCATCTCTTGCCCTCACTGTGACGTGTGCTGGAAGCCATGACAGGTGAAAGTAGGCGGCCCACAATGCATTTCTGAGGCCCTGCCTCCTTTGTCCTAGTCACTGGAGCTGTTTTTACAAGCCCTTAAATGTAAGTTCAGTTTTGGGCACCAATTCACAAAAAAGGATATTGGGGAACTGGAGAAAGTGCAGAGAAGGGCAACCAAACTGATATGAGGCATGGAGGAGCTCAGCTATGAGGATAGAATAGAGGAATTGAATTCATTCTCTCTTGAAAAGAGGAGATTAAGGGGGATATGATCAACATGTACAAATACATAAGTGGTCCATATAGTGAACTTGGTGTTGAGTTATTGACTTTAAGGTCATCACAGAGGACGGGGGGGGGGGGGCACTCTTTACGTCTATCGGAAAAGAGATTTAATCTCCAAGTAGGGAAAGGCTTCTTCATAGTAAGTAAAAATGTGGAAGATACTTCCTCAAGACCTTGTTCTGGCCAGCTCAGTGTCCCCAGGGTAGTACTAACAGGGAAAATCACAATTTAAATATTATTTCCATATCACTAGCTTCTGCTGATATAGCAGACGGTTGAAGGTGATGGTGGTTACTTTGTTCCTTAGCATCAGCAAGAGTATACTGTAAACTGTCACTTAGCAAGGATAGATTAATTATTTTAAATATAAATCTTTCCATACTTTTAATGAAGGTTGCAACACTTGAAGGCCAGCAAGCTTGTTTCCAAACACAATACTAGTAAGCTAGGGTTTCCATCCAGTTGGATCATGACTTAGCTCTTTATAGACAGTTCAGGTGCACTCTGACCACCTTTTCTTGGCACTGCTTTGGCTTTTATTTGGTGTCTAGGTCTCAGTGTGGCTCCAAGGCTGGAAATAATTTTCCTAATATCTACTAAGTGGTGACAGATAGGAGCAGAAGATCCCAGGAGCCGGACATCAGAAGAAGACCTGCTGTGTATAGACAAGTGGCAGTCTAAGCCTCGACCCCCTGCCAGGTCACGCTCTAATGCGTTTCACTCCGCCAACTGGCACTTACTCAGCTAGCACTCACAGCAGGAGGCACAAGACTACACTTTCTGACAGCCTGAGGGGCTCACATACATACCATGGGTTCACAGTGATCTACTACGTGGTGTCCTCTCTGATGCTACTATTTGCATTGCTGCTTTTGTCAGTGCTGAAAGGGCAGTGGTATCAGAAATGGGGGGTGGGGGCTGATGATGGAATAAGGAGAAGAAAGGGCCTTTATCCTTTGTAGGTGTGACCTGGAATTATTTTTTTTATAAAAGATAATGGAACAGCGTGACTTTCTAATATTTTAATTTAGCTTTTCTGTTACAGTCCTATATCTGACACCCCCCAACTTTAAAATGTAAAAACACCCGCAAAAATTAGTAATGTTTCCAAAAATATTTATTGCACAAATTTCACAGTCCCCCATCACAGTGCCATTTGCAGTCTGCCCCCGTCTCTCTTATCACAGTTCCCCCTTTTGCACTCTCTGCCTCCCCTGCCCAGTCCTACCTTTGGAATAAACAGATAGCTATACTATTATCAATGTGTTTAAGTTTGAGTAAGAGATTGGAGACATGCTAAAGGAGATGGTCAGAGACTGCGGACATGGTACAGGAGATAGTCAGTGACTGAGGACATGATACAAGAGATGGTCAGAGACTACGGACCTAATTCAAGAGAAATCAGAGACTGAGGACATGATACAAGAGATTGTCAGAGACTACAGACATGATACAGGAGATGGCCAGAGACTACAGACATGATACAGGAGGTGATCAGAGACTGCAGACATGATACAGGAGATGGTCAGAGACTGCAGACTTGATACAAGAGATGGTCAGACACTGCAGACGTGATACAAGAGATGATCAGGGACTGCAGACATGACACAAGAGATGATCAGAGACTGCCGACGTGATACAGTAGATGGTCAGACACTGCAGATGTGATACAAGAGATGGTCAGAGACTGCGGACCTGATCCAAGAGATGGTCAGAGACTGAGGACATGATCCAAGAGATGATCAGAGACTGAGGACATGATCCAAGAGATGGTCAGAGACTGAGAACATGATACAAAAGAAGGTCAGAGACTGCAGACATGATAGAAGATAGAAGAGCACTAGGGGGGCCGGAGAGCACAGGGCAAGCAGAGAGCACTGGAGGAGCTGAAGGGTGTGGTGGGGGGGGGGGGACTGGAGAGAATTAAGAGGGGTTTGAAAAGCATTGCAGGGGGTTGGAAGGCACAGGGGGTTGGAGAGCACGGGGGGGACAGGGAAAACCGGAGGATGGGCAGCACAGGGGGAGGTGGGACCGTAAATTACTGAGGGGGGAGCCAGGAAGCACATGGGGTTGGCGAGCACTGGGGGAGCCAGAGGGCATAGGGGGGAGATGAAAAGCACTGTGGGGAACTGAAGAGCGCCGGGGGGGGGGCTAAAGAGCATGGGGTGTGCTAAAGAGCATTGGAGGGGCTAAAGAGCATGGGGGGCTAAAGAGCACTGGGGGGGCTAAGGAGCACTGGGGGGACCAAGAGCACTGGGGGGGTTAAGAGCAGGGGGACTTAAGAGCAGGGGATGTTAAGAGCACTGGGGGCGGTGTTAAGAGCACTGGGGGGTGTTAAGAGCAGGGGGGGGTTAAGAGCGGGGGTTGTTAAGAGCATAGGGGTATTAAGAGCACTGGGGGGGTGTTAAGAGCACTGGGGTTGTTAAGAGCAGGGGGGTGTTAAGAGCACTGGGGGGGGGGGTGTTAAGAGCACTGGGGGTGTAGCAAAAGAAGTTGTATAGGAGAGGGGATGGGACAGCTGCATATAGATGAATTGATCTTTTCCATATTCCTCCCACTGCCGCTGAATGCCTGCAGGAGGGAGACGAGAATCAGCCATTCAGCGGCTCCAGGAGGAATACGGAAAGATGAATTTCTCTATATGCAGGTGTGCCATCCCCTCTCCTATCCAGTCACACACACGAGGCTGCTCACCTTGTTCCTTGCGGCTTCCTGCCACTGCAGCTGCCTTCACACTGAGATGCGGGCTGGCCTGACACTCCCCCAGTGCATGGCATCCGGGGTGGGCCACCCCCCCCGCACCCCCCCGTTGGTCAGGGCCCTCTGATTCCTCCTGTATTGAATTGTTTTGTAACTGTACTGTCTGCCCTCATGTTGTAAAGCGATGCACAAACTGTTGGTGCTATATAAATCCTGAATAATAATAATAAGCCTTGAAGAAATTACCTTTTTCTAGCAAGGATCTAATAACAATGCTACCCAAGATTCAGCTCTTTGTTTAGTATCTATGACATGATTTTCATTCTGTAATCAGGTAACTGACATGCATACTGCCTTGTCCCCAAATGGAATTCAGTACCTAATCTTCAGCACATTTGCTGTATGAAAGGTCATCCTTATCTTCAAGGTGCACTTTCCTGGTCCTTTAAAACTTCCCCCTGTGCCCCTTTTACTACAACACAGGTCATTAAAAGCAACATGCTTGCAAGTCATAGAGCAGTCTTTCTCCTCTTTGATTTGCTGCAGGGGTGTTGGCATTTTCTTTAATATAAAGACAAAAGATAAAATAGAAATCATATCCCTTCCACCAGTGCTTTAAGTGGGCCGATACGCACCGGTACTCAGTACCGCCACTTCCAAATATGGCTCTTGAGTGTACCGCCACCCCTCATTTTGGACATCTGCGCCCTCAATTGCCCCCGCCCCCCCCGAGAATATTTCCCACACCACGCTGCTGGCCTGTACTGCAGTGCACTGGTTGCTATCGCCGCCCGGCGTCTAGCAACCAGTGAGGTCATCTGAGGAGGAGGAGAGCGAGGCCCCAGCATACACTGCGGAGCCTCCTTCCTCCTCTGCTGCGCGCCAAGTGGAGTGTTGGCTCCACCCACCTCCTCCCTCCAGCTACTCCAGGCCAGCACAGCACAGTGAGTCCTGTGTGTCAGCCTCAGCCTAAAAACGTGAGTAGGAGCAGTTCTGGGGACCCTGATGTGGGATTGGATCGGATGGGATGGGGGGCTCTGTGGGGACCCTAATGTGAGGGGGGGTGCTCTTTGGGGACCCTGATGTGGGATGGGTTGGAATGGGGGGGCTCTGTGGAGAGCCTAATGTCAGGAGGGGGGGTGCTCTGTGGGGACCCTGATGTGGGGTGGAGGGGCGCTCTGTGGGGACCCTGATATGGGGGGGCTCTCTGTGGGGACCCTGATGTGGGGGGGCTCTCTGTGGGGACCCTGATGTGGGGAGGCTCTGTGGGGACCCTGATGTGAGGTGGGGGTACTCTGTGGGGGCCCTGATGTGAGGGGGGCTCTGTGGGGACCCTGATGTAAAGGGGTCTCTGTGGGGACCCTGATGTGGGGGTGCTCTGTGGGGACCCTGATGTGAGGTGGGGGCCCTGATATAGAAAAAATGTATAGGCTATAATAGAGTACCGGAACCTCTTTTGATGTGGGGAGGCTCTGTGGGGACCCTGATGTGAGGTGGGGGTACTCTGTGGGGGCCCTGATGTGAGGGGGGGCTCTGTGGGGACCCTGATGTAAAGGGGGCTCTGTGGGGACCCTGATGTGGGGGGGCTCTGTGGGGACCCTGATGTGAGGTGGGGGCCCTGATATAAAAAAAATGTATAGGCTATAATAGAGTACCGGCACCTCTTTTGGGCCACTTAAAGCACTGCCTTCCACCACTAAGTCCCTAACACTTGATGGGATCCTTCATTGCCATCATCATTGTAATTATCATTATTTCTATGATCACCTCTGGCACCAGTTCTACGCTAAACTTATTCTCATTACCAAAGTACAGCAACTGTGACATTGGGGTTGATTTACTATGATTTTCACTTAGCAAGGGGAGCTGCACTATAAAAAAAAAACTCCCCATAGTTAAATGAATGAGATGAAGCCTGTGCAGGCTTCCTTAATTCAATCATGTAAAAAGCAAAAATGCTGTTTTTTTTTTTTTTTTATAATTTTCCATTTAAGTGTTTGGGTATTCTTTGCAATATTCATTTCCACTGCATTCACTAAGCTCTGGGGAAAATTATCTTGCAAAATGTAATTTCTCTTCGAAAGTGAACAGCCTATTTGCTATTAGTAAATCAACCCCATTGCCTCCTCCTCAACATCCATAAAATGTCCATTTCTTCAGCTGTCTATTTGAAGAAGGTAAGGTGAGAGCCAAGTGGTTGCTGATGGATGTAGGCCAGCAACTCACACACTATGTGAGTTCTGTCCTCCTGGTTCAAAAGGTGCTATACATCATGGCAGTGTCTAACTACATATTCAGCACAAGACAATGCAGACCATGCAGTGGTTGACCACATTGCGGCTGAGTACAAGAAATTCTAATATGAGAAGTATATAAATGACAAGTAGGGACAACTCATTTTGAAATTAAAGCGGTATTAAAGAGGAAGTAAACTTCCTTCTCTTCCTTCTCTTTTTACCTATTTGTAAGCCTATAATAAGGCCTACCTATAGGTAATGTAAATACTTTATCTCCTGAACCGGCACTGTTTAGGAGATGTTTACATTTCATGCAGCCAGTGACATCAATGACGCATGCGCTCTAAAGAAACGGCCGTCTGTGCCATTCCTTCAGAGCCCTGTACCGTGAATGGCGGCTCCCGCGTGGATATGCAGGAGTGATGTCATTGTGGCTTCCGCCAGTCACGGAGCTGGAGTCCGCGAACCTGGAAGCAAGATGGGTGAAGATGGAAGCGCCTGCAACGCTAACTTCTTGGCGCAGGAGGGCTTCGTTTTCAGATATGTTTACCGTAATATGAGACGCATACTGGCACATTATGGCTTTACCCCACAGGACCCTCCCCGAAAAAAAATCTATATTAGTTTACAACTCCTTTAACCACTTTACCACCGGAGGATTTTGCAGCTTAAAGACCAGACCCCTTTTTTCAACTTGGCACTTTGTGACTTTTTTTCCCACAAACAGAGCTTTCTTTTGGTGGTATTTGATCGCCTCTGCGCTTTTTATTTTTTGCGATATTAATAAAAAAAGAGCGAAAATTTTGCAAAAAAATGACATTTTCAACTTTGTCTTTTAAAAAATATTCAATATACTCAATTTATGTCATTTTTTTTGGCCAAAATATATTTAGCTACATGTCTTTGACAAAAAAAATCAATGAGCGTATTTTTATTGGTTTGCGCAAAAGTTATAGCGTCTACAAACTATGGTGTAAATAGTGAAATTTACGCAGCTTTAATTTCTGACTGCCTATCTCATTTCATGAAGTGCTAAAATGGCGGGGCAGTACAAAACCCCCCCAAACTACCACTTTTTGCAAAGTAGACATCCTAAGGAATGTCCTGACAGGCATGTTGAGCTCATTGAATATTTCATTTTTTTGTCACAGGTGTTTGAAAAATGACTAAAAAATTTTTTTTTTTTTTTTTTTTTTTACACAAAGTTGTCATTGAAATGATATATTGCTCACACATGCCATGGGTATATGTGTAATTAAACCCCAAAATATATTCTGCTGCTTCTCCTGAGTACAGGGATACCACATATGTGGGACTTTTTGGGAGCCTAGCTGTGTACGGGTCCCCAAAAACAAATCACCACCATCAGAATTTCAAAGGGCGTACATTTTTCATTGTATTTTCTCACTACCTATAACGGTTTAAGAGGCCCTGAAATGTCGAGATACCACAAACCCCCCCAAATGACCCCATTTTGGAAAGTAGACACCCCAAGCTGTTTGCTGAGAGGCATGGTGAGTCCATGGAATATTTTATATTTTTCAACAAGTTTTGGGAAAATTACAATTTTTTTTTTAATTTTTTTTTTTTACACAACATTGTCACTAAAAGATAAATTTCTCACACATGACATGGGTATATGTTGAATGACTCCCCAAAATACATTCTGCTGCTTCTCCTGAGTATGGGGATACCCCATGTGTGAGACTTTTTGGGAGCCTAGCTGTGTACAGGACCGCAAAAGCCAATCAACACTCTCAGGTTTTCTAATGGCGTAAATTGTGCATGTCACCTCTGCACTACCTGTCGCAGTTTCGGAGGCCCTAAAATTCCAAGATAGTACAAAACCCCCCCAAATGACCCCATTTTGGAAAGTAGACACCCCAAGCTATTTGCTGAGAGGCATGATGAATCCATGGAATATTTTATATTTTGCCACAAGTTCTGGGAAATATATATATATATATATATATATATATATATATATATATATATATATTTTGTTTTTTACACAAAGTTGTCAGTAAATGATATATTGCTCACACACGCCATGGGTATATGTGAAATGACACCCCAAAATACATTCTGCTGCTTCTCCTGAGTACAGGGATACCCCATGTGTGAGACTTTTTTGCAGTCTAGCCGAGTACAGGTCCCCGAAAACCAACCCCCACTTTCAGGCTTTCCAAGGGCGTAAATTGTTGATTTCACTCCTGACTACCTATCACAGTTTCGGAGGCCCTACAATTCCAAGATAGCACAAAATCCCCCCAAATGACCCCATTTTGGAAAGTAGACACCCCAAGCTATTTGCTGAGAGGCATGGTGAGTCCATGGAATATTTTATATTTTGCCACAAGTTCCGGGAAATATATATATATATATATATATATATATATATATATATATATTTTTTTTTTTTTACACAAAGTTGTCAGTAAATGATATATTGCTCACACATGCCATGGGTATATGTGAACTGACACCCCAAAATACATTCTGCTGCTTCTCCTGAGTACAGGGATACCCCATGTGTGAGACTTTTTTGCAGTCTAGCCGAGTACAGGACCCCGAAAACCAATCATTGCCTTCAGGCTTTCCAAGGGCGTAAATTGTTGATTTCACTCCTGACTACCTATCACAGTTTTGGAGGCCATGAAATGCCGAGACAGCACAACCCCCCACCAAATGACCCCTTTTCAGAAAGTAGACACCCTGAGCTATTTGCAGAGAGGCATGTTGAGTGTTTTGCAGATCTCACTTTTTGTCACAAAGTTTTGGAAATTGAAAAAAGAGGAAAAAAAATGCATTTTCCTGTTTTTTCTTCATTTTCCAAAAAAAATGAGAGCTGCAAAATACTCACCATGCCTCTCAGCAAATAGATTGGAGTGTCTACTTTGCAAAATGGGGTAATTTGGGGGGGGGGGGGGTTTGTGCCATCTTGGCTTTTTATGGACTTCAAAAGTGTGATAGGTAGTAAGGAGTGAGATCAACAATTTACGCCCTTGCAAAGGTGCGCATTGGTTTTCCGGGTCCTGTACGCGGCTAGACTGGCAAAAAGTCTCACACATGGGGTATCATTGTACTCAGGAGAAGCAGCAGAATGTATTTTGGGGTGTCATTTCACATATACCCATGGCATGTGTGAGCAATATATCATTTACTGACAACTTTGTGTAAAAAAATAAAAAAAAATAAAAAAATTTTTTTTCCCGAAACTTGTGGCAAAATATAAACTATTCCATGGACTCACCATGCTTCTCAGACAGTAGCTTGGAGTGTCTACTTTGCAAAATGTGGTCATTTGGGGGGGTTTTGTGCTATCTTGAAATTTCAGGGCCTCTGAAACTGTGACAGGTAGTCAGGGGTAAAATCAGCAATTTATGCCATTAGAAAACCTGAAGATGTGGATTGGTTTTCGGGGTCGCGTACACAGCTAGGCTCCCAAAAAGTCTCACACATGTGGTATCCCTGTACTCAGGAGAAGCAAAAGAATGTATTTTGGGGTATCATTTAACATATTCCCATGGCATGCATGAGCAATATATCATTTAGTGACAACTTTCTGTAAAAAAACAACAACAAAAAAAAAATAATAATTTTCCCGAAACTTGTGGCAAAATATAAAATACTCCATGGACTCACCATGCCTCTCAGAAAAAAGCTTTGGGTGTCTACTTTTCAAAAAGGGGTCATTTGGGGGGTGTTTGAACTGTTCCGGCATTTTATGCTCAATCTTAGCCACACATCACCCACTCTTCTAACCACTTGAAAACCAAGCCTTTTCTGTGCCTTTTTGTTTACATGAAAAAATATTTTTTTTTACTAGAAAATTACTTTGAACCCCCAAACATTATATATTTCTTTAAAGCAGAGGCCCTATAGAATAAAATGGTGGATGTTGAAAATTTTTTTGTCACACGGTATTTGCGCACAGATTTTCCAAACGCAATTTTTGCGAAAAAAATACATTTTTTTTAATTTATTGCACAAATACACTATATAATTACAATTTTTTTGGTAAAATTTAAAAGATGATCTTATGCCGAGTTCATAGACACCTAACATGACATGCTTTAAAAATTGCGCATACCTGCGCAGCGGCAAAAACATACGTACATTTTTAAAAACCTTTAAAAGTCTCTACAGGTTACCACTTTAGACTTACAGAGGAGGTCTACTGCAAGAATTACTGCACTCGATCTGGCGATCGCGGCGATACCTCACATGCATGCTGCAATTGTGGTTTACATATGACACTAGACCAACGCTTGCGAGCGCCATTGCGCGCAAGCACAATGGGAAAGGGGGGGGCTCAATTTTTTTTTTCTTTTTTCTTTTGCTTTTTTATGTTATTTTGACACCTTTCCTTTAATTTTTTTTTTTTAAATCATTTTTATTGTTATCACAGTGAATTTAAATATCCCCTATGATAGCAATCTGAAGTGACAGGTACTCTTTTTTTAAAAAATTGGTGTCTTTTAGACTCTAGATCTCTCCTCTGGCCTTAACGCATCTGACCACGCCAAAATTGGTGTGATAAAATACTTTCCCAATTTCCCAATGGCCCTGTTTATTTCTGGCGAAACAGAAGTCATGAAATGCTCGTAGCCTCCAGCATCTTAGGCCATAGAGATGATTGGAGCCATTCTCATCTCCAATTAGCTCTATGGTTAGATCATTGAACCATCGGCTGCACTCTCGGGTTAACCGGTGGAACAGGAGAGCCCGAGAAAAACCACGGAAGGCTGCGGAAGGCTGCGGAAGGCGGCGGTGGGGGGGGGGTGGCCCCTCCCACTGCATGTAAAAGCAGTCTAGCGGCCAATTACCTGCTAGGATTGCTTTTACCTGTAAGCCGACCGCTGGCTGTAAAAAACGATACCAAGATGATGCCTAAATCTGCAGGCATCATCCTGGTATAACCACTCAAAGTCCAGCAACGTACCAGTACATTGCTGGTCCTTGTTTGGCATATAGGTTTTTTTTTTTTCATGCAGCCTGTGGGCTGAACGGAAAAAAAGAGAACCTATCAGAAATCAGCACAGGAATAATGCGTAGTATTACTCATCATTAACCGCCCAAACAACCACCCACTGAATTTAATGATGGGTATACACGACACTATCCACGTATACCAAAATAGGATTTTAACTGCAGTGCTGAAATCAGAAAATCACCACAGCTGCTATCAGCAAAGGTATCCATATATGCTGAGCGCAAACGCTGTTTGTGTCAGAATATATAAAATCAATGCGTGGTAGCCGATGAGTACCTGCAAGAGAAACAGGTCACAAAAGAATGAAAAAACAAACAAAGTACATTAAAAAAAGTACAGTAAGAAGAGTAGAAGGACATATAAAATGACTGACACAACAACAGTTTTTGGATCTTCATCATTAACCGCCCAAACAACCACCCACTAAATTTAATGATGGGTATACACGACACTATCCACGTATACCAAAATAGGATTTTAACTGCAGTGCTGAAATCAGAAAATCACCACAGCTGCTATCAGCAAAGGTATCCATATATGCTGAGCGCAAACACTGTTTGTGTCAGAATATATAAAATCAATGCGTGGTAGCCAACGAGTACCTGCAAGAGAAACAGGTCACAAAAGAATGAAAAAACAAAGGACATTAAAAAAGTACAGTAGGAAGAGTAGAAGAACATAGAAAGAAAAATAAAAGGATCCAAAAACTGTTGTGGTGTCAGTCATTTTATAACTGTTTCTTGATGTCTTGATTTGGGACTGCGATCTTCCAGCTTGGGTCTCTCAAAATGTCGATGGACATCCAACATCCTTCGAGACCCTGTGTTTGTGTGCCCTACACTGTGTCGTGCTGTACCCTACACTAATACTCCACTAGTGTATGGTAGCGCTCAAAACATTCCCCGATGCAGAGACCAGGTTGGTCAGGACATTTGGGACAATAATAGCGGGTGTCACGCCTAAATCCACACCTGCTACAGACACGACATCTTTTTTGGGGGTATCTTTGGGTAGGGGTACTCGGGAGGACATAAGAAAAATGCCTCTCATGCAGCCGGCTCACTGCATCTGGAAGGGGAAGTTGGGCAGGCATGCTTCCTGGGTACAGGTAGGCAAGGATGATCTCTTCCTGGAATTCCTGGAAAGATCCAGTTCGTCCTGACGCCCTGTATAGGACAAAGGCGTTCAGCATAGCCAATTGGTAAAGGTAAACAGACACTTTTTTGTACCAGCGTCTGGCTTTACGGGCAACTAAATACGGCGCCAAAAGCTGGTCGTTAAGGTCCACCCCTCCCATGTTAAGGTTATATTCGTGGACACAGAGGGGTTTCTCCACAACGCCAGTTGCCGTAGTGATTTGGGTCGTCGTGTCTGCGTGAAGGGAGGACAGGAACATAAACATCCCGTGTATCCTTCCACTTCACCGCAAGCAATTTGTCCGTTTTCAAGCAGGCTCTCGCCCCCCGACTAAGACGGGAATTTACAAGCCGTTGGGGGAAGCCCCGGCGATTAGGTCGCACGGTGCCACATGCGCCAATTTGTAAATCGAGAAGGTGACTAAATAGTGGCACGCTTGTATAAAAGTTGTCCACGTACAAATGGTACCCCTTTCCGGATAAGGGTGACACCAAGTCCCAAACAATCTTACCGCTGCTCCCTATGTAGTCTGGGCAGTTCGGGGGCTCCACACAGCTATCTTTTCCTTCATAGACCCGGAAACTAACTGTATAGCCTGTGGCCCTGTCACACAATTTATACAGTTTGACCCCGTACTTGGCACGCTTGCTGGGGAGGTACTGTTTTATAGAAAGGCGGCCAGTAAATTTAATCAGGGACTCGTCAACGCAGACAACTTGTTCGGGGGTAAACAAGGCTGCAAACCGCTGATTGAAGTGGTCTATGAGGGGCCGAATTTTGTGGAGCCGATCGTATTCAGGGTCTCCCCGAGGACGACAGATTTCATTGTTGCTGAAATGCATAAATCGCAGAATTTGCTCGTATCTCCCCCTGGACATGGAGGCAGAGTACATGCGCATATGGTGAACTGGGCTAGTGGACCAATATAGCCGCAATTCACTCTGTTTAGTTATGCCCATGTGGAGGGAAAGGCCCAGAAAGATTTTAAATTCGGAAACCGTTATAGGTTTCCAGCCGAATTGTCTGGCAAGGGGCGAATTTGGGTTGGCGGCGATGAACTGTTGTGCATATAAATTTGATTGATCCACAATAGATCTGTAAAGATCTTCCGTGAAGAACAGCTCATAAAAGTTCAGGGGCGTAAAACCAGCTGTCTCCACGTGTATTCCAGGTTGGGCGGTGAATGGGGGAAGTACTGGCGCTGTAGAATCAGTGGGTTGCCAATTGGGATATGCCAGCACATCAGGGAGGGCACTATGGGCTCTACGGGCCTGTCTACGAATACGCGGTGGCTGCGGGCCACTACTTGTGCTAGCCACCGCACCAGCTTCAACTGCACTTAGGGGACTCGCCACGTCACCAGGTGTTACTGCAGTGCTGGTTGTACTAGGTCCAGGGTGTACTAGGCCGCTGGCGCTTGCCAGGTCGCCAGAAAAATGAGCGGCACTAGTAACCACACTCTGCTCCATACGAGCACCCTGCGATTCCTGCATCTCAACAACTCCAGAATGGGGTCGGGTACGCCTGGGTCTAACAGGGACCCATCTGTCGTCGGAGCTATCTGTCAGGGAGCCGCTGCTGTCAAGTTCGTATACTGACACTAATTCGGTCATTGTAGCTTCCCCATCGCTATCAGAGGACACGGCCAGCATAATATAAGCCTCTTCACCACTGTACAAACGTTTAGACATTTTGGTAACTAAATTTACCTGTACAGTGGTGTTGACTCACAGGTAATAAAAGCACCTGGTTGTCAAGGACTATTTCAAGCGCTACCAAAAAAACTGCTAATGCTAGCAGGGATCAGGCCTGACTCTGCTAACACAGCGGTTTTGTGTGTTGTGTTTTTTTGTAAGTGACAGTAATCTATTGATTACTACACTTACCTGGGTGAAAGGGTTAAACGCAGGTGCTGGCCGGAATCAGTGCTGATCGTGCAAACACCGCGTTTTGGGAACCCTAAACTATGGGGGCGCTAGTATAGTTCTGATCAGATCAGATATTGATCTGTTCAAACACTATGGTGTACGTTTAGTAAACTGAGAAGTTTTCTCTCAGTTCAATTCTCGGCAGTTCTCAGAGAAAAAATATCTCCTCTGGCACCCAGTTTAGAAGGCGGAGAACTTCACTTCTCACAGGGTGATCAGAGGAGAAGTTTTTTCTCTGAGAACTGCCGTGATCTCTGTATAACTGGGTGGACTGCCTGTAATCTCACGAGATTTTGTGAGATTACAGGCACTGCTAAGTTTAAAAAGTGAAACTAAAGTTTAAAAGAACTCGTAATGACATGTTCTGACACATGAAAACATATATATACACACACACACACATGCACGGTATATATACATACAGTATATAAATATATATATATACACATACACACACACATATATATATATATATATATATATATACACACACATACATACAGTACATACATACATACATGCCAATCTGTATGCAATTGCACTGTATGTTGGCAGATTGCATGCAGATTGTACACCAGACCACAGGCTATCGTTTGTGGTGTGTGGGTGTGGGGACAGTGGGAAGAGTGATCAACACAGGGGTTCTGGCTTGTAGGATAGCTGGAGGAATCCTAGTAGTGTGTGGTAATTGCTAGACTGCTCCCCAACCCTTAGAGTGCATCAGATTGTATGTAAGATTTGTATCTGCCTGTGTGTGGTCAGCCAGCTGGATTGGACTGGAGTCTCCCTCTAGTGGTGACCGAAGGCAGTGCAGGCTGTGAAAGTATTGCAACCAATCTAATTACTTAAGCCCCGTACACACGTACCGATCGTTGGCCGAACGATCGGCTGTCTTTTGTCCCCGGGCTGTCATGTCCGCTGAAAAGTGCAAAAGACTGCACACAAATTTTGTCCGCCGACTGCAGAAGTGATGTCATGTGATGGTTAACTTTCCCTGTGTTTTTTCTTTTATGAGCATGCCCAGTCTTGCAAATCTGCTGTCTGTCGGCCGAATTCTGTACTGACTGGCGAACAATCGGCCGTTCTGGTGTCGGCATACAAACATTTTAATGCTTGCACGACAGATTCTGTTCGGCCGAAAGTGCGCTGTCGGCTGTCGGAAGCATCATACTAACAAGCCTACATTTGGCCGATCGGTCATCTGCCGAATCTTTTCTGCGACAATCGGTACGTGTGTACGAGCCTTTAGTAGGAATTTTCTTTATTTCCGTTATCCCCTTATACTGCCCAGTCACGATTCATCACGTCTCGTTTAGCTAGTCGCCGTGGGCGTGGTTGAATCGTGACAGATTGGTTTCCTCCCACACTCCAAAGACATGCTGGTAGGTTAATTGGATCCTGTATAAAAAATTGGCCCTGCTGTGTATGTATGTGAGTGATGCCTCGTACACACGTACCGATCGTCGGCCGTAAATATTCGGCCGACGACCGATCGGCCGATTGTATGCTTGTTAGTATGATGCTTTCGACAGCCGACAGCGCATTTTCGGCCGAACAGAATCTGTCCTGCAGGCATTAAAATTTTTGTTGGCCAACACCAGAACGGCTGATTGTTCGCCAGTCAGTACAGAATTCCGGCCGACAAACAGCAGATTAGCAAGACTGGGCATGCTCAGAAAAGAAAAAACACACGGAAAGTTAACCATCACATGACATCACTTCTGCAGTCGGCTGTTGTTGGCCGACAAAATTCATGTGCAGTCTTTTGCAGTTTTCAGCGGACAGGACAGCCCTGGACAAAAGACGGCCGATCGGTACATGTGTACGAGGCATTAGGGACCTTAGATTGTAAGCTTTCTTGAGGGCAGGGACTGATGTGAATGTGCAATGTATATGTAAAGCGCTGTGTAAATTGACAATGCTATATAAGTACCTGAAATAAAAAAAAAATATATATATATATATATATATATACATACATACACACCAGTACATACAGTATATATATATATATACACACACAGATATATATGTGATTGTATAGTTAATGTGTTTCTAACCTGCTGTTGATGTATATTTCACTGCAGTAGGGAGAGTTTTTACTTTCACTTTTGGGCACAGGGACATTCACAGCAGAGATCTCCTATTTCTTCCTGCTATCTCCACCTCTGAGCTGGAGAAGTAGGAAGAGGAGATCTTCAAAGAGAAGCACAGTGATCAGGTGACATCATGTGTTTCTAAACTGGCCGTTTCTATTGCAGTGAATGCAAGCCGTTTGTGTACTGAGATGAGAAGAGAAGAATATGTTCTCCACTACTCTTCTCAGTATTTTAAACCTGCAATGCTCTGAGACAAGCCGTGATCATCCAGATCTCGGCTTATCTCAGTTTACTAAACGTACACCTATACTAGAAATGGAAGTGTATGTGCGTGCGTGTGTGTGTGTGCGTGTGGTAATCAAGGGGTTATTTCTAACTATGGGCCGGGGATCTGGGGGGGGGGGGGGGTGGCGGGGACCCTAAACCTCCTTTGGGAAAGAAACTAGCTCGCTAGCGCAACCTCAAGTCACAATCACACTAATACAAAATACAGTAAAAACAGTATATTATGTGTGTATTAGTGTGCTATGTGACAGGGGGGAAGGGGTTAACGGGATGTGATCAGGGGGGGATCAGGGGGTTAAATATTTATTGGAAGGGGCTGGCGGGTATCCTAAGGATAAAAGGAACGGTGGCAAGCGCTAAACCTGGTCCCAAGTCACACTTATACGGGTATATAGAAAATGCTATATACTGTATACAGTGTGTTGTGGCAGGGGGTGTAGGGGTGATCAGGGGGGGGGTCAGGGGGTTAAATCTTTATTGGGCGGGTGGCGGGGACCCTAAACCTTCTTGGGACAGAAACTTAGTCGCCTGCGCTAATTCTGATCACAATCACACTAATACAAAAATACTGTATATTACGTTTGTATTAGTGCTGATGTGACAGAGGGTGTAGGGGTTAACTAGCGGTGATCAGGGGGGGGGGTCAGGGGGGATCAGGGGCTTAAATCTTTATTAGGGGGGGTGGCGGGTAATTCAAGTGGAAAAGGGGGGGTCGCAAGCGCTACACCTGACCACAAATCACACTTTTACGGGTATATAGCAAAATGCTATATACTGTATACGGTGTGTGTTATGGCAGGGGGTGTAGGGGTGATCAGGGGGGGGGTCAGGGGGTTAAATCTTTATTGGGCGGGTGGCGGGGACCCTAAACCTTCTTGGGACAGAAACTTAGTCGCCTGCGCTAATTCTGATCACAATCACACTAATACAAAAATACAAAAACACCGTATATTGCGTTTGTATTAGTGCTGATGTGACAGAGGGTGTAGGGGTTAACTAGCGGTGATCGGGGGGGGGGGGGGGTCAGGGGGGATCAGGGGCTTAAATCCTTATTAGGGGGGGTGGCGGGTAATTCAAGTGGAAAAGGGGGGGTCACAAGCGCTACACCTGTTCACAAATCACACTTATACAGGTATATAGGTAAATGCTATATGCTGTATATAGTGTGTGTTGTGTCAGGGGCTGTAGGGGTTAATCAGGGGGGCAATCGGGGGGTAAATGTGCCTATCTAGCTGTGTGTGACTGTGTTTGGTGCAGTACTTACAGTTAGAAGTGCTCTCTTCTCCAGATGAATCCAAAAAGGATCATGGGAGAAGAGGACACGTCTTTTCTGAGTCTGTGTTTACATTTCACAGACTCAGAACAAGATCTGTTTGGGCAGGACCGATCTACAGGTCCAGGCCAAAAATCATTGGCCTGGACCTGATGACTGATCGGTTCTGAACCCAATCGAGCCATCGGTGTCGGCGAGCACGCGTGGGAGCGCGCACAGGACCGGCGGCAAGTAGCGACGTAGACCTACGTCACTCTGCCTGGCCGGGGCTGACTGCCGCAGTAAATATACTGTGAGCAGTCGGCAAGTGGTTAATCTAAAAACCAAAAATGCATTATATTGCAGCATAGCAATCATTAGATCTGCATCAGTTTTTTTTTTTTTTTTTTTTTCTTTTTCTCAGTAGCACACCTCCAGTGTTAGTGAGACACAACTCTGAAGGAATGAGCACAGGTGGCAAAGCAGACCGCAGCATTGTCAGTCTGGAGGGAAGGGTAGTGTTAAATGAATTAGCAGATTTAGGTATACTAACAATTTTAAGCCAAACTCCAGTTCATACTTTATAATCAGTTACAGTAAACATATTTTTCGGGTTGGGATAAAGGTTTTGCATGTGTAGCAGGTTTTCCAGGCATTGAGTCTGACATTGTTACCGGTTACCTCTCCAGCCCATGTGAGCTGTGACCCCAGGTGTGACAACTGAGACATTGACAACTCCGGCATCTTTGGTTTGGTTGTTTTATTGTATTTAGGGGATGGGAGAAGGGAATGAGTGGGATACTCCTCTGGCTCAACTAGGTACACTTTTGGGACTCTTTTGGCAAGAAATGCCTATAAGCGCTGTCTTGACGACAGCCAAAGCCAGCCAACGCTTCCTGATGCTTGAATACACTGTAACACTGAAAACTGTGCAGGAACCTCGACTTTAATTCAGGACTGTAGAACACTTGACTCCTGACACTGCTTTGCACAAACGTCACTGAATAGCTCCCTCCAGCCCTGCGCTGGCTTGAGGTAGCTCCTTGTAAATTCCTGTGCTGCTGCAACTCTTAACTGGTACACTCCACGCTGTACACTGACTCTTCAGGGCCCAAACTGCAGGTGCCCCCTTTAACCCTTCAGGGTCCTCTGACTAGTTACCCCCTCTAACTTCAGGGTCCTCTGACTAGGCACCCCCTTTACAGCTAGCTGACACTTGGATCCTAGAACCTTCTCTGGGGTGGTCCCCACTGACACTAGGCAGACCCCCAGGGGCAATCCGCAGTACTCACGACCTTTGTAGGCTTTCCTAGGACTGGACCCCTCTCTCTCTCCGCTGGTTCTCGGGATACCGGATCCCCTTCAGCTCAACTCAGCACCCTCTGGATTCTCAGGCAGCACCCAGAGACATCCGCTTCCTCTGACAGAAGGAGAGACAGCCATACTCTCCCTCCTGGGACTCTACTCCCACCAAAGACCATGCATTCCCCTCAAACTTATACCCACTCCCAGAATCCTCTGCAGCAGAATCTGCCTTCTGGGGTAGCTACAAGCCTGAATGTGTCCCTGATTGGGTTTCCTCCACTGCCCACAGAGCCAGTGGGGAGACTCCCTTCTCAGCAGACACACCTGGAAGCCATGACAACCTACCTGACAAAAAGAAATCATGGCTCTGCTGTTAGGCAGACAAAGCCCACTATATTTTACCTAGCACCTACCTGTAGGTTGCTACACCTGAATAAAGACTGATCATTTTAATCAATCCTGCCAGTGTGATGTGGTTTGTTTCATCCATGTAAACTGATACATTCTGCTGGAGAGCTTGAGCGTGTGAAAAACAATAGGCTTGCTGGCTTGATCACCAGATGGAATTAGAAACAAGAAAGCCTAAAAAAGGAAACAAATACACCCATTCCACCTAAGAATTGGTAAGCTGCTAAATAATAAATGTTTTCTTTTGGGTTTAATACTGCTTTTAATCTGAGCTATATTAACCACTTCTTGACCGGAAGACTTTCCCCCTTAATGACCAGGCCATTTTTTTCCATTCAGCACTGCGTTACTTTAACTGACAATTGCGCGGATGTGTGAAGCTGTACCCGAATACAATTGGTGCTGTTTTTTTCCACAAATAGAGCTTTCTTTTGGTGGTATTTGATCATGTGTGCGATTTTCTTTTTTGTGCTATAAACAAAAAAACAGCAAAAATTCTGATAAAAAAACAACAATTTTTTTCACTCTCTGCTATATAACATTCCCAATAAAAAAAAAATTGGAAAATCTAAAATTTTCATAATTTTCGGCCAATTTGTACTCTGCTACATATTTTTGGTAAAAAAATTCCCAGTAAGCGTATTTTGATTGATTTGCGCAAAAGTTATCGCGTCTACAAACTAGGGGAAAGATTCATGTCATTTTTATTTATCAATGATTTTTAGCAGGACTGCGACATTGCAGCAGACAAATCGGACACCTAACTGACAATTTTCACACTTTTGGGGGGACCAGTGAAATTACTACAGTAATCAGTGCTAAAAATATGCTGTTGATTGCTAACAGAACAACGGTTTGCTGTGTTTACAATGGCAGACCACTGTTCTGTCTCCACGGCCGCTTGCCCTGCAGATCAGATTCCCCGCTGGCAAATGGGTGCGCGCACGCGCCCCCATGATTCCTCCCGCAAAGCACCTTATGGGTATGGCGATTTGCGGGAACCTGCCGACCTGCCACCGTATATCTGCGGCGGCTGGTCGGCAAGTGGTTAAAGACACAAATTAATGTGATTATGTAGCCATTAACACATTATTATATTTATTTACCCATTTAAACAACAACTAACATACACATATGTGGTATCACTGCAATCGCCAGGAGTAGAAGAATTAATATTGGGTTGATCTTTGATAGTAAGTTATGGTAATAGCAAGTAAAAAAACAGCGAAACAAAATTTAAAAAAAGGTTTTTTTTTGTTGCTGTTTTGGGACAGTTTTTTTATAATAAAAAAAATCAGGGGGTATCCATTACCATTTACCACCAAAAGAAAGCCCAATGTATAATCAAGTGGGAAGGAGCTCTGTACGTATGACAGAGTTCTAATACCCCAAATGGAAAAAGGTGCAGGCTGGGACAGCCATGATCAGCATGGTGGGCATTCTTTAGAGGCCAGGAGAGGGCTAAGCTACAGGACAGAGCCCAAACGGGTAGGGGCAAGGTATTGTGACTCTGGAGTTAAGTGCACATGGGCCTTGTTAGAAATTCAGAGGGCTTAAATAAGGGAGTCCTCAGTTATTATTGGGTGGAGAGCAAGATGCCACAATCTTTAAAGGATAATTTCACCTTTCGTAACATGGTACAACCATATTCAGGGTGTAACATGTTACTGTAGCAGCACCCAAAACTCCCCCGATCCCCTGTTGCCCCCCAGGGTGTAACATGTTACTAAATGAGCAGCTCCCACCCCTGTGCCCCCCTCCCTGGGGATCTTCCCCCTGCACTCGCTGTCACAATTTAAAAAAATACACGGGTGTGCAAAGCTCTGCCCACCCGGTGGTGTCATTCATTCATTCAAAGAGTTCTGTGAATGGGAGAACATCGACTATTGTCAGTCATTGCTGCTGACGGCTCAACTACAAGGGAGCTGATGAGGGCTCAAGGTAGTTCATTGATCCTTTCTGCCATTCAGTAACTGCCTTACCATACAATGTAGAAGCAGACAGCTGCACTGACAGTCTGCAGAAGCCTCAGATTGCACCCGTGATCTGCTGGTCGTAGGTGCAATGCTTTACTTATACTTATTTTTTTACCTGCAAAAAGCTATGCATTTATTATACATTTTTTAAAAGGTGAACTTATCCTTTAAACTTAAAAAATAATAGAGATGGCTACTCATTGCAGTTTCAAACATTTGGAACAAAAGTAAATACTATAGTTGGCCTGTTGCCAATTTACTACAATAAAAAAAATGTACATTAAAGGCACCCACTCTGTAAAGATTGTCGAAAAAGGTGGCCAGGCATAAGATAGGATGGAAATTGCATGCAAAACATTATAAAGCCTGCTCTAATAAGCTCACACTGGAAGCAATCCCTACTGCCCATCTGAAAAGCAATTCATGTTGAATCACTTTTTTTAGAGGCGGTTTGCAGGTGTTCAGTAGTACGGATGGGCTCTGTGTTCGACTCGAACATCAACTGTTCGTGTGTTCGCTAAACACACAAACAAATAGGGCGCTCAGCGGGAAGTTCGGCTGCCAATGAGCGCCCGATAATGCACTGCGCTGTTGCAGTGCATTGATTATTGATGATTGGCCAAAGCATGCACTTGACCTGTAGGCTTCGACCAATCACAGCACAATGTCCTGTCAGAGCCATGATTGGCCAAAGGCAGGATGCCTTTAGCCAATCATGGTTTAGAGCTAAGGCCCCACCCCACACTATATAAGGCTGTTGGTCTTAACAGCAAGGAACACCGGAAGGGCAAACGCATGTCAAAAAAGCCAAGGAGTTTCCAGCCACTACTTACCAACCAGCCTATGACCAACTGAATAAACCTAACACTATGCATTAAAAACAGGGGTTTCGTTGCACACATTTACAAGCTGTCCATTATTTCCCATAGATGCCATTGTTAAAGACTGGGAGCAGTGCCATGCCAAGCCAAACAATATTTCCCATAGACGCCAATATTAACCACTTTAAGACCGGAAGAGTTTGCTGCTCAATGACCAGGCCACTTTTTTCAACTTGGCACTGCATAAATTTAACTGACAATTGCGCGGTCATGCAATGCTGTACCCAAACTAAATTTACGTCCTTTTTTCCCACAAACAGAGCTTTCTTTTGGTGGTATTTGATCACCTGTGCTATTTTTGTTTTTTGCGATATCAATTAATAAAGAGCGAAAATTTCGCGAAAAATTGACATTTTCTACTTTGACTGTTAAAAAAGACTTTACAGTAAACCCCCCTCCATTGCGGGGGTTACGTTCCAGACCCAGCCGCGAAAAGTGAAAATCCGTAAAATATAAAAACCCTATTAAAATGCATTGTAGGCATGTTTTTTTACTGTCACTGTACGTGTAAAAGCATTTTAAGGTCTTTAAACACACTTTTAAAACAATAGAAACTGATTTAAACACATAAAAGATACTGAGAGACATAGCAAGAGCTATGGAAAACACAAAAATATTTCATTTCAAATGATTTATATAGTAAAATAACATTACAAAAAAAAACACGATATACCGGGACCGCAAAAACTGAACCGCGATGGAGCGGGGGTTTACTGTACCCCCTTCCTGACCAGGCCATATTTTGCGATTCGGCACTGCGTTACTTTAACGGACAATTGCAAACTTTTTCCCCCCACAAATAAAGCTTTCTTTTGGTGGTATTTGATCACCTGAGCGATTTTAAATTTTTGCGCTATAAACAAAAAAAATTGTGACAATTTTGAAAAAAAAAAAAAAAAATTTAAAATCTAAATTTTTTAACATTTTTGGCCAATTTGTTTTCTGACACAATTTATTGGTAAAAAAAAAATCTCAATAGGTGTATTTTAATTGGTTTGCGCATAAGTTATCGCGTTTAATAACTACCGCAAAGATTTATGTCATTTTTATTTATTTAATTTTTTTACTAGTAATGGCGGCGATCTGCGATTTTTTGCGTGACTGCGACATTGTAGCAGACATATCGGACCCCTAACTGACATTTTTCACACTTTTGGTGGGACCAGTGACATAACTACAGTAATCAGTGCTAAAAATATGCACTGTTACTGTAATAATGACACTGGCAGGGAAGGGGTTAACACTGTTGGTGATCAAGGGTTTAAATGTATGCCTCATGCTTACTGACGTGTGTGTGTGGGAGGGTCTGTGACACAGACAAAGATCGCAGGTTCAGCTATGCTGAATTCTGTGATCTCCTCCTGTCTGTCACAGAAAAGATCCGCCTGCTTTGTTTACACAAGCAGGCGGATCTTCTCACACTTTCCCCGACGATCGGGGAAGGTAGGCGGCGATCGCCACCTCTCCTCCTCCGGCCCGACTCCCTCTGTGTCTAAACACAGCAGGAGCGAGCCTCCGGCACGCATGCGCCGCCAAGATCACTAGGAGTCCAGTGACGTGGGTCTACATCGCTGGACCCAGGGGAGCCGACCTGTAGTACTGTAAAAATTAGGTGTACCTTTTTATAAAGTTAAAAATTAGGTGCACCTTTGTATAAAGTTAAAAATTAGGTGCACCTTTGGGACCATGTTACATGATACACCTGTATTTTTAAGGTGTTCCAAAGCACCTGTCTGCCACCCCCAGACCCCCGTCCCTGTGCCAGCATGGCCTCTCCTCTGCAGCTGCTGTCACATTTAAAGTGGTTGTAAAGCTTTAATGCATTCAGGTGAAAAACCTTCTGTGCTGCAGCTCCCACCAGCCCCCCCTCCCCATTTTTTACCTGAGCCCGATCCAGTGATGTGCACGAGCACAGTGGCTCCTGCCGTTCTCTCTCCTCTTTGGACAGGTTGATAGCAGCAGGAGCCATAGGCTCCCACTGCTGTCAATCAAATCTAGTGACACAGAAGTGGGGGGTGGGGGCAAGTCTCGCTGTCTGTGTCAATGGACAAAGAAGCGGGACTCAGGAGCAAGCCAGAGAAAGCGGCTTTCTGTGGGGGCATCCAATAAAGAGGATCAGGGTTGCTCTGTGCAAAATGATTGCACAGAGCAGGTAAGTATAGGCATGTTTGTTATTTTTATAAAAAAAAAAAAAAGAGGGTTTACAACCCCTTCAAAATCAACATGGCTATGCGGGTGGAGCTTCATCTATCATTCACAGAGATTTGTGAAGGGATAAACTACAAGTCCCATCTGCCAGTGTGGTCACGGCGCCCACTTCAGCAGAAAGATTAGTAGTTCTAAATGGATTGCCAGTGTGGTGATCAGCACATTCTTTGACCATCGGCACAAAGCATTGACACTTCTTGCAGCTCTCTAACAAAAAGCCCATACAGGGGTAAAGACAGAGAGCTGTGGGAACTGTCTGCAGCAGGCTAACATTGCACCCACAAGCCAATGATTTTGGGTGCAATACTTTGCAGGCTCATGTGAAAAAAATAAAAGATGCATATTTTTCCTGCAAAATATTTGTGCATTTATTATTGTTTTCACGAAGATGACTTTAGCCTTTAATCCAAGCAAAATACATTCTGTTAAAAAAAGCTGAGTCATAATACATTTCAAACACCATCTAACTTTATTCTCTAATGTGAATTTTGAACAAAAATTACTCTTATACAATATAACTATGATACTCTCAAGATACATAACATAAAATAATTATTTCAATTCTTGAACATTTTTAAAAACAATTATGTTTTTTTTTCTTACTATTATCTCGATTTTGAAATAATTATAATTAACGGGCAAATGTGGAAATGATTTACTGGAGAACACAAAAACAGATTTGAACATTTAAAAAAACTGCGTTCCCTTCCAGTTTTTAATGATACACATCAAGATAAGTAGTATAAAAATAATTTATTAAATTCTTGAACATTTTCTATAAACAATTCTAAGTCTTTTTTCTTCTTCTTTTTTTTTTTTTTTAAATTTTGAAATAATTACAATTAACAGGCAAATGTGGAAATGATTTACTGGAGAACATAAAAACAGATTTACTTGAACATTTAAAAAGTGCATTCCCTTCCAGGTTTTTTTTTTTTTTTAACAGTCCACATTAGGATCTTTATAAACATGTGAATCTAGTTTGTGGTCATTTCAGCAAATTTTGTTTAGTGATTTCCCAGATAAGGGCAGCTTCAAGTTTCATTGGTACTCCCATTTGCTGAGCTGCTTGCTCTCCTCTTCTGATTGATATATGACTGCAATGGCTCTTGTCCATTTGACATTCGCATTACCCCTGCTCTCTAATCTTCTGTGCTAGCAAGTTCTATGTTTGGGAGGGAAGGTTTAGATGTGAGTGAGGAGTACAGATACAGATGTGCCAGCAAGGGAGACATTCAGAAGTTTCAAGGGAAGGAAGGCAGAGGGGAGTGGGATAGAAGAGGAGTGAATTGATAGGGATAGTCAAAAAGGGGAATTAAAGAGAACAGAGAAGAGAGGACCCCCATTGAGAAGATATAGAAAAGGTGGGAGTCTGAGAGAGGAAAGGGTGACAGAAAGGGGGTGCTACAAGTCAACTCTCAAACTTCATTTCAAGCTCTTGAATTTGCACACATTCATTTTAAGAGGTAAGGGGAGAAGCTGCATTCACTTATAAGGCTGTGGAGTCATTGCAACATCTGTTAATTATAAAATAATCTCCAACCTGCAATGACATTTCCCCTTGTCACTGCACAGCAGATGAACACAAAGCAAGTTTTTTGAAGTCCTGTGGATCTCATTCTCTTGTAATCTCTAAATGTTTTAATTCCTTTTTTTTTCCTGCTTCAGAACAGCTTGTTTGTGTGCAGGGGCTGGCTTGTTAATTTCTAGAGCCTCGTCTCTTATTATTACATATGTTCCCTGATCTCCTGTGCATCATCTGCCTGGGATATCTGAGATGGCTGGAACAATAGGCAAGACTTATTTCAAGCTATGTGTGTCACGCTGAGCGGCACCTCTTTTAATTTAAACAATAATATTTAGATTCATGTTAGGGGAGCTTTGTTAAGGATTGAACTCCACTGGTTATGGATTAGAGGGGATTGGAGGTGGGTCTTGGATTGGCTGCTGGCTAGGAGGAAATATACAGTGTTTGTGTTGGCAGTACCTCTGAGAAATATATTTAGTGGTGGACTTTGTTTTTCAGGCACAGCAAATGTTTTAAGTGTGAACTAGGCAGCTTGTAACAGGCTAAGATGCTGGGTCCAAGGTAGAGGGATTCTGATGGTCATCAAGTCTGCTATACCACATCACATTGCTGAAATTTTATTTTCTTTTTTTGTTTTTTTATAGAGGGCTAACAAAATATTATTTTTAAATCAATTTGGACTACAATTTTTCCTTTACAAACTTTTGGATTGAGAATGGGATTCATTTACAGCTAAAGACTAAAAAAGGTAAGAACATATGATCAATCTATCTATCTATCTATCTATCTATCTATCTATCTATCTATCTATCTATCTATCTATCTATCTATCTACTATTCTATCAATCAATCAATCACTCAATTATCTATCTATCTATCTATCTATCTATCTATCTATCTATCTATCTATCTATCTATTATTCTATCAATCAATCAATCACTCACTCAATTATCTATCTATCTATCTATCTATCTATCTATCTATCTATCTATCTATTATTCTATCAATCAATCAATCAATCACTCAATTATCTATCTATCTATCTATCTATCTATCTATCTATCTATCTATCTATCTATCTATCTATCTATCTATCTATCTATCTATCTATCTATTATTCTATAAATCAATCACTCAATATATTATCTATCTATCTATCTATCATCTATCTATCTATCTATCTATCTATCTATCTATCTATCTATCTATCTATCTATCTATCTATCTATCTATCTATCTATCTATCTATCTATCTATCTATCTATCATATTTACAGGCTATAAATTGATATAAACGGATGTAAAGTGCTGCATAAACTGTTGGCACTATATAAATCCAATATAATAATAATAATAATAATAATAATAATTTTAATGATTATGTAAATATATCTATCTATATATATACACATACATATATATATATATATATATATATATATATATATATGTATATATATATATATATATATATATATGTATATATATATATATATATATATATATATATATATATATATATATATATATATATATATATATATATATTATATATCTACTTTCTATCTATCTATCTATCTATCTATCTAGCTATTATTCTATCAATCAATCAATATATTATCTATCTATTATTCTATCAATCAATCAATCAATCGATATATTATCTATCTATCTATCTATCTATCTATCTATCTATCTATCTATCTATCTATCTATCTATCTATCTGTCTATCTATCATATTTACAGGCTATAAATTGATATAAATGGATGTAAAGTGCCACATAAACTGTTGGCACTATATAAATCCAATATAATAATAATAGTAATTATAATGATTATGTATATATATCTATATCTATCTATATATACACACATATATATATATATATATATATATATATATATATATATATACATCTATCTATATATCTACATATACTGTATATATATGTATGTATGTATGTATGTATGTATGTATATATAGTATTCTCTTCGCTATGTTACCTGTGTGTAAAGTGGAACCACCATCAGCACAATCTTTTATGCATATATGCAATATACTAACAGGACCCTATGAATACAAGCAGAGCTTTTATAAAATGACAGCTAGGTAAAAAAAAAGTTTACAGTAAAAGATCCCTCAGCAAGGGAATAAAGGGATGACATATCACTAACTAGCTTCCGGTCAGACTAGTACACTTGAGACACTAAATAAAATTATAAGTGCCCTTTTGAAAACTGCTTTGCAAAGATGATTCTTGGCTTTACAGTTTTAGTGAGACAAGTGTATCTTAATTAAGGAGCTTACATCATGCAATCACAGATAAAAGAACCTTGAAATCAGATTAGAAGTGGATTTCTTTTCTCATTTTGATTAGTGAGAGACAGGGGGGCTAGCATAAGCGTATATATGTTATTTTTGGTTTTTGACTGATGCATGCAATGTTTTTACTGTTATCTATGTTGTTTTGTTTTACATGATATTTCATTTTATTTGTGCATTTCTATTATATATTATATGATTTATACTTTATAGAGCTGTTCATACATGGGAAACAAACCTACAAATAAAGTGGGTTCAGTTTGACACACCTAAAAATATAGGTATTTATTATTTGTTTTATTTTATGGCTGCCCTTCTAAATTGAATTTATATCACCAGTTAGTAAATACACTTTTCTTATTTTAAATGTACCATGCTGGTAGACAGGTATTTTTAATTGTGCAGTATGAATTATTTCCATTCTTTTTTTTTTTTGCTACTTAGTGACTACGTCAAATAAAATATTGATTACACAATGATGTAACATATACTGCAGATAAAAATAATATATGTCTCTAGGAGTAAGAGTGGAGGGGGTCTATTGAATGTCACGTCTCGGTAGAATGCTTTGTAAATAATAATGCTGAATTCATAAAGCCAGACAAAGGCATTAACATTAGGGCACTGGCAGGGTTGGTGCTAAATACTTTTGACTTTCCATTGGATGCTTAAATTCTGATGATCCGAAGATAAAAGGGCAGCTGTAGTTAGATTATTCTTGCCTCCCTGTGGGTGATCAGCTCCCCTGGATTTTCCACAGTTCTCCAAATGAGTGTTGTCAGTGATTGCTGTCTGGTCTGATTCTGATCAGCTGTTATTTCCTTTTTATGTATGTGAGTGTGTGGAACATATTAACATTTCTGTATAAACATGTGCTATGTTTGGAATCCCTCTCATGCCCCACCTCTAACTGAGCAGAACAATAAAGGGAGAAGGTTATGAGCCTTTACAACAGCTGGCTGTCTGTACATGCCCGACATTGGACCAGCCTTAATGGGCAACACTTCAATCACTTCCACTTTAGCTGCGTGCTTAGTGTGCCTCCCAGCATTGTTTATTTTCTTTCCTTCTCTTACAAGCTTTGGGGAGGTATTAGCTGTGGAATTATTTACATGGCTTCTATCAATTTAAATGTCTATAACTGAACTTTGAAACCTTTATTGAAGTTTATAGGTCATGTTCCAGTTCAGTAGAGGTATCTTTCTTAGGTCACTAAGTTGCATGCTTCTACACAATGGGCTTGATTTACTAATGGAATAGAGACTTTGCAATGTGAATGTTTACTAAGCTTAGTACATAAGATGAAGATGTGTTCACTTAAATCTAACTATGTGCTAGCAAAAATATTTTTTTCCCTCTAGTAAAGTAGTAAGTATTTTAAGTGAGGGTATAGTCTCTACTCCTTTTTTTATGAATGGACATTTTAGTATTTATATGTTAAAGGTAACTCATATTTTCTTCTGATATTTACTATATAAAGGTTTTTGTCTAAATTAAATTATTGTATTATACATATTCGTGTATGTAAATGTATTGTACATATTTGTGTATGCGATCACAACCTGGAATAATCAGCATCATCACTTGTGGTGAAAATAGCTATTTTATTTACGTAGCAGTGATTAAAACAGCGAACATATAGCAGTGGAGAAGGACATCTTCCATTTTCTAAACCTGTCATCTGTATGTCATAGCTTTATTCTTGCTGGCTGTCACTGTGACGAAGCATCAATGATAAAGCAGAGAAACAGAAAACACTAAACTTGTGGCATACTCTATATTTTGACCTTCTGACCGATAATTTAGGAATTAGTGTACCAGAGATAGCCATGGCTACTTTGCACTTAGTCACTGATCTTCCCTTGTTTTACACTAAAGGCTCGTACACACGCGTCGAAAATCGGCAGGGAATTTTCGTCCGACGACCGATCCGCAGATTTTCGGCTTGTTAGTGTGATGCTTCCGACAACCGACTCTGACTTTTTGGCAGAAAAAAATCTGGTGTGCAGGCTATAAAATTTTTGTCCACCGTCAAAACACGTCCCATTTTCGTGCAATCAGTACAGATTTCGACAGGGAAAAATCTTATGAGCAAGACTGGGCATGCTCAGAGAAGAAAGAACACAAATAAAGCAAACGAACACATGACATCACTTCTGAAGTATAATTCTGTCGGTCGACAAAAGTCCAGTGCAGTCTAGAGCACAGTAAGAAAATGATGCACATAGTAGATTCATAAATATTGTTTTCCATTCAAGTCATATGTGTTAAATTATCAGTGATAAAGAAGAGAAACAGAAAACACTAAACTTGTGGCATACTCTATATCTTGACCTTCTGACCAATAATTTGGGAATTAGTGTACCAGAGGTAGCCATGGCTACTTTGCACTTAGTCCATGATCTTCCCTTGTTTTACACTAAGGGAACCACTCTTGCAAATTCTTTTATGATGTAAGAAAATGATGCACATAGTAGATTCATAAATATTGTTTTCCATTCAAGTCATATGTGTTCAATTATTAGTGATAAAGAAGAGAAACAGAAAACACTAAACTTGTGGCATACTCTATATCTCGACCTTCTGATCATCAATTTGGGAATTAGTGTACCAGAGATAGCCATAGCTACTTTGCACTTAGTCCCTGATCTTCCCTTGTATTACACCAAGGGAACCACTCTTGCAATTCTTATATGATGTAAGAAAACGATGCACATAGTAGATTCACAAATATTGTTTTCCATTCAAGTCATATGTGTTCAATTATAACAATTTATATACTGAGCTCGGAATTGACAAGCCAATATAAATTGTGCTAATAGGAACAACAGCGATAAAGTGGTTGAGGGCTGGGGAATTACCAGGACCTAGGCAGCTGTTTGGAATTGTATAGATCCTCTGTGTCACCAGTGGTAAACATGGGCTCCTCAGAGATTAGGAAGTGTTCTGGCTTAACCAAGGACCACCTGATTCCAAATCAAAAACAGTGCATCTCTAAACCAAGCAAATGAAAATGTAATAAAAAAATAAAATAAAATTTGTGTTATTTAAAAGGCAGCATGAAAATAGCAATCACAATGAACACATGCTGCCCCACCCATAAAAAAAATGAATGAAAACCCCTAAAACACATATCATAAATCATATATCATAGATCATATATATAATAACAGCAGTTCTTGATATGATTTTATATATTTCATTGCGGGGTGCCTAAAGTAATGCACGACCTGTGTCTTAAAAAGTGGCAAGTACACAACGTTTTTTTATACTATACTATAATATACACCATATAATTAGCTATTTCAACAAAATACAACTTTGTTATATCAGATTAATCATAATCAAATTCCTTACCAGTAAATAAAGAGCAGTTCCAAGAAACAAGAAAAAACATTTTTGTAGGTTGCTAATGCTTACTAGCAAACAGCAGAACTGCACTGAAGTCATGAAATCCACTAATTTTACCATAATTCGAAATCTGTTTAATCCACTGCAGAATAAGCACACCTCTTTACAACCTCCTTAGAAGGACAGTAGGAGCTTCTTGAACCCAATGCTATGTAACATCATCTCTTTTTTTTACCAACATCAATCCCATTCAGATATAGACATGTTTAAACCTAATGGTTGGCTGTGCAAATCTTCTGAGTACTAGTTTTACCAGTCTTTCTGTATGTGAGAATCAGCAAGGAGGGTGTTCTAGCATTACCAGCAGGTGTATTCTGGGATCACTGGATTACTGGATAGAAAAGAGTAAGGTTGACTGTTGAACTAGTTAGTAAGTTACTGGAATGGCAAAATTTGGGAGACAATAAGAACTTCCATGGTTCACAGTCACAAAACTAAATATAATAAAAAAAAATCGTTTTTTAATTACAAAAATTTACAATAACCAAAAAAAAAAAAAAAAAAAACAGTATTGTCTCCTTCAAAAAGAGCTGGAATGATTACCCCATTAAATTATGGAGGATCCATTTTTGAAGGAGACAATACATGTTTTTAACTGTTCTTTTTTTCTTTGCTTGGTTATTGAACCAATGACTTTATACATATTTTTGGATTAAAAAATGTTTTTTTTAAATGATATGTTGTTTTGTGATTACGTCCCGTGAAAGTCCTTATTGCCTCCCAAATTTTGCAATTCCAGTACCTTTACTAAACAGGATGAAGGAACAATATGTACCGTAAATTGTGGGGTAGTATATTTATATTAAAAAAGAATAGCGCACACATGCAAAAGAAATTACTACCAAATTTGAAGACAATCCATAAATAAAAATGGGGATTTGGTCCCACCATATGGCCATATAGTGCTCAAGCCCACCACTACGTCAAAGTACCACATTTATAGTTAGTAAGTTGTTTTCCCTGTATGTGTCTGAAGTTTCAATATTTCATTTTGACCAAAGTGTACTTAAAGCGTAACTCCACTTTTTATACAAACGACAGTGCGCTATCCTTCGAAGTGGTTAAATGAACATGTGTAAATAATCACATTATATAAACATATCACATTAATGAAAAACTTTGCAAATCTAGTGCAAATAACACAGAAATAAAAATCATATAAAAAAAAATTCACATAACATGGGTCCTCATTCAAAAAATTGTAAAGTGCAGTAATAGTCTATTATAGATAAATGGTGAAACAAGGTTCTTAATGTGCAATCACTTTCCAAAGGTGCAGAGTGCTCAAAGGTGCTCCTTAAACACAAGCTGGCCTCTTATGCCACACAGTGGATCCCGAATTGCAGGCATCACATAAGCCTGTACTCCATCCAGCATTGCGTGTCACCAATATCATTGGATATCCCCAATCACAAACTTTGTGTTGATCCAATAGCCAAGAGAGACTCTCAATCTCCTCTCAAATGCTCATCAGCAAATATCATACAAAGCAAACAGGGAGAATCTCATAGTCTAATACAGCAAGCTTTTATTAAAAAAAAAAAAACTATCTGGTTCACTTACATCAAAGTAAATAAAGATGAGCTTCAAATAAGCGCTATGGCTATGGCCACGGTGTCTCACACTCCAACAGCACTTGGGGACATCACACACACTCTTGAGTGAGTGTACAATTTTGTTATATGTTTTTTATTACTGTGTTATTTGCACTAGATTTGCACGTTTTTTCATTCATGTGATATATTCATGTAATGTGATTATTTAAACATGTTCATTTAACCACTTAGAGGGACAGCGCACTATTGTTTGTATAAGATTTGCTATTTGCCTTGTGTTTTAGTCTGCAGCAGTCCCACTAGGATGTATTAGATTAGACCCCACCCTGAGGTTGCCAAGCGCAGGATATTTTTTGTTTTAGTAACTCCACTTTTGTTGAGAAAAAAATAATCCCCTCTGGGTGATCAATGTACATTACAAGGATTTTAACAAACTTTATTGCAGATTCCTACCTTTTGTTATTCTGAAGAAATCTATGTTTGTTCCTCTGTGCTCCTTTGCTGAGTGGTTTCATAATTATCAGTCAGTGGTGCAGCTGCAGAGCACTAATGAGGAAATCTGCTGGGCCTGCATCCCTTTAGATGTGTCCCTACTGGGAGTATCTCACCAAAAATGACATTGTTGTTGCAGGGGATGCCTGAAATCTGACTTTTATCATAGAGCAAACTTCTGGGAAAATTGGTGATCCAATCACACAAGCAGGAAATGATGTTTCTGGGGTGTGGTAAGTACACATTCTGTGTACAGAACAACTCCAGGTAGCCATATTGCATTGCATTTTCAGAAAATTACAGTGGCTGCAGATTGAAAAGGAAAGGTAATTTGTAATAACATTCAATTACAATATGACTTGTGTCACAGGTGTATACGCTATGTTACATAATTACATAGTAGGTGAGGTTGAATAAAGACAATAGTCCATCCAGTTCAACCTGTGTAGGTGTGTGTGGCCGTAATCATCTCACATACCCCTGAATGTTCTGATCCTTGAGATGTACATCTAAGAGTCTTTTGAAAGCCACCATACCTCCCGCAATGTTGTTTTTTCTTTATGTGATATTTTTTCCCCCCACGAAAGTGGAGGTACCCTTTAAAAGTTTTATACATATTTACAAACAAGGTGCCCATAAATACTCCAAATTATACATAAAGTATGATATACAGTATAGTATATCAATCAATTTGCTCATCATGAACATATCAATTGAAAAATAGAAAAAAGAGAGAAATAATTACTCTACATGAAGAACTGAACCAGACTTGAGAATGGTCACTCAATAAAGAGTAACTGCAATCACTTTAAATTGCCAGTTGTGCAGGAATTTTGTTTTCACATGATTGGATAATTGGAAGTGATTATTCAATAAATGTGTTGAGTGAAGAGTCAACACTTTCTGTAATTTAGCCTCACTGAAGCCTCGTACACACGCGTCGAAAATCGGCAGGGAATTTTCGTCCGACGACCGATCAGCTGATTTTCGGCTTGTTAGTATGATGCTTCCGACAACCGACTCCGACTTTTCGGCCGAAGAAAATCTGGTGTGCAGGCTATAAAATTTTTGTCCGCCGTCAAAACACGGCCGATTTTCGTGCAGTCAGTACAGATTTCGACGGGGAAAAATCTAATGAGCAAGTCTGGGCATGCTCAGAGAAGAAAGAACACAAAGAAAGCAAACCAACACATGACATCAATTCTGAAGTAGAATCTTGTCGGGCGAGAAAATTCGTGTGCAGTCTAGGCACATTCCAACCAACAAAACACCACTCTGGACAAAAGACGGACGATCGGTCGGCCGATAATCGTTGCGTGTGTACTAGGCTTAAGTTAAAAGAATTAAAGGATGCAGCAAAAATGGCAGCATGAAATGGGGTCAGGTTAACCAGCAAAGTAACGCTTACACTTTCTCAATGGTTGAGATGGGTATTTATTTATTTTTTTCCCATTTATTGGTTGAACTAGATGGACTTGTGTCTTTTGTTAACCAGACTAACTATGTAACTATATATAGACCCAGGGACCTCTAGGTTTCACCATCTATACTCCCAAGTTATGGTCATTGGGATTACCCAAATGTGGAAATGCACAAGCCGCAAAGCCACCAAGGTGAAGCATTTAATCATCAGCTAAACAGTATTCCATAAACAAGCAAAGAACAGGGTAGATAGTGTTCAAGCTGACCTTGTAATAAAAGCAAAAGGATGAGAAAGCTAGAAAGTCAAGGCAGGTAAAGTTTTGTCAGATGCAGACACAGGGCGAATGATGGAGGGAAGCATTGGACAGGCACACAACAAAACAAAGAAAATTTACCAACACCCAAAGCAAAACTAGCAAACCAGCAGCTGGATCGAAAAACAGTCAGGAATAGTGTTGAGCGAACACGGACTGTATTATTCGTGTTCGTACCGAATAATTGGATTTTTTGTACCCGAACACGGACACGGACACTTTACTGTATGTTCGGGTAAAAATCCGTGTTCGGTCGTTTTATTTCCGGGTTTTGCATGCTTTGGCGCTCTTTTCATGGCGGGCTTTCAACAGCCAATCAACAATCGTTTAACTGGTGTGCCTTAAGCCATCCCAGCCATGCCTGCAAATGTCTCAGTAGCTGTGATTGGCCGTCTGAAGCATGTGACCAAGTCTTTATAAGTTCGAGGCAGCCGCAGCGGCGTCATTATGCTGCTTAGATTCAGGGACAGAGCACACATCAACGTGCTGGCTGCTGATTAGGGAAAGATAGGCAGGAAAAAACCATTTGTGTCCGGATAGAATTGAGGGACAGGTCGGAGTGTTTAGGCAGGGCGAGTTGTAGGCATTTTAGGGATAGAGTCTGCTGAATTATAGGGTCAGTGTCTTCTACAAACTACAATCGATATTGCTGTGTGGGGGGTGGGGTGAATCTGCACTCAATCCTGATCTACGATCTCTTCTCAATCCTGTTAGGGACAGAGTCTGCTGAATTTTAGGGAAACTGTGTTCTACAAACTACAATCGATATTGCTGTGTGGTGTGGGATTGGAGATAGGCAGGTGTCAGTGATCCACATCCATTTTTCTGTGTGTGAGCTGCAGTGAACACAATCTTTTTGGGCTGCAGTGAACACAATCTTTTTGGGCTGCAGTGAACACAATCTTTTTGGGCTGCAGTGAACACAATCTTTTTGGGCTGCAGTGAACACAATCTTTTTGGGGTGCAGTGAACAAAATCTTTTTGGGGTGCAGTGAACACAATCCTTTTTGGTGTGCAGTGAACACAATCTTTGTGGGGTGCAGTGAACAAAATCCTTTGTGGGGTGCAGTGAACACAATCTTTTTGGGGTGCAGTGAACAAAATCCTTTTTGGGGTGCAGTGAACAACATCCTTTTTGGGGTGCAGTGAACACAATCTTTTTGGGGTGCAGTGAACAAAATCCTTTGTGGGGTGCAGTGAACACAATCTTTTTGGGGTGGAGTGAACAACATCCTTTTTGGGGTGCAGTGAACAAAATCCTTTTTGGGGTGCAGTGAACAAAATCATTTTTGGGGTGCAGTGAACACAATCTTTTTGGGGTGCAGTGAACACAATCTTTGTGGGGTGCAGTGAACACAATCTTTTTGGGGTGGAGTGAACAACATCCTTTTTGGGGTGCAGTGAACACAATCTTTTTGGGGTGCAGTGAACACAATCTTTGTGGGGTACAGTGAACAGAATCTTTGTGGGGTGCAGTGAACATAATCTTTGGGGGGTACAGTGAACACAATCTTTGTGAGGTGCAGTGAACACAATCTTTGTGGGGTGCAGTGAACACAATCATTGTGGGGTGCAGTGAACTCAATCTTTGTGGGGTACAGTGAACACAATCTCATACTTCTGAAGGTTTGAGGGTGCTGCCTGTTCCATACTCCCCCTACTCCTCATCTAGCCTTTTAGGGGTACAAACAATAGTAATTGGGGCCTAGTGTGGTTGTGTACGTGTGATATACATACACTTTTTTGGGATCATATTTTCTATTCCGCTATTTAATCAAAAACCTTTGGGGATCAGTTAAATTGGGGGATAGTCTGTGTTGGTACGTGTGAGAGAGATCCACCTTTCCAAGTTGTTGGGGTTCATCTCATACTTCTGAAGGTTTGAGGGTGCTGCCTGTTCCATACTCCCCCTACTCCTAGCCTTTTAGGGGTACAAACAATAGTAATTGGGGCCTAGTGTGGTTGTGTACGTGTGATATACATACACTTTTTTGGGATCATATTTTCTATTCCGCTATTTAATCAAAAACCTTTGGGGATCAGTTAAATTGGGGGATAGTCTGTGTTGGTACGTGTGAGAGAGATCCACCTTTCCAAGTTGTTGGGGTTCATCTCATACTTCTGAAGGTTTGAGGGTGCTGCCTGTTCCATACTCCCCCCTACTCCTAGCCTTTTAGGGGTACAAACAATAGTAATTGGGGCCTAGTGTGGTTGTGTACGTGTGATATACATACACTTTTTTGGGATCATATTTTCTATTCCGCTATTTAATCAAAAACCTTTGGGGATCAGTTAAATTGGGGGATAGTCTGTGTTGGTACGTGTGAGAGAGATCCACCTTTCCAAGTTGTTGGGGTTCATCTCATACTTCTGAAGGTTTGAGGGTGCTGCCTGTTCCATACTCCCCCTACTCCTAGCCTTTTAGGGGTACAAACAATAGTAATTGGGGCCTAGTGTGGTTGTGTACGTGTGATATACATACACTTTTTTGGGATCATATTTTCTATTCCGCTATTTAATCAAAAACCTTTGGGGATCAGTTAAATTGGGGGATAGTCTGTGTTGGTACGTGTGAGAGAGATCCACCTTTCCAAGTTGTTGGGGTTCATCTCATACTTCTGAAGGTTTGAGGGTGCTGCCTGTTCCATACTCCCCCTACTCCTAGCCTTTTAGGGGTACAAACAATAGTAATTGGGGCCTAGTGTGGTTGTGTACGTGTGATATACATACACTTTTTTGGGATCATATTTTCTATTCCGCTATTTAATCAAAAACCTTTGGGGATCAGTTAAATTGGGGGATAGTCTGTGTTGGTACGTGTGAGAGAGATCCACCTTTCCAAGTTGTTGGGGTTCATCTCATACTTCTGAAGGTTTGAGGGTGCTGCCTGTTCCATACTCCCCCCTACTCCTAGCCTTTTAGGGGTACAAACAATAGTAATTGGGGCCTAGTGTGGTTGTGTACGTGTGATATACATACACTTTTTTGGGATCATATTTTCTATTCCGCTATTTAATCAAAAACCTTTGGGGATCATTTAAATTGGGGGATAGTCTGTGTTGGTACGTGTGAGAGAGATCCACCTTTCCAAGTTGTTGGGGTTCATCTCATACTTCTGAAGGTTTGAGGGTGCTGCCTGTTCCATACTCCCCCTACTCCTAGCCTTTTAGGGGTACAAACAATAGTAATTGGGGCCTAGTGTGGTTGTGTACGTGTGATATACATACACTTTTTTGGGATCATATTTTCTATTCCGCTATTTAATCAAAAACCTTTGGGGATCAGTTAAATTGGGGGATAGTCTGTGTTGGTACGTGTGAGAGAGATCCACCTTTCCAAGTTGTTGGGTTTCATCTCATACTTCTGAAGGTTTGAGGGTGCTGCCTGTTCCATACTCCCCCTACTCCTAGCCTTTTAGGGGTACAAACAATAGTAATTGGGGCCTAGTGTGGTTGTGTACGTGTGATATACATACACTTTTTTGGGATCATATTTTCTATTCCGCTATTTAATCAAAAACCTTTGGGGATCAGTTAAATTGGGGGATAGTCTGTGTTGGTACGTGTGAGAGAGATCCACCTTTCCAAGTTGTTGGGGTTCATCTCATACTTCTGAAGGTTTGAGGGTGCTGCCTGTTCCATACTCCCCCTACTCCTAGCCTTTTAGGGGTACAAACAATAGTAATTGGGGCCTAGTGTGGTTGTGTACGTGTGATATACATACACTTTTTTGGGATCATATTTTCTATTCCGCTATTTAATCAAAAACCTTTGGGGATCAGTTAAATTGGGGGATAGTCTGTGTTGGTACGTGTGAGAGAGATCCACCTTTCCAAGTTGTTGGGGTTCATCTCATACTTCTGAAGGTTTGAGGGTGCTGCCTGTTCCATACTCCCCCCTACTCCTAGCCTTTTAGGGGTACAAACAATAGTAATTGGGGCCTAGTGTGGTTGTGTACGTGTGATATACATACACTTTTTTGGGATCATATTTTCTATTCCGCTATTTAATCAAAAACCTTTGGGGATCAGTTAAATTGGGGGATAGTCTGTGTTGGTACGTGTGAGAGAGATCCACCTTTCCAAGTTGTTGGGGTTCATCTCATACTTCTGAAGGTTTGAGGGTGCTGCCTGTTCCATACTCCCCCTACTCCTAGCCTTTTAGGGGTACAAACAATAGTAATTGGGGCCTAGTGTGGTTGTGTACGTGTGATATACATACACTTTTTTGGGATCATATTTTCTATTCCGCTATTTAATCAAAAACCTTTGGGGATCAGTTAAATTGGGGGATAGTCTGTGTTGGTACGTGTGAGAGAGATCCACCTTTCCAAGTTGTTGGGGTTCATCTCATACTTCTGAAGGTTTGAGGGTGCTGCCTGTTCCATACTCCCCCTACTCCTAGCCTTTTAGGGGTACAAACAATAGTAATTGGGGCCTAGTGTGGTTGTGTACGTGTGATATACATACACTTTTTTTGGATCATATTTTCTATTCCGCTATTTAATCAAAAACCTTTGGGGATCAGTTAAATTGGGGGATAGTCTGTGTTGGTACGTGTGAGAGAGATCCACCTTTCCAAGTTGTTGGGGTTCATCTCATACTTCTGAAGGTTTGAGGGTGCTGCCTGTTCCATACTCCCCCTACTCCTCATCTAGCCTTTTAGGGGTACAAACAATAGTAATTGGGGCCCAGTGTGGTTGTGTACGTGTGATATACATACACTTTTTTGGGATCATATTTTCTATTCCGCTATTTAATCAAAAACCTTTGGGGATCAGTTAAATTGGGGGATAGTCTGTGTCGGTACGTGTGAGAGAGATCCACCTTTCCAAGTTGTTGGGGTTCATCTCATACTTCTGAAGGTTTGAGGGTGCTGCCTGTTCCATACCCCCCCTACTCCTCATCTAGCCTTTTAGGGGTACAAACAATAGTAATTGGGGCCTAGTGTGGTTGTGTACGTGCGAGATACATACACTTTTTTTGATCATATTTCCTATTCCGCTATTCAATAAAAACCTTTGAGGATCAATTGAATTGCGGGATAGTCTGTGTCGGTACGTGTGAGAGAGATCCACCTTTCCAAGTTGTTGGGGTTCATCTCATACTTCTGAAGGTTTGAGGGTGCTGCCTGTTCCATACTCCCCCTACTCCTCATCTAGCCTTTTAGGGGTACAAACAATAGTAATTGGGGCCTAGTGTGGTTGTGTACGTGTGATATACATACACTTTTTTTGGATCATATTTTCTATTCCGCTATTTAATCAAAAACCTTTGGGGATCAGTTAAATTGGGGGATAGTCTGTGTTGGTACGTGTGAGAGAGATCCACCTTTCCAAGTTGTTGGGGTTCATCTCATACTTCTGAAGGTTTGAGGGTGCTGCCTGTTCCATACTCCCCCTACTCCTCATCTAGCCTTTTAGGGGTACAAACAATAGTAATTGGGGCCCAGTGTGGTTGTGTACGTGTGATATACATACACTTTTTTGGGATCATATTTTCTATTCCGCTATTTAATCAAAAACCTTTGGGGATCAGTTAAATTGGGGGATAGTCTGTGTCGGTACGTGTGAGAGAGATCCACCTTTCCAAGTTGTTGGGGTTCATCTCATACTTCTGAAGGTTTGAGGGTGCTGCCTGTTCCATACCCCCCCTACTCCTCATCTAGCCTTTTAGGGGTACAAACAATAGTAATTGGGGCCTAGTGTGGTTGTGTACGTGCGAGATACATACACTTTTTTTGATCATATTTCCTATTCCGCTATTCAATAAAAACCTTTGAGGATCAATTGAATTGCGGGATAGTCTGTGTCGGTACGTGTGAGAGAGATCCACCTTTCCAAGTTGTTGGGGTTCATCTCATACTTCTGAAGGTTTGAGGGTGCTGCCTGTTCCATACTCCCCCTACTCCTCATCTAGCCTTTTAGGGGTACAAACAATAGTAATTGGGGCCCAGTGTGGTTGTGTACGTGTGATATACATACACTTTTTTTGGATCATATTTTCTATTCCGCTATTTAATCAAAAACCTTTGGGGATCAGTTAAATTGGGGGATAGTCTGTGTCGGTACGTGTGAGAGAGATCCACCTTTCCAAGTTGTTGGGGTTCATCTCATACTTCTGAAGGTTTGAGGGTGCTGCCTGTTCCATACCCCCCCTACTCCTCATCTAGCCTTTTAGGGGTACAAACAATAGTAATTGGGGCCTAGTGTGGTTGTGTACGTGCGAGATACATACACTTTTTTTGATCATATTTCCTATTCCGCTATTCAATAAAAACCTTTGAGGATCAATTGAATTGCGGGATAGTCTGTGTCGGTACGTGTGAGAGAGATCCACCTTTCCAAGTTGTTGGGGTTCATCTCATACTTCTGAAGGTTTGAGGGTGCTACCTGTTCCATACTCCCCCTACTCCTCATCTAGCCTTTTAGGGGTACAAACAATAGTAATTGGGGCCTAGTGTGGTTGTGTACGTGTGATATACATACACTTTTTTTGGATCATATTTTCTATTCCGCTATTTAATCAAAAACCTTTGGGGATCAGTTAAATTGGGGGATAGTCTGTGTTGGTACGTGTGAGAGAGATCCACCTTTCCAAGTTGTTGGGGTTCATCTCATACTTCTGAAGGTTTGAGGGTGCTGCCTGTTCCATACTCCCCCTACTCCTCATCTAGCCTTTTAGGGGTACAAACAATAGTAATTGGGGCCCAGTGTGGTTGTGTACGTGTGATATACATACACTTTTTTGGGATCATATTTTCTATTCCGCTATTTAATCAAAAACCTTTGGGGATCAGTTAAATTGGGGGATAGTCTGTGTCGGTACGTGTGAGAGAGATCCACCTTTCCAAGTTGTTGGGGTTCATCTCATACTTCTGAAGGTTTGAGGGTGCTGCCTGTTCCATACCCCCCCTACTCCTCATCTAGCCTTTTAGGGGTACAAACAATAGTAATTGGGGCCTAGTGTGGTTGTGTACGTGCGAGATACATACACTTTTTTTGATCATATTTCCTATTCCGCTATTCAATAAAAACCTTTGAGGATCAATTGAATTGCGGGATAGTCTGTGTCGGTACGTGTGAGAGAGATCCACCTTTCCAAGTTGTTGGGGTTCATCTCATACTTCTGAAGGTTTGAGGGTGCTGCCTGTTCCATACTCCCCCTACTCCTCATCTAGCCTTTTAGGGGTACAAACAATAGTAATTGGGGCCTAGTGTGGTTGTGTACGTGTGATATACATACACTTTTTTTGGATCATATTTTCTATTCCGCTATTTAATCAAAAACCTTTGGGGATCAGTTAAATTGGGGGATAGTCTGTGTTGGTACGTGTGAGAGAGATCCACCTTTCCAAGTTGTTGGGGTTCATCTCATACTTCTGAAGGTTTGAGGGTGCTGCCTGTTCCATACTCCCCCTACTCCTCATCTAGCCTTTTAGGGGTACAAACAATAGTAATTGGGGCCCAGTGTGGTTGTGTACGTGTGATATACATACACTTTTTTGGGATCATATTTTCTATTCCGCTATTTAATCAAAAACCTTTGGGGATCAGTTAAATTGGGGGATAGTCTGTGTCGGTACGTGTGAGAGAGATCCACCTTTCCAAGTTGTTGGGGTTCATCTCATACTTCTGAAGGTTTGAGGGTGCTGCCTGTTCCATACCCCCCCTACTCCTCATCTAGCCTTTTAGGGGTACAAACAATAGTAATTGGGGCCTAGTGTGGTTGTGTACGTGTGATATACATACACTTTTTTTGGATCATATTTTCTATTCCGCTATTTAATCAAAAACCTTTGGGGATCAGTTAAATTGGGGGATAGTCTGTGTCGGTACGTGTGAGAGAGATCCACCTTTCCAAGTTGTTGGGGTTCATCTCATACTTCTGAAGGTTTGAGGGTGCTGCCTGTTCCATACCCCCCCTACTCCTCATCTAGCCTTTTAGGGGTACAAACAATAGTAATTGGGGCCTAGTGTGGTTGTGTACGTGCGAGATACATACACTTTTTTTGATCATATTTCCTATTCCGCTATTCAATAAAAACCTTTGAGGATCAATTGAATTGCGGGATAGTCTGTGTCGGTACGTGTGAGAGAGATCCACCTTTCCAAGTTGTTGGGGTTCATCTCATACTTCTGAAGGTTTGAGGGTGCTGCCTGTTCCATACTCCCCCTACTCCTCATCTAGCCTTTTAGGGGTACAAACAATAGTAATTGGGGCCCAGTGTGGTTGTGTACGTGTGATATACATACACTTTTTTTGGATCATATTTTCTATTCCGCTATTTAATTTAACTGGGCCTCCATGCGAGACCTGTGTGCCTTGTTGCGCTGTTTTGAGTACTCCACCAACATGGCCAGTGGCAATGACGCCGTTCTCAGCTTAACTATCCCACTTCTATGCCTCCTTGAAAAAACAATTCGGGCGATGATGGAAGAGGATGTGGCACAGGATGAGGAGGAGGAGGAGGATGAAGAGGTAACATTTCCAAGGCTTTCAGGGCAGTCATTCGCAAGGGGCTCCGAGGGTGGGTTCCTGCACACGCAAACGCCAGGGACGCAATTGTCCAGCAGGGGCACAGTTCTGGAGGATGAGGAGGATGAGGAGGAGGAGGAGCTGGAGGAGGAGATGGAACCATGTTCACAGCAGGGTGGCACCCAGGCCAGCTCATGGCCATCACTGGTGCGTGGCTGGGGGGATACAGAGGACACGGACGATACACCTCCCACAGAGGACAGCCTTTCGTTGCCTCTGGGCAGCCTGGCACACATGAGCGATTACATGCTGCAGTGTCTCCACAACGACCGCCGAGTTGCCCACATTCTAACTTGTGCTGATTACTGGGTGGCCACGCTGCTGGATCCCCGTTACAAGGACAACGTACCGTCCTTAATTCACTCACTGGAGCGCGATCGCAAGATGCGCGAGTACAAGCGCACGCTGGTAGACGCCATGCTGCTGGCATTCCCATCTGACAGCGGGGCCACAGTGGAAGCACAAGGCAGAGGAGGAGGAGGAGGAGGTCGCCAACGCAACCAGGGCACCGCCAGCACCTCAGAAGGCAGGGTTAGCATGGCCGAAATGTGGAAAAGCTTTGTCAGCACGCCACAACAAACAGCAGCACCAGCAGCTCAGATGGAACGTCTTAGCAGGAGGCAGCATTTTACCAACATGGTGGAGCAGTATGTGTGCACACGCCTACATGTAGTGAATGACGGGTCTGCCCCCTTCAACTTCTGGGTCTCCAAATTGGGCACATGGCTTGAGCTTGCCCTTTACGCCTTGGAGGTGCTGGCGTGCCCTGCAGCCAGTGTATTATCTGAACGGGTATTTAGCACGGCTGGGGGCGTTATAACAGACAAGCGCAGCCGCCTGTCCAGAGACAATGTGGACAAGCTCACGTTCATTAAAATGAACCAGGCATGGATCCCACGGGACTTTTCCGTACCTTATGCAGAATAGCAATGGATACCGACCTTACCCACCCATTGTTCCATTTTTGCTCTTTCTCACTCTTTTGGGGTGTACCCTCATTTAAAATTTTTGAAAAGAAGCAGTGTTGGCTACCTCGTCCTCCTCCTCAGGGCCAGATTAATGTAGGGGCTATTGGAGCTGCAGCTCCAGGCCCCTACCTTTTATATAGGCCCCGGGTTGGCCATATTCACTGTTACCGCTCTTCTGTCACTTGTAAACACAGAAGTCTGGCTTCTATGCTCGCTTCCCCAGGCAGCACCCTCAGAACCTCCCCACACAGCGTGAAGGCCGGACAAGGAGGGACAGTTGGCGATGCATGGATGTGTTTATGGGCTTCAGAGACAGCATCCCATGTTGAATTAGGCATGCATGGCTGCACCCTTCCTCCTCTGGGTGCATGGCAAGGCACGGCCCTTAAGGCCCTTCAAAATCCTCAGCACCAAGCCCATGATGCTGTTAATCCGGCCCTGGTCCTCCTCCACCGCCGCTTCCACCTACACCGCCCATAGGTGTGCGCAGCCTATTGCATTAAGGTGTGCACCCCAAAGTTGAAATACACATGCATGTGTTTGCCAGCAGGGAGAGTAATGTATCGGGGCCATGTACCTGTAGGCAAGGAGAAATAGAGCAGAGCAGGTCCCAGGGAGATCTTTCCCATCTCCTCACTGGCAATGCTATGTGCCCTAGGTGATTAGGGTGTGCCCAGGCACACCCAGCACACCCTGTGCGCACGCCTATGTCACCGCCACATCCACCACCACCTCAACCTCCCTCCTACTCCATATGGGCCTCGTCCTTCAGAGATGAAGAAGAACATTGTTTTATTTTTCTGTTTTTTTTTTGTTGTTTTAAGTTATTTCCCTATCCACATTTGTTTGCAGAGCACTTGCCATGCTCTTAATTACGTTTTGCTGCCATTTGCAGCACTCTAGCCCTTTCCTTTGGTGTTTTAGAGCCATTTTAGTGCCTTAAAGTTCGGGTCCCCATTGACTTCAATGGGGTTCGGTGTCCGGGAAAAGTTCGGTAAAAGTCCGGGACACGGACCCGGACTTTTTTTTAAAGTTCGGCCGAACCCGTCGAACACGGACATCTAGGTGTTCGCTCAACCCTAGTCAGGAAGAGTTCAATCAATTCACTCAATAAGCAGCTATTCCTGAGGAGACAAGTAGTCTTTATGTATTCTCTAGGATTGCCTAAGACAAGTAGAAGTGAGAAGGGGTCAGAGGCTAGGAGTTAGAAGCAGGTTCCAAGTTAGCAGGAAAAGCAGAGAAAGAGAAACTGACCTGAAAACAAGAAAAAGGTCACAGGATTTGTGATTCTTAAAATGTATCTAAAGCCCAAAACTTTTTTAAATGTTGGATAGATTCACCATCTCCATATGGTTTGGTGACCATGATCACTGAGAACATTTGTTCTGGTGACAACTGTCTAAGAAGGCATTTTCCTCACTTTGGAGGTTTATCCTCTGTTGAATGTACAGGTGATGGCTATTCTTCCTAATGGGTAACTAACAACAAAAAAATAAAAACTTCCAATGGTTTATCTATATGCTACACTTTTGAAAAGTAAAAAATGTTTTGCCTTTAGATTACTCAGCCCAGAGATGAAACTCAGCCCAGTCTGTAATGTAAACCCCTACACATTTAAATAATCCTTAATAGTTTATCAATCTGTGAAATGGTAAAGCGCATGCTGGCTAGTCTTGGGCAGCTGACCAACTCAACCCAAAACTGATATATCATTTTTGTATATTGGCTGACAAATAGAACTACATGCATGCTTTCTAAATCTCTAGGAGTCTTCAAAAATGAGCTGTGGACAAGAAATTGTCCAGCTCCACCCAATGTTTTGATCACTTCAAAGCCAGGAAATAATGTCATGCTCCCCTAATAGATTCTCAAGAAAGTTGAATAAACATATAGGGGAGTACAGCTGCAAGAGTAACTTATGGCCTCATGTAAGGGCGTGTTAAACAAGCTATAATGTACAAAACTTTGATGTTGGAGAATTGGAGAAGACAATGAGTAACTCGAACCACTAGTCCCACCCAGAACTGAAATATCAGTTGGCTTTGAGTAAAGTTAAGTTTAAATTAAAGTGATTATAAAGGTTTTCTTTTAAAATAAAAAAAAAAAAAACAAATGTGATACTTATCTGCTCTGTGCAGTGGTATCGCACAGAGCAGCTCCGATCCTCCTCTTCTTGGGTCCCTCGCCAGTGCTCTTGGCCTCTTCCTCCTTCTCAGTGCCCCAAGAGCAAGCAGCTTGCAATGGGGGCACCCAACCAGGCTTGTACCCGAACCATGGCTCTGTATGTCCATTCACACATAAGCCACAACTTGGCCCTACCCCCTCTCTCTCCTCATTGGCTCACCCGCTGTGATTGACAGCAGCGGGAGCTAATGGCTCCCGCTGCTGTCTCAGTCGATGAGAAGGGAGAGCCGAGGCTGTCATGCACATCAATGGATTGAGATGGGGCTCAGGTAAGTATTGGGGAAAGGGGGGGGGGGCTGCAGCACAGAGGAGGTTGTTTTTACCTTCATGCATGGAGCAATGAAAAACCTTGAACCTTTAGAACCACTTTAAAACAGTTTGATGAGCAAAAGATACTTTAGAAATAACATTTATATAACTGCCTGGCACATGAGGCAGAAATAATTTCCCTGGACACAACATTGGCACTGAACACTGGACAATAGTTCAGTAGTATGATCACTGTTTTCACCAGTTTATTTGGTCATTGTATGCTTTCTTCCATACTAAATCGATCTCATGTAAAAAATGTTAGCATCCTTCACATCCTTCACCCTTAAATTTATTTGGTCAACTTAGATAAGCCTACTAACACTCTTAAGTTTAACCACTTCTGGACTAAAAGGATTTGCCCCTTTAATGACCAGGCCATTTTTTGCGATTAGGCACTCCGTTACTTTAACGGAAAATTGTGCGGTCGTGCAAAGTTGTGCCAAAATAAAATTGATGTCCTTTTCTCCCCACAAATAGAGCTTTCTTTTGGTGGTATTTGATCACCTGTGCGACATTTATGAAAAAAAAAAACCCCGATATTTTTCACATTCTGCTATATAACATTCCCCAAATAAAAAAAAAAATTAAAATTCAAAATTCTTCATCCTTTTAGGCCAATTTGTCTTCTGCTACATATTTTTGGTAAAAAAAAAATCGAAATAAGCTTATTATTTGATTGGTTTGCGCAAAAGTTATCGTGTCCACAGAGACCTGTGATCCTATATAGAAGGTTTACAGGCGCTCTGTGATCATTTCAGAGAGAAGAACAGTCAGCTGTATTTACAACAGCTGACCGTCCTTCTCTCTCAGCGGGGAGCGATCGCGGGTGCCCGGCGACACCCCCAGCACCACACGCACGATCAACGTAGGGCTACGTCGGCTCGGGCATGAAAGGCTGCCTGCCGCAGTATATGTTCGGCGGGCTGTCTTAATGTGGTTAAAGCCAAGATTGCAATGTATTTTGTATAGGCAAGGAGATTTCTCTACATCCCTAGTATGACAATGTTAGCTCATGCATAGTCCAAATTTCCTATTCTGCTCATACAGATGAGCAAAGAATTCACTATATTTCATGCTACAATAAAAAATCAGCCAACAATTAAAGCTGAATTCCTACTTTTTTTCACTAGAAGTGAATGGAATGAACAGTCCCAGCATAGATCATACCTCTGTGCCATGGTGCTCTGTTGTATGCAGATCCTCTGATATTCTGGGTTAAGTTCAGGCTTTGTACCATGTATAGTCTGGATGTATACTAAGGGCCTTACAGCAACTTCCTGCTTAATCTCTAGCCTAAAACACAACCCTCTGTAGTCTTTCAGAGTCTGCAAATTATGTAACTTCCTTCATAGCTCTGATAGTGGGATAGAATACAACCTAATTAGGATTCAGTTCCGCCCCCAGCCACACCTACAAGGAAGAGTCCAAACCTCCCAAGTTCCGCCTTCAAGATCACAGCATCATTCAAAAGCCCCTTCATACACAGCCTGTTCTGATAGCTGACTGTGCTGCTGCTGGATAGGATTGAATGGATCACAATTAGAATTCAACCCTACCCAGGTAAATATGCTGACCAGTGTGAACAGTCCCACCCCTCAGATCCCACCCTCCCAGAGCCCTGCTTTCTGTGATCTGATTCATTTACATTTGAAGAAAACACCTTCATAATAATCTCCCATAGCCCTTCCTCTGTAGACTTGCAGTAAGCCATTATTTTTTAGCATGCTGCAAGACAGAAATGACACATTTACACCTGCTTTCCAGACTGTAGAGTGATCTGCATTAGGACTCTAATCAACACGTCAGCTCCCAGAACTGCTATAAGTTACTCCCTTAGCGTGCACTGAAACTACAGAGGCTCAAAGCTTGATGGGACACATAGTATCAGGACTGGTAAAGGAAGGAAACAGGAAGTAAGAGAACTTTAAAATTCAGCCAGGAGAAGGAGTGACTCACAGACACAGAAACTTGCTTTTTACGGCTAAATAGGGTAAGATACAGATAAACTGACAGTGGGGTTGTGATTTATTTATAGGCATCTGTTGTTTTGGGGAGAAAAAACTAGAGTTCTTCTTTAGGCCCCTTTTACACTTATGCGACCTAAAAGTCGAGCAATTTTACCGTAATATTGGCGCAATTTTTTGCCGTGATTTTACAGCAATTTTTTACTGGAGTTGAAGCAATGTCTATGTCTATGGACCCCAAAACGCATTCAAATTGTCTCAAAGTAGTGGAGGGAATACTTTGAAGTTGTTGCGACTTGAAGTCACACAGATATGAACAGTATTCATTGGAAATCATGGAGTACGACTTGTCATGTGACTTTGCAGACCCAAGTCACAGGACAAGTCGCACAAGTGTGAAAGGGGCCTTAAACACTACTACCTAAAAGTAAAGAGGGTTTGGGGCACAATTATGTCTTAACAGGTACCCATGCTCCCCATTGAAAGGAAAACATCACTTTCGCTAATCAAAAAATAAATAAATAAATAAATAAACATATGTACTGTAATTGCTCCAAATGCTATTTTATGAAAAATGATCATTTCATTTAAATCTGCAACTATAGTAACTTGTTATACAGAACACCTGTGAAGTGTCAAATATTACATTAGCACTTCTTCAGTGACCCTTTCATCTTTGTTGATATACAATACGGGACAATGCTGCAAAGCAGGATTTCTATTTTTAGACTGATTGTAAAGAGTGCACTGTCGTACTTAAAAGGATGTTTGAGGAGGTTATTGCAATTGTTTAACCTCTTGCCGACCGCCCACCATAGTATTACTGCGGCAGGGCGGCTCGGCTGCGCAAAATCACGTAGTACTACGTGATTTCGTGCACAGCGGGAGGCAGGCCTGGGGAGGAGCGGCAGCGAGTGCCGCTGCCCTCCCGCGTTCGTCAGGGAACTGACCGAAGACCCGCCTGCTTTGTTTACATGATCTTCTGTCAGACAGGCAGAGAGAAATCAGCAGCTTCAGCTAAGCTGAAACCGCGATCTCTCTGTGCCTGTCACAGAACCTTTCCCCCACACAGCGAGCAAGTACTTTAAGCATACATTTAACCCCTTTGATCACCCCCCAGTATTAACCCCTTCCCTGCCAGTGTCATTTATACAGTAACAGTGCATATTATTTAGCACTGATTACTTTATTAATGTCACTGGTCTCCAAAAAGTGTCAAAAATGTCAGTTAGGGGTTCGATCTGTCCGCCGCAATGTCGCAGTCCCGCTAAAAAATGCTGATTGCCGCCATTACTAATAAAAAAAAATAAACAAAAAGTGCAAAAATCTATCCCGTAGTTTGTAAATGCGATAACTTTTGCGCAAACCAATTAAAATGCGCTTTTTGTAATTTTTTTTTACCAAAAATATGTAGCAGAATACAAATTGGCCTAAACTGATAAAATAATTAAATTTTTAAAATTTTTTATTGGAAATGTTTTATAGCAGAAAGTAAAAAAATATGGTGTTTTTTTCAAAATGTTCGCTCTTTTTTTGTTTATACAAAAAAAGGGGCAATGATCTGGTTCCCACCGAAACACTCCTCCATCCCAAAATATACATGCAAACAAGAAAATTGGCCCGCGGGACTTTGTGTGAGGTGTGTTCGGAGGCTGGAGAAGAATTAAGTACACAATTGATAAAAGCAATATTTGTTTTATTGCAAGGTATGCACAGGTTGTAAAAATACAAATAAATAACATGTGCTCAATGGCACATGACGTAGCTCAACGGCTATAATGTCAATATTAAACAACACAGGCAAAATTGAATCACATGTTAGAAAACATCTTGGTGTAACCACTCAATTTCAGATAAGACATAAATATAAATATAATACTGAGTTGACATAACAGTGAAATTTGTATATATCATCGTGAACTGACGCGTTTCGGGAGCAACATCTCCCTTCCTCAGAGATCAATAGTTCGAAGTATATCTATAAAAGAACACTGTTGTTAAAATATGCCATAGCCCTATGGTTTAAATTGCAAAGTTCGATCAAATAATGAGAACTTGATGGAGTATGGAATACTCACAACTCAAAGAGACTTGAGTGGAGAAATTGGACTCCTGTGTTGCAGCGGTGTGCGTGTCTGGCCCGGGAGCTGAAGGGTCCCAATGTAGTGACAGCCAATGTCAGGGGTCCATGGTGGGTGAGTGATAAGCGTGCAAAAGAACAAAGCACCTTTCCATCTGTCATGTGTGAAAGTATACATAGTAGTAAGAAGGTAGCAAATTGCAACCGATAAATGATAAATATAATGTGTGTGAGATGGAAAGGGCAGGTGTAAGAGGGAGTAGTAGTGCCCAGATAGTCAAAAGTGAGCAAGGGAAGAAAAGATACCATGGGGAGGGAAGGGAAGGATGAGTGACAGTGTATCAAGTATGTGCCAAAGGTGGGGTTGTGGAGAAAATAAATCATGAGTGGAGATGTAGAAAGACCACCCTGAGAAAGGTAATTGCAGGGAGAGAATAGTGCGAGCAAGGACAGTAAAGACACAGCAACTGACCTATCAATTGGATCCGAGACTGGGAGCACAGGAGGGACCCTAACGTCATGCAGCGGGTATGCAGAGATCAGTCAGACTCGGGACGTCTGTGACCTCGGGGAGGAGAGGAGCGCTGGAGGCGGACCTCTCCAACCCGTAGATGTGTAAGCACGCATGCAGCGCGGTGACGTCAGTGATAACACTGACGCATCACGCTGGGGGTGCGGCATGACGCCGATGTGCAGGTGGATCCGCTCCTCCCATGGATGGGGAGGGGCAGGGACAGCAAGGGAGACGAAGCCTCCCTATTCGCACATCGCAGCTCCCGGGACCAGAACTAGCAACATCCAGCACACAGTGAATCAATTGTATCAAAACCATTGGATGTAATATGCATAACAGAATAAAAGGCTCAATACATAGTGGCATATGGCATAATTGAGGGAATTGTTTAGAATGACCTATAAGTAAAAAGGAGGGGCACCAAGGTTTAATTTTTCCAGCCAGAGAGGGAGCCAGATCATTAGTGGGCACAGTGGGTGTCTTCCACCCTAATATAAATTCAAAAAAAGGGGCAATGATCTGGTTCCCACCGAAACACTCCTCCATCCCAAAATATACATGCAAACAAGAAAATTGGCCCGCGGGACTTTGTGTGAGGTGTGTTCGGAGGCTGGAGAAGAATTAAGTACACAATTGATAAAAGCAATATTTGTTTTATTGCAAGGTATGCACAGGTTGTAAAAATACAAATAAATAACATGTGCTCAATGGCACATGACGTAGCTCAACGGCTATAATGTCAATATTAAACAACACAGGCAAAATTGAATCACATGTTAGAAAACATCTTGGTGTAACCACTCAATTTCAGATAAGACATAAATATAAATATAATACTGAGTTGACATAACAGTGAAATTTGTATATATCATCGTGAACTGACGCGTTTCGGGAGCATCCTTCCCTTCCCTCCCCATGGTATCTTTTCTTCCCTTGCTCACTTTTGACTATCTGGGCACTACTACTCCCTCTTACACCTGCCCTTTCCATCTCACACACATTATATTTATCATTTATCAGTTGCAATTTGCTACCTTCTTACTACTATGTATACTTTCACACATGACAGATGGAAAGGTGCTTTGTTCTTTTTCACGCTTATCACTCACCCACCATGGACCCCTGACATTGGCTGTCACTACATTGGGACCCTTCAGCTCCCGGGCCAGACACGCACACCGCTGCAACACAGGAGTCCAATTTCTCCACTCAAGTCTCTTTGAGTTGTGAGTATTCCATACTCCATCAAGTTCTCATTATTTGATCGAACTTTGCAATTTAAACCATAGGGCTATGGCATATTTTAACAACAGTGTTCTTTTATAGATATACTTCGAACTATTGATCTCTGAGGAAGGGAGATGTTGCTCCCGAAACGCGTCAGCTCACGATGATATATACAAATTTCACTGTTATGTCAACTCAGTATTATATTTATATTTATGTCTTATCTGAAATTGAGTGGTTACACCAAGATGTTTTCTAACATGTGATTCAATTTTGCCTGTGTTGTTTAATATTGACATTATAGCCGTTGAGCTACGTCATGTGCCATTGAGCACATGTTATTTATTTGTATTTTTACAACCTGTGCATACCTTGCAATAAAACAAATATTGCTTTTATCAATTGTGTACTTAATTCTTCTCCAGCCTCCGAACACACCTCACACAAAGTCCCGCGGGCCAATTTTCTTGTTTGCATTTTTTTGTTTATAGCGCAAAATCTAAAAACCTCAGAGGTGATCAAATACCACCAAAAGAAAGCTCTATTTGTTGGAAAAAAAGGATATCAATTGTATTTGGGTCCAGCATCGCACAACCGTGCAATTTTCCATTAAAATAACTCAGTGCCGAATCGCAAAAAATGGCCTGGTCATTAAGGGGGTAAAACCTTCCGGGGCTGAAGAGGTTAAAGACGTGTCTGCAGAACAGGAGCAGGGAAGAATTAACAAAAATATTTGCAATGAATATAACTGGCCAGCAGTTCATTGTTTTAACTCTCAGCAAAAGTGAAGTTTCGCTTTAGGGCAGAATATTTTTCATGTCATTATGAATGAAGCAAGAGGTGGGGCTATACAGCTTAATCTCCTATGTCTGACATTGTAAAAGAAAGCTAACTAATGTCTGGTAAAGATTAGTAAAAGACTGCAATCATTTTATGGACAGCATGCTTGAATGTACTCTACATCATTGATTTTAGAATTCTGGAACCCTGTCGATCCCTGGAATGATGGTTTCCTTATTTTCCAAAATTATCAGCAGAAATGAAAAATGAATAGCCAAGTTTCTGATGTCATTGATGAAAATAGCAGCTCCTAATTTAGCTGGCAACCCCTGCACAGACAAGCATTACTCACAAATCCTCCAGTGCTTTTGGAAGCAACTTTGTCTGCTTCCCTCATTGATGATAGAACCAACCTTATGCAAATGTTGATGGTTATGATGCTCTGTGCATTAACAATCACAATACCCCAAAAAATAAAAAGTAATAACAAATCTGGAAATGTTATGAAGATTGACAGGGTCCCACTAAATCATGGGGCTTAAAGGAAATGTCTACCTAAAACTGGAGTGGAGCCAACTGAACTTTCAGTTTACTTCAGCTAAATACATTCCTGGTGCATTCAATTGAGATGTGTAAAGCCTTGTAATCAGTTTCTTTCAGTTCTTCAGAGAAAGGTGTGTGTGTGAAAGGTGGTCCAAAATGTCCCCTGCCAAGTCAAAGCTTGAGCTCTCCAATTATGAGGTTTGTTGATTGGGAAGCTCTCGGTTTGGCTGAGCAGGGGCATGTTGGACTGATAGTCCACATCTGCCACACAGAGAATAAGGTTCCTTCTCTGCAGCATGCTTGTAAGCAGGTGCTTCCAAAAGTTCTGTGTTAAAAGTTTTTTTTTTCTGCTTGTAGATATGTGCAATGGGTTTGACCCTTTTTCAACTATACTTATGTGTAAGTCATTTGCTAAAGTTTAGATCACTGTGTTCTGAGTTGACCTGTTGGGCTGGTGGTTCCTCAGAAGGAAGGATTAATGCCGCTGGTCAGGTTTTCCTGCTCTTTGCAGGAAGTTTACTGCTCCCTACAGGTCATACCCTAGAATTAGGGAACCATTAGTGCCCTAGAGAGAGGTTAGGGGAAAGTCTGCTAAAACGTAGCTATCACTCTGACGATACCACTCTTTGGAGGGTGCCCAGTTGGGGTTCCCAGTGGGGTATAGAACCTAAGGACTTACATTGATTTATGCTGCCAGTCATGGATTTACTTACTTTTGTGGATTGTTGCTACCTCTTGAGGATTACTGTCATTTATGGACTCTTGCACTGATAAGGACTCTTTTATTGACCTATAGACTACCTGAGCAAGTATGACTACCTCAGTGGCACTTAGAGAACTTGGGCAGGGATGTGTTAAAGATTTTATCAAGTACTCCTCAAATGTCCCATTTTACTATTTCAGTAAAAGATCTTTATTATTCATCTAAATTGCCTGGTCAGAAGTCTCTAAAGAGGTGCATGCATGGCGTATCAATAGAACAGGGCTTACAACAGGGGAATAAGGAGAAGTTAAAGATACAGTACATGAGTGTAACGAGCAGATACGCTGCCCTAAGGAGGCTATATTGCCATTTCTAAAGACTACAGTGTTTTGGTCACTTGCTAAGGAAGCCAATAAGCTAGGAAACTGGAGACATAGCAGGGGTGATGGATACTCTGGTAGTGAAAGGGTGTTATCCTTGGCCCATTTACTAGCACCAGTTCCCCCCATACTAGAGAAATGTGGAAGGGGTCCCTAGAGGGGAGCAAGCATGTAGTTGTGTCTGGCTGCCGCCAGACTCATCCATCTTACCAATCGCTCAGTGTCCGCCGCTCCTCTCTGTCAAGCCCTCCACTGGCTTCCGCTCACCCAACGAATCAAATTCAAAATACTAACAACATCTTACAAAGCCATCCACAGCTTAGCCCCCAACTACATCACTAACCTAGTCTCAAAATACCAACCTAATCGCTCTCTTCGTTCCTCTCAAAACCTCCTGCTCTCTAGCTCCCTTGTCACCTCCTCCCATGCTCGCCTCCAGGACTTTATCAGAGCCTCTCCAATCCTGTGGAACTCCTTACCCTTATCTGTCCGATTATCTCCTACTTTATTAGCTTTTAGGCAATCTCTGAAAACCCTCCTCTTCAGAGAAGCCTATCCTACCCACTCCATTTTATCCATCTGCCCATCCCCCTCGGTTACTGCCTTTTGTTTCACTTGACCCTCCCTTCTAGATTGTAAGCTCTAACGAGCAGGGCCCCCTGATTCCTCCTGTATTGAATTGTACTGTAACTGTATTGTCTTCCCCCACACTGTAAAGCACTGCACAAACTGTTGGCGCTATATAAATCCTGTATAATAATAATAAAGTGTGTTTCCTGCATCCAATAGTAACATACAGAACACTGTCACTGGAAGTGAGGTGACAGGACTGCTGAGTTGGTGGAGACTGGTACAAGCTCTGTGGTACCAGCTCAGAAATGCTGCACACCTGGGAAGAGGTGATCTCTAACAGAAGTTGCGTCTGCAGTGCATTAGTGTCAACAGTATAAGAAGTATGGAGACAAATTATGAAGTGTTACCTGTGCAAGTGCTCTGCTCACTTCTAAGTCTGGAGAACTGCTTTAATGCTGATTTCACAGGACCGCAGCTCCTGCCTGTATTACAAGCATTAGTGAGTGCTGTTCCACAGTGTCCCCTCTAGGGTGCACTTAAGTGGTTATGAAGGCAGAAGGTTTTCTATCTTAATGCATTCTATGCATTGAAATAAAAAATCTTCTGTGTGCAGCAGCCCCCCTCATACTTATCTGAACCCCATCTAGATCCAGTGATGTTGCAGTAGTATTAGAGGGTGAAGGGAATGGCGCTGTCTAGTGGTGAGAAGCATGTATAGAAGCCAAAATGGCAATAAATAGATAAAATGACAAGATATAAGAGAGAAGTAAAACATTTTACTTCTCTCTTATATCTTGTCATTTTATCTATTTATTGCCATTTTGGCTTCTATACATGCTTCTCACCACTAGACAGCGTGATTACCTTCACCCTCTAATACATCTTTTATAGTCTTTTGACTATAATTTAGGGAGGCTGCAGTCTAGTATTTGCATACTCACCCACGTCCGTATATTCCATAAGCGCGGAGTTTACTACTACATCGATGTTGCAGTAGTATCTCAGCTACCTAGGACTCCCCTCCTCATTGGTGGAGACAGCAATGTGGCATTATTGGTCCCCGTTGCTGTCAATCAAAGTCAGTCAGCCAATGGGAAGAGAAAGGGGGCGTGGTCAGGCTGCGGCTCCTTATCTGAATGTACACATGGAGCTGTGACTCGGGTTTGGTGTCTTGCTGCGGGGGCACTCAACAGGAGGGAGGGGCTAGGAGCACTGAAGAGGGAACGGAGAATAGGAGAATTTAAAACTCTGTGCAAAACCATTACACAGGGCAGGTAAGTATAACATGTTTGTTAATTTTAACTAAAAAAAAAACAAACAACACTTTACAATCACATTAAGCCCCGCCCACAATCTGGCAAGGGACATGCTATTCCAGCCAGTCTGTAGATGTTTTCTAAAGAAAGAAAGCAAAATGTAAGACTTTGGGTACTGCTGGAAAGTATTTCAAGTGGTTGTAAAGTAAAAAAAAAGTTCACTGCTAGCCCCTCTGTTCTATCAAGTGATGCATCTAAATACCTTATTTCAGATCTTTTTTGGCCGGTTACGTGACCTTCAGTTGCTCTCCTCTGACCTGAAGGCTACAGCGGGAGGGGCCTAGATCCCCCTCTGACATCAGCCAGGGAGGTCACATAACCGCGATACTGTCCCCTTAACCCTTCTCGCTAAAGCTCTTAGATCAGGGGAGAAGAGTGGCCAGAGGTCACATGACCAGTCAGAAAAGATCTGAGATAAGGTATCTAGAGGCATCGTTTTACACAAACATTTACACTATGTAGGATGACTTCATAAAACAGAGGGATGGGCAGTGATTTTTATGTACCTTTACTTCCAGCTACTAATAGCAGCAGGAGGGGTGGGGAGGGGTGGCTCACACACACAGGAGCTAACAAGCACAAAGGGATGGGGGGAGAGGAGAGCACTTAACCTGACCACGGTAATCATGGATCAGCAGCCATGATTACCGTGGTCAGCACACTAAGGGGGACACAGGAACAGGCAGGATCACCCGGGTTTTTTTTTACAGCTTAGAGAGGGACAGATTAGACAGCACAAGCACTGTGCTGTTTAATCTGCTATAAGAGAACATTAATTATTATTTTTTTGTTTGGGATACCAACCTCTTTAACTGATTTAAACTGAATGTTCACTTGAACTTTAGATGAGTGCATTGTTTCTTATTACAGTGCTAGGAATGAGAATTTAAAAATCCCACTTAGAAATTGGTTCCAAAGATTTGAACACGTAATCTGGAATCTCAATGTGTAAAGAACAGAAGCAGGTAATTACATTTGATAGAATTCCTGCAACATACAACTGACCTAGAGGGATGGCCATTTCAGTTCACCTGGAGCTTGCCTTTAAGACCTAATACATTGTTTCAAGACTGTAAAGAATTTTCAAACCGAGCAATCACATTGAGGTTATGCAGGAGATTTGGATAACATATAATGGGAAATAGGTATTGGGAAACTAAACAAGAGAAAAATCTTGCAACTCCTAGTTACGGGACTACCTATATGAAACAAAAAATATGAATTTGCGCTGGTGATATAGGAGGTATGCAGCTAGCAAAAAAAGTGTAAAATATACGTACACTAAAATACAAATGAAGAGGGGGTTGCAGCACTTAAAACAAGTGAATTGCAAACATATTATAGTGCAAAAATTATATACATTATCCCAGTGAGGGGATTGTAACAAATCATGTAATAAATGTTCATTCAAAAGATGTTACAAAGTTCATGGATATATCCCGGTGCAAATGATGAAAAAAGGGTTTTACACGTGTTGCTGTGTCCACCACTATATGAGTGAAATTCAAACTCACCAGAGCCAAATGCTGTCTATATTACAGGACAGCAATAGGGTATTTTGCAGCAGACCTTGTGATCTTTGGACGTCTGGATAAACAGCGACATCCGGCCACAGGAACAACCTCTAAACGCTGTTTATCCAGACGTCCAAAGATCACAAGGTCTGCTGCAAAATACCCTATTGCTGTCCTGTAATATAGACAGCATTTGGCTCTGGTGAGTTTGAATTTCACTCATATAGTGGTGGACACAGCAACACGTGTAAAACCCTTTTTTCATCATTTGCACCGGGATATTTGAACTTTGTAACATCTTTTGAATGAACATTTATTACATGATTTCTTACAATCCCCTCACTGGGATAATGTATATAATTGTTGCACTATAATATGTTTGCAACTCACTTGTTTTAAGCGCTTCAACCCCTTTTTCATTGGGACTACCTATATGTTTTATCTTCTTGTCATTAGAACATCATCATGCCTATTATGTTATGCTTGTTTTTTTATCTTTACTATCACTTCCCTAATAAGGACGTTTATACTGCTGTCCTAATAAGGAAGTATTGTACTACCCTCTTGCAGAAATCAAGCTACAGGGAGTTGGAAAATCCATGTCATAACCCTACCCCATGCTAATAAAAAAATGGGAATCCAAGCTTTGGCTGTGCTAAATTAGTGATGGGATTTGCTCCTCACTAATACTATATCATAATTTATTCTACTGTTGTGAGTACAATGCCTGGCACACCTTTTCTGAGAGCGGTTATATCAGTTAAAAATGGTGCAGCAGTTTTGAGAACAACAATTTACTATCTGCCTCCGGGCCTCTAATGTTTCCTATAGTAACACGGAAGTGCACTATACTCCAACAGCTTCTTTGAGAACATTTTTTTTTTTTTTAAACCAGTTGCACATTCAGTCATAGTTGCCGAATTTCCATCAACTTATACATCACATTGCTAATTGCTGTCATGATATATGGACTGGTCATTTAGAAATGAACCAGGAACTGCTTCTAGGCTCTGGTGGTAATATTAATCTATATATTTTTTTTTTTATTATTTTAAGTATAATAATAATGCAGAAGAGGGATGGATTCCAGAGCAGTGACAGGGAAGAGAAGTTATTTTTTATTTTTTTTGGATTAGAGACCAGACCCAAAATAAAAACTAAAATTTAAAACAATTAAATTGGTATTAAACCCAAAAACAAAAATGTACTTTTTTGCTGCTTACCAGTTTGTAAATGTAGTGGCTGCATTCGTTTTCTTTTTTTAAAGACTTTTTTTCCTTTTATTTTAAACTGGTTATCTAGCTAGTAGCACACATTCTATCTTAGGGTGTCTCTATTCTGGATGGAGGAGCAATGCAGATACCTTTGGAGCATTGTCAATCTAGGGAGAGGCCAGTGTTAGATGCACTAGAAGAAATAGAAGGATGTTAATAAGAAATTAAAGCCAAACTTCAGCTAATACTTATTAAGCATTTACAGCAACAGTTTTGTTTTTCCTTTTGGGATAAAGGTTTTACATAAATAATAAAAGCTGACTATTGTATGTACCCCTGTCAGTGTTGAATGATTTGTACCATCCTTCTAACTTCCACTTTTGCTGGACAGCTTGGTGTGTTAATGGAAGTCGAAAAACAACAGACTTACTGGCCTAGTCACCAGGTGAAAATAAAAGAAAAAAGCTTAAAAAAAGAAAGTTAATGCAGCTGCCACATCTAAGAATTTTTCAGCTGCAATATAAAACATTTTCATTTTTCTTTTTCAGTTTAATACTGCTTTTATAATTTACAGATAACTTACACATGCTTTAACAGTGTAGCTAAATTAGTGTTTCCTTGTAATTCAAAAAAATTGTCAGTTGAAATTGCAAAAAAAATCTATTACTTTTGAGAAAAAAATACCACTTATTTTGTTCATGGGAATGGCGAAGGGAAAATGTCCAATCACTAGTATTGCCTGTTGAGTCCCTGCAGCTAATCTTTTTCCATGCAAGAAACATACTATGTCCTTGTGTAGAGGCTGCCATCTTGGTAGAGGAAGGACTTTGCTTCCTTATGTCAGAGTCACCTCCCTGACAATTGCGGATCTGATGAGTGTAAGGATAGTGATCAGCAGCAGGAGAAGGGCAGGAAGTCCAGAATCCATGAAATGGGAGTAGAGAGATCCTTCCTTCAAAATAAAGATGGTGAGGTTCCCACTGCTTATAATTGTTTGTTTACTAATTAAGGAAAAGAGAATCTGTCTAAGTTGGGTTTGGGTGCTTCAAGGAGTGGAAACTACTGCTGTAAGCCTGAACGTTGGTTGAATGATGTCATCCAACTGTATGATGGTGGTGTGAGTACAAAGAATGTGAATATTAGACTGACAGCTTCTTAACACTGATGGATTTCTACAAATATCTTGGATTGTGATTACGATAGGTAAATCTAGAATTGAAGTGCCACATTGTCCAAAAGACAGTTTTATTCCAAACAAAAACTGTAAATAAAGTTAAACGTTTTGGGGGGCTATACTATACCTCTATCATCAAGGCTCGAAAAAAACAAAGATATAAACAGGGTATGTGGACTCACAAAATAGTGAGGATTTGTTTTCACTGTGCCACAGCAACAGTCAACTGCTGGTTTGGGAAATATGCAGCAAACCTTACCGAAGTCCATGGTGGACAGATCTTGCTATTCTTTTATGGTGCTTTGAAGGGCTAATAAGCAATTTATTGTCAAACATGGGCATTGGAGACAATGGCATGGAGAATATATAACAATGCTAAAACTAAATAGGAAGTATTATTAATATTAATAATAATAATAAAATAAATAAATGGTATCTCTCCATAATTGTTGTTGGGAGCCCACCGTTTTATGGAAAGGGGGGCAGGTTTATCCTTTCCTATAAAATTTTGGCTTTTGTGACTAAGCAGACCGGGACAAAGGTTATACACTAGTTTGTTACATAGGAACATAGAAGAGTGAGGACAGAAAAAGCCCAAGTGGTGTATCTGGTCTGCCCCTTTTCTGATGTTGTGTTGTTTTTGTAATTTTTTTGTCTGAGTATAGATTTATGTTTGTCTCAAACCTTTTGAATTCACTTACTGTCGACTGACCTACTACCAGTCAATAATCAATACTCATGTTATAAACATCTCCAGGAATATCAACCACATTGCATACCTTTGTATCATCAGCACAAAATATATAATTTGCCAACTAAAACTTTAGTTATATCACTTACGAACAGAATAAATGGATAGAACCTAGTACAGAACCATGTGGCACACCATTTGTGTTTGGTTCCTTTAACTAATAAGCCCGGCCGTCTATTCTTTAGCCAGCTGTTTGTCCACTTAACCACCCAAGGGTTAGATCCTAGCTTGTACAGGTTTTATGAGACACTTATGTGCAGCTATATCAAATGCTTTACCAAAAACAAGATGTCCACAACACCACTCCGGTTCAAAACATTTGTGATAGAGACAAAAAAAAGGTAAAAATATTAATCTGATTGGTCAGAAATTATCTGGTCTCAGTAGAGCCATGCCACCTAGAGTCCAGCAGTTGTGCATTTTTAATTGATCATTGATCCTTCTTTTTAGAGGCGATTTATTCATTTTACTGCTACAGATATTAAACGCACTGCCTTGTAATTTCCAGCTTCTTCCCTACTACCCTTTTTCTGGATAAGTATACTATGACCTATCAGCCAGTCATGAAGGACTTCCCCTGTTCAAAGATATAGATTAAAAAAATCAATTTATGGTTCATAGCTACAGTAAAGCTCAAATTTCTCTTGGAACTCTGGGATGAAATTCCATTCGGTCCAATGTTTTAATAAGCTTTAACCTGGCAAACCTGAACCTCACCCCTACCTCTCATCACTTTACTTTTCATGGAGATTCTGAGCATGGGCCTGTGCAACACAGCCTACAGCCCAGCTTCAGAAAATGAAAGTCTATAAATAATTGGGATTAGATTGATTTGTTTTCAGAAAAAGGTGTCGTGCATTCTAGTAGATTTGGAGTTGTTGGTCAGGTTTGCAGAAATCGAAATGCAAGCTAGAGATAGAAACCCTCTTAAATATTTATGACTGACAAAGTTGTAAATATAGTTATTCGATCAATAGTGCTTCTCCTAACAGTGCAGCTTTAACTAGCTCTTAAGGCATTTCACTAGGCTATTTTAGGGGGAAGATTTAGGATTTGCTTACCCCATCAAGGTTTTACTGCTGTCCCAGACCCTTTAAGGTAGATTTCTGCCTAACCCTGGTACAACTGTCACAGACTGGGAAAATATTTTGTGACCAAATTGGTGATGTATATATAAGGTTTACATGCAAGTAAATATCTAACTGAATGCTATTGTTTATAAAACTCATTACACATGAACATGTTGACCATATTTCATATAGTTATTTAATCTCAATTGCTTACAGAAGCCAGTGCATATATTGTTGTTTTCTTTATTATTTTAGCCCAATTTCCAGTATTTCTGTAAATATAGATATGCTTTTTTGGGGAATAATGTGTTTCTTTTGCATTTCACAAACTGATGCACATGTACAACTATTTAGAGTTCTGGAAGACATTCCTTGGCACTGGCTTTATTACTTTTTATTGCTATGAACATTATTTTTCTGCTTTATGAAAATGTTTTTGGTTGAAAAGGCCTCTTCACTATATGAAAAAGGTGTTGCTTAATGCAAAAGGAGGCTTTTGGGCAAGATCAAAAACTGGTTCAGATTACATTTCAATTGAGCACAGTGCGTATATTTTTGCTTCCAAGAGGAAAAGTACGATGTATAGCCACTGACAGACGCAAAGCCACAATGCACTTTATTAATAGCTGTCATCAGAAGGTACACCGTATACTGTAGTTTAACCTTGAATAACAGCATGTGACTGTTAATGTTAGTGGTACTCAAAGAAGAGTTTAGAAAATACTAGACATTATGGGTTCACAGTACATCTACAGTATATAGGTGTATGTTGCAAGACGTCTTAGCTTGTGACATGTTATTTTTCATCTGTGACAAAGTTTATTTAGAAATTTATTTTAACTTTAGAAATAATTTACATTCTTTACTGTTTAGTTCTGCAGCAGCTAAAATGATATAATGATCCTTCTTAATTTACTGATAAATCCTCCTGTTATTTTATCTTGGAGACAAAAGGTAGGGAATATCACAGGTGGATGTCAGGTTCTGGAGCAGATCAATCCATCTCAGTGTCATCTGAAAAATGGTCACCATCTAGGATGCATCTATAATTTTAGCAGTAGGCCTTGAGGAGTAGGTCCTTGTCTGTGTACTGTCCTGCTGTTCCCTTTGGCCCTGCTTCCACTGGGTCTTTGCGCACTCCAAATTAATTTGTTTGTCCTGCCATAAGCACCCAAATTACCTCTTTAATCTTTTGGTGTGTACTTATAGAGGTATGGACAAGTACACTTTTGCCTTAGTGGTTGTTGACACAACCACATGAATTAGAAAAATTAAAGAATGGTCAAACATTCCTATAGGCACACTCCTAAACCTTTTGGACAGCCTTCCCAGAAGTGTTGAAGCTGGTATAGCTACAAAGGGTGGGCCATCTTGATATTGAACCCTACGGACTAAGAATGGGATGCCATTAAATTTCATGTGCTTAGAAAGGCAAGCATCCCAATACTTTTGGTAATATAGTGTATGTGAGCCAAGGGTAAGACATCTGATTGGTAGGAATGGAAAGGTGTCCTCTGGGGGTAAGGTGTCTGATTGAGGGTGGATGCTACATTGGCTGAGACATCTTGCTAAGGATGGATGTTAACAGCCAATGAAGTGACTTGGCGAAGAATGAATGTCAATGTGAGGGATTCTGGCAGGAAGGGAAGAATGTCAGCAGAAAAAAGGGAAAGGGGAGATGTGATTGCAACCCCTTAAAGACATGAAGAATGTAAAAAGGAAGGCAATATAAAGTCAAGATAAAGAATACAGGGCATGCCCTCAAACTAGCAGGAGAAAAGGTCAAAGCAATCCTTAGAAATTCTTATTTTACTGAAAGAGTTGCTGTTGATTGGAAAAGATTTCCAGAAGAGGTAGTGAGTCAGTCAAGAGTAAGAGGATTAAAATATGATTAGCACAAACATTGATCTATCTAGAGAAAAAAAAATAGGAAAACTCAATGGACCTCTTGATCTATACTTGCTATTTTTGCCCATTGCATGGGCTGAGTTGTGTGTGTTACAGCTAGCTTGGAGCTTTCTGACCCCCCCCCCCATTCCTGGTTTCAGTGGGGGGGGGGGGGATTTCATGGAGTTGAGTGAGCCAGTCACAGACAAAGCTAGGCAGCACTGTTTAAGAGATCTTGGAATCAGTCTTGCATATTATGTGAAGCTAATAGTACGGCAGCTGGGCAACAGCATTAGGGGTAGGTGGGTTGCACTGCAGAGCTAGGAAGGTTTGTCCATAATGTATCATCACAGGGAGAAAGTTTTTCCAAGCCTAAAAAGGAATTCCAGGAGAAAACAATTTGACTTTTGCTGTGTATAAATCACTTACCTGCAAAGCCGGTTAGTCTAGGTCCAGATGGCTGCTGTGTAAGGTAAAAGGTTGTAAGGTTGTGATCTACCAGCTGTAGGGTTTCACACAGTAAAGGGATCCTGTTGTATCCACCATTTCCTTTCCCCTCATACATTCACATAATGCATTGTATTCTGTTCATAAACAACAAAATATTCTGTCTTTGGATAAGGGTAGAGGAGGGGCAGGTACACAATAGGATCCCTTCACTCGTACAAGATCCACTGCTGTCAGCCACAGCGCCGGAAGTAGTGGAGCCCACAGTGGTATGACCTGGCAGGCTGGAGGCTACAGGGATAGGCCTGGATTGGGAATATGAGAGGGAAAGGTGTAGAAAAATAACACCAGGGGGGCAGCAGAGAGAAAGGAGGAAGAGTATTTAGGATCCCCATGTGGAAAAAGAAAATCTGCCATTTTTTCAAATTATTAAGGATGATCTACTGTGTCAGAAAATAAAGAAACTTTGAGTAGTCTTTTTAGCTTGGTATATATATTAGTGTACTCTTACTTACATATCCTAAAATATGTATTTTCTCAGTATGTCTATAAGTGTTCATGTGGAATCAATTAAATAGTTTAAAACAGAAGATAGTAAGCATCTGAACCTAATAATACAGAGGACATTGTATTAAACTAGTCAGCATATTTAGTCCTTCCAAACATTAATCTGTTGATATAATGCTATTTTTAAATACTGGAAAATAAAATGTCAAACTTACTTTGCTTTACTTTAAAACACAAACATATCCTCATATGAATGTATTTCAAATGCCAGTAATTCTTACAGTGGTTTCATTATACGTTAGCAGTAGAAATTGCATCAAGATCAGCTAAACAAGAAACACACTCCAGATCATGTAAAACATTTAAAACAGGGTTTCTCAACTGGGGTTCTGTGAGATGTCCACAGGGAATCCTCCACAATTCACCTTTGATTTATATGTCAACCCAACAGACCCTTTCATTTCTTTGACTGATAATGACCACTGCAGGGCACATTAATATCAATATGTCAGTACTCCTAAAGTCCCGACTCGTGATATTTTTAAAAGAGTGGTGCAGGTATAGGGGAACAGTCCCAACACTGCGGGACAGCAAGTATAATAATACAACAAGGTTTAAAAAAATAATAAGCACACAATTGACTAACTAATAGGCGAGGTCTGCCATGTTAGTATCTACTTTGGTAGTTGATGTGGATGATTTTACCTATTTTGGTTGATGCAGCAGCAAACATTCTCAGTTGTGATTTTCTTTCCTGACTCCTGACTCTAATGGTCCGTACACACGATTCGAAAATTGTACGACATGAGGTTCTGAACATGGTCCAACAAAACTATACATTTGAACACCTGTTAGCCATAAATTCCCTTACTAAAGCAGTCTTTGAACGTATTTGGGCAATATGGTCACAAATTTCTGTCTTTAAGACACAATGAAAATTTTCCATGCCTTACCTCTACTTTTGGTCATGCTACGCATGAATGAATAGCCTATATGATATGATGAGTTCCATGTTGATATCAAAGCAGTCGACGAAACTGGTGTACCTACCCTTTTCACTTACTTGTTCATTTGTCTATTTACCTCTCAGTTTATCAAACTTGCTTATTCGCCGTAATATGCATAGATGACCTACGCATATATACCATTCCACGTTTGTATTAAATGTACCATACTATTGTACCTAACCTTATGTTTACTAAAAAACATTGAAACAAAAAAAAAAAAAAAAATTGTACAACAGATCGTTCGTTTTTTTCTTTTTTGGTTGCTAGTCTAATATCGAAAATGCAGAGTTTACTAAGGTGACAAAAATTCTCGTATGACAGAATAAAAATTTGGAAGGGATGTCATGTGTTGTAGTGTATTTGTATTGTATTGTCAAACAACAACTGTACTGATTAAACTAAAATTGTTTGATCTGGTTTTCGTGGTTGTCTGATTGGATAATATTGGATGAACTGTCGTGATTAGCTCTCGAAAACTGTGTACTAACAATCAGTTTATTGTTTGATCGCTTCAAAAGTGATATTTCCTGTCCGATTTTTTAATGAATGGGCCATTAGGCCTTATGCATACTGGGTGTAAAAATGCTGCTTTTAAGGGTCTTTGATGTTTTTTTTCTGCCTCTTAATGAGCCCCTATGTTATCCCATAGGGGAAATTTACTAAAACTGGTGCATATAGACTCTGGTGCAGCTGTGCATAATAATAAAGAAGCTTCTAACTGAAGCTTTTTTTAAATAACCCCTTTCGTGCCCAAGGGTAATTCAAATCTAAATGGCAAGCACAATTTTGCAACTTTGACATGTTTTAGTAAAACCATAATATCATCCCAGCTAATGTGCATTCAGCTGGATTATACCTTATTTTTTTTCAGGAAAAATTGGGCTTTAACTTGGTGGTAAATGGTAATGGATATCTCCTGTTTTTTTTTTTTTAATATCAAAGAAAAAACTGTCCCAAAATAGTAAAAAAATATATATATTTTTTTAATTTAGCTATATATTTCTTGCTACTACCATTACCTTCCACCAAAAAACAACCCACATTAAATTCTCCTGCTCCTGACAATCACAGTGTTACCACATATGTGTATATTGTTGTATGTACCCATAGTACAGCCTAAAATCATTTGCACGTATTATGCTTTTTTTTTTTATCCTACCTAAAACACACTGACACTAACTGATACTGATTCTAATTTAAAAAAAAATTGTCCCAAAAAATACTGACCCTTTGACACTAACCCAAATCAAACATTATTTTTTTTATTATTATTTTTTTAATTTATTTTTTTACACACTTTTTTTCTCTCTTCAAGGAGATACAATGTATCTCTCTCCTCCATTCACAGAAAAATAAAACACAGAGGCAGGCTTCACAGTGACTGAACACTGTGATAGCCAATCAGAGGCTATCACAGCGATCAGGTAACTCAGGAGTTTAGGGTTCCCGATTGTTAGTATGGGGCTCATGGTGAGACCCCAGTCTCTGTGCTGGGAGGGTACCATGCAGCGCGCTCCCAGAACAAGGGGAGATATGCAAATATGCGGCCCCACATAAAAAAGCTCAGTTTAGTGGGGCCGCATATTTGTGTCTGCGTGAATGGGGTTAAGCTTTACCAAAAGAACTTAGAAGCTGATTGGTTACTAGATTCTGTGCACCAGTTTTAGTAAATCTCCCAATATGTGTCCATGCATACATAGGCGATTACAGGTGTTTAGAGGCAGGAGAGTTTAGAGGCAGAAAAAAAAATCATCACTTACGCAGTGAAGAGCATTTCAGGGAAAAACAACCTATGCAGTTAAATGTGTCTAAACACTAGGTATATTTAGCGTTTGAGCGTTCATTCATTTTTATGTCCAGAATAAATTCATATTGTTGCTGATGAAATGAATGAATGCCCAAACATTTTATGTGCCTAAATGAATCTGAAAATGTGGCTTTAGGCGTAGTTGCAAAATACAGCTTTAAGCATGTTTTTATGCTGCTTTTCTCCTGCCTGGAGTAAAGGCATTCAGCAGAGCTGGGCAAACGCCCACTGTGCATGGGGCCTAAAAATGCTGTAATGCTTTAAATACTTATTTTAGTATTGTGTACAAGCATGCTAGTTGTACTAATTTGTACTGAAATGTAATCTTCTATATGTAATAGAATTCCTGTATTGACAAATTAATGGAGCACATATGAAAATTGTTTATTGCATCATGTATGTTATTGTACTCTTCGTATTTTCTTGTTTTGAGCTTGTATATAGTTTTAATCCCCAGAAGAATGGTAGTGGCAGAAAATAAATTACCTATATTCAAATGTTGAATATGCATGAGAACAATTTACTGATGTTTAGCATCTATTTGCCATTGATGGATCATACAGTATAATTTTGGAATGGTAGTATGAATTTAATTATTATTTTTACAAATATTTTTTTCTATATCTACAGCTCACTGTTTACACTAACCTACTATGAGCTAGAGATCAGAAAATGTTTTAAGGGGTTCTCCAAGATCTCATATTTTTTTAAAGCTTTCTCCAAGGTAAAAAAGTTGAGAAAGGCTGATTTTTAAACTGCATTGAGCCTACCAGCAAACTTGTACCTGTTTCTTACAAGTTTCAGTATTGGCAGTGTTATGTTGTTTTCTATACCAAATTATAGTTGATGAATTTGTGATGCCAAAGGATTTCTGTACATAGAAGTGGGTTCATTTTCCAAATGGCATAAAGACTGTTCACCTAGCAAAGTAAATGTTCACTTTGGAAAGCAAATGCTAGTAAATTAGGTTAATCTGTGTTCATTGAGTGAGTTTGTTAAAGTAATAAGGCCTGGAGTAGGGAAAATAAACATAGACGGAGGGCCAACATAACAACAGGGTTAAAAGAGGGTTTGGAGGGGTAGTTTGGAGTTTTCAGGAGGGTTTAAAGTAAACCGTAAGGGGACACTTATCGGATTGTTGGAGTGGAGGGAACAGGTTGGCCTTTAGGGGACGACAAGTACGAGGATGATCAAGTCTTTACTCAGGAGAGAGACTACATTGGAAAACTTCCCATCCTCCCTCCCCATTTGGTGGTTAAGTTCTTGGGCAATTTTGGGCTATTTCCCTTGGTGGCCTGTCATGGCAGCTGGCGGGGTGCAAGATCCTTGTATGTGCTTTATTTGATAAATGTAAATTTGTAGGGACCTATCATGGGTATGGCTCCCTGTCATTTGTCGGGGTTGTATCTGCTAATGGGTGGCACAGTGGTATAGTGGTTAGCACTTTCACCTAACAGCAAGAGGGTCACTGGTTTGAATCCCAACCACGACACTACCTGCCTGGAGTTTGCATGTTCTCCCTGTGCCTGCGTGGGTTTCCTCCGGGTACTCCGGTTTCCTCCCACACTCCAAAGACATGCTGTTAGGTTAATTGGATCCTGTATAAAAAAAAAAAAATTGGCCCTACAGTGTATGTATGTGAGTTAGGCACCTTAGATTGTAAGCTCCTTGAGGGCAGGGACTGATGTGAATGTACAATGTATATGTAAAGCGCTGTGTAAATTAACAGCACTATATAAGTACCTGAAATAAATAAATAATAGTGGTGTTGTCTCCGAGTCAGTGTGTTGCGGCTGGAGGCCTAAGTTTGGTTAAGCAGGTACGTGAAGTAGTGGTGCCTACAAGGACCTTGGGGCTCCTAGTTTCAGACTGTACTGACTGTTGCTTGTATGAATTGTATATTGTATTTTTACAATTTTGGTTAAAAAAAAGCTGCTTTGGCCATTAAACTCCAGTTATAGTGTTTTGTGTTTTACTTGGGTAAAGAAATAAGGGTCAAGCAGTCATAGAGACAAAATCATCTTTTATTCTCTAGTCATGTTAAATCTGGCTTTTTGGCTTAGACTGATATTTTAGCACTTTAAAAAAATGTTCAGAACATTATATAGTATTTATTTAAGTATATTAATGGATAAAATTCAAGTATGCTAGGCTGGCCAGGCTTTCATAAACTGTGCTTAAGAGCAGCAATCCAGGTAAACATTTTTTCCTGATAGATGATTGTAGTTTTGCCCAGCCAGTCTAAAAATTTACACAGCCCTGCCAGACTGCAGTGCCAGGTCACCAGATTTATGATGTTACTCTGCTCTTTCCTCCTATCAGCATGCTCTTTGTAGCACACATTTACAGAGCAGTGCCTGTTTGGCTCCCAGTGCTGTCACTCACTCTCCCAGTCTTTTTTCTTCTATACAGGATACTATAAAAGGCTCCTGTTCCTAAATTAGTTAAATGTAAAAATACATTTTATGATTTTTAGTATATAGCTGCCTTTATGTAGGGTTTATGTTATATCTACCAGTAGTTTAATACAGCCTATACACATTCTCCCTTTCATCCTCTTGTAGAGCTTAGCCAGCAGGCCTGATAGACAGTATATAAATATTGTTCCTTTACCGGCCTTTGCCAGCTCTTTTTTCATAAATGCAGGCTGGTGTGTTCTGGATGCCAGAGGTGTTCTTAGTTCCACTCCAGCAGTTTTTCTATGTATGCTTGTAATCATGTGACCCAGTTAATTTTAGAAAGAAATATTTGTTGGAATTCTGTATGGCATACTGGGCACAATTCACTTCATGTTAACGCATTCAAGTATGCAGTAATATATTGCACAGCGTAAAAACAAAAACAGTGCAATTCACAAAGAAACTCTCGTTATGAACTCGCATTCGTTATCCAGTAAAAAATACCACATGACACTGTGTGGTAAGTTATCGCATGTATCTCGCATGAACGTCACATCCTGGCGAGAATCACGGAAAAAGATGTATTTTGGTGCTATTGCACTGAATCCAATTAGAACTTGGGTGAGGAGACGGGAAAAAGAGTACTGGGAAATTCCCACAATCTCACCTGCGACCATCTGGTTAGACACCTAAAAAAATGTAAGCCTGACAGCAACTTGGTCATGGCTGGTATGGCATGACTTCTCTGTCTAGAGGGCTCAAGGATCAGTTGGCTATAGAGCTCCATTATCAGTTGTTTGGATAACCTGAACTTCTGCAGGGTCTCAGATTTAGAGAATTGCTCCAGAATTGTGCATTTCTTGAAGGTTCTTACCTTCAAAAGGACCGCTTGACATCTCCTCCTCCTCTTCTGTATTTCCCTAAATTCCAGGAGACTGGATGCAAAGGGCTTCATTTCAATAACATATCTTCTGACAGCCTCTAGATAACACTGCTCACTCCTCTTATACTCCACACACCTCCAGCAGCTGGAGTCCAGCTTGCACTTTCCCACCTATGTTTTTACCAATCACTGGAGGGGTCTGACATTGCCCTGGTTACCGCATAGGTATCGCAAGCTCGAAGCAGCACTTAATTGCCTCATGCATTTATTTTTTTATTTCCTTTAGTGAATTGACTTTAATGCTTTTCTGTGAGTTATTTACCTAATGTTTTTGGTGTTTCTGTCAAATACCGCACATGTGCGATAGTGAATTGACATTTTTGTTATCGCATGCGTTATGTCGGTCATGTGATCTCTTTGAAAAATGCATTGTTTTTATCAATAAACTTTTTAAATTTACGTATCTGAACAAAAATGTATTTTTTTTTCTCGAAGTGCCCATGTGCACAGCTTTGTAAAGATCAGCATGCGTGCATTGGGTTCATATTCCTAAAAAAAAAAAAATTGTGGCTGAGGTCCTGCGTGTGGACCGTATTTTGCGATGTGTGCAAAATACGCTGTGTGCTAACGTTTCTATGTACAGCAAAAATTGACTGTATTGGAGTACAAGAGCTGCCTGTCTCCTTACAATAGAGGGTACTAGGTGGCAATCACAACCTGCAACTAATAGGATCATGCACATTTGCCCTAAAAATGTGCTGCTCCAGAGTGTTTTTTTTTTTTTTTTGAGAAGTCACTGAATGAGATCAGGTTAGCATTACTCATTTGGATTGCAGACCCAAATGCCTAAAGATGATGCCATATAACTTGATCAATGGATATATAGGTATGTATGCAAATAAGCAGCTGATTAGTGATGGCATTTTTCTGATGATTTATTGGATGAAATCAGTTTAGCATTGTATATGTCCAAACGTGTAAACATGATAGATACCTAAAATATACTAAAATTAGTTTAATTACACATATGTGTTGGTTTAGATTGGCCCAGCCCTGATCTGTTTATTTTCTAGTCTGAAATTTACTGCCAGATGCCATGCTCAGTGAAATTACACAAAACAAATGTGTGCAGCAGATAACAAGTTAATAATTAGAAACACACTTTCTTTTGGAACTTACGGGATCTATTTCCTAGAACCAGTATCTTGTAAAAATTTAATGTACAAATGTACCTGACATGAATTTAACTTTTTTAAGTATAATATACTACATCTCAATGAGGTGCATACCCAATGTCCTTAAAATAATGTTTTCCCTGCATGCGTGACATTTAATATTTTACACTGCAGCCTGCAAAGCATTGCAACTGCAATCAGTGCACGGGAGCAACGCCAGGCTCCTGCAGACAGTTAATGAAGTGCAGAAAGAGTCATCCCCCGATTCCATTCGCGCCAAAACTCTCGAACATTGCAAAACTCCGGACCCAAACCGGGAACCCTATTAAAGTCTATAGTACCTATTTTGAAGGCTTATATGCAAATAATTGGCCATAAAAAGGGTATGGGGGCCCGGGTATTGCCTAGGGAACATGTACAAATGCAAAAACAACTTTTAAAAAAGATTGTTTTTAAAAGAGTAGTGATTTTAATGATGCTTAAAGTGAAACAATAAAAAAGAAAAAATCCCTTTAACCCCTTCCGTACCGCGTCATGTCAAATGACGTCGGCACAAATCCTTTCTCGATCCGGGCGGACGTCATATGACGGCGCCCGGATCTCCCCGCTACTGCGCGCCCCCGGGGGCGCGCAGCGCGGCGATCGGGGGTGAGGCTCGTCCCTCGGACTGAGCCCAACCCCGATCAAGGTAAACAGCCAATGAAATTGGCTGTTTACCACGTGATCGGCTGTGTCAATCACAGCCGATCACATGAGCGGCTCCAGCGCGAGCCGCTCGTTACTTCCTTAATGCGCGCCCCCGGGGGCGCGCAGCGCGGCGATCGGGGACGAGGCTCGTCCCTCGGACAGAGTCGATCCCCGATCTAGGTAAAGAGCCAATGAAATTGGCTCTTTACCACGTGACCGGCTGTGTCCAATCACAGCCGGTCACAAATGTCATCAGAGAACACAGTAACTAGCTGTCACCGTGTTCTCCTCCTCACACACTGATCCTGTGTGAGGAGGAGATTGTGGTAACAGCTAGTTACCAAGTACAGTGCACCCCAAACACACTGATTGCCCCCCCCCCCCAATAAAGAGCACCTGTCACTAGTCCATCAAAGTACCCGAGTACCTGTCACCAGCCCATCAGGTACTCTGATGACAGGTACTCGGGTACTCTGATGGGCTGATGACAGGTACTCGGGTACTCTGATGACAGGTACTCGGGTACTCTGATGACAGGTACTCGGGTACTCTGATGACAGGTACTCTGATGGGCTGGTGACAGGTACTCGGGTACTCTGATGATGGGTACTCAGGTACTCTGATGACAGGTACTCGGGTACTCTGATGACGGGTACTCGGGTACTCTGATGACAGGTACTCGGATACTCTGATGATGGGTACTCGGGTACTCTGATGACAGGTACTCGGGTACTCTGATGACAGGTACTCGGGTACTCTGACGACAGGTACTCTGGTACTTTGAGTACCCGTCATCGGAGTACCCGAGTACCTGTCACCTACCCAACAGAGTACCCGAGTACCTTCCACCTGCTCATCAGAGTACCTGACACCTGAAGTACCCGAGTACTTGCCACTTGCTCATCATTACCCATCACTACTCATCAGTACTCATCAGTACCCATCAGTACCTATCACCTATTAGTATCAGTACTGATCATCCGTACCCATCATCAGTACAGTATCAGTATCACCTATCAGTATCAGTACTACTCATCAGTACCTATCACCTGCCTGTCACCTGCCCATAAGAGTACCCGAGTACCTGTCACCTGCCTATCGGAGTATTCGAGTACCTGCCACCTGCTCATCAGTACCAGAGTACCTGTCACCTGCCCAGCAAAGTACCCGAGTACCTGTCACCCTTCATACAGCCACCATGTCCAAGTCCAAAAAGGTTTATATACGTCGTCCGTTTAAACCTAAATACCGGTGTTATGGCAGCAGATAGCTGCCATAACCCTGGTATTTTTTTAAACGGTGGACGGTTGGCTTTCCGATAAGGGTGGTCCCAGCGGCGGATTCGCCGCGGGATCACCCTTCCGGGGTGGCGGAAGAGGTGCCCCCCCCCCCCTCCCGCTGCATTCTGGTCCTTTTCCCCGTTTACCGGACCCGCCGGCAGCGGGGAAAACGATCCGGTCCCAGATCCTCACAGACAGGATGTCGAGTGAGGGCAAGCTTGCCCTCACTTGACTCTATGGTCTTGGAGGACCGGAGCTACGGCAAATGTCATTGCCTAGCAACCAGTTTAAAGGTCCCTTTTTTTTTTTTCATTTTATTTAATTTTTTTTTAATTTTTTTTTTTATTTTTTCTATCTTTTAGTGTACTTGTGAGATCTGAGGACTTTTTGACCCCAGATCTCACAAAAAAGAGGTCCTGTCGTGCCTTTTTCTATTACAAGTAATGTTTACATTTCTTGTAATAGAAATAAAAATGATCAATTTTTTTTTCTTTTAAAAAACAGTGTAAAAATAAAAAATAATAAATAAAATAAATAGTAAAAAAAAAAAAAAAAAAAAAATTAAAGCGCCCTGTCCCCGCGAGCTCGCGTGCAGAAGCGAACGCATACGGAAACCCCGCCCACATATGTAAACAGTGTTCAAACTACACATGTGAGGTATCGTCGCGATCGTTAGAGCAAGAGCAATAATTTGAGCCCTAGACCTCCTCTGTAACTCTAAGATAGCAACCTGTAGAAATTTTTAAAATGTCGCCTATGGGGATTTTTAAGTACCAAAGTTTGTCACCATTCTGTGAGCGTGCGCAATTTTGAAGCATGACATGTTGGGTATCTATTTACTCGGCGTAACATTATCTTTCACATTAGGGAAAACAATTGGGCTAACTTTACTGTTTTCTTATTTTTTAATTAAAAAAAGTGATTTTTTTCCCAAAAAATTGCGTTTGGAAGACCGCTGCGCAAATACGGTGTGATAAAAAATATTGCAATAATCTCCATTTTATTCTCTAGGGTCTCTGCTAAAAAAAAATATATAATGTTTTGGGGTTCTAAGTAGTTTTCTAGCAAAAACAACTGATTTTAGCTTGTAAACACCAAATGTCAAAAATAGGCCTAGGCAAGTGGCTAGGATGCATGATGATGCTCCTTGGATGTTTAGGCCCCTCTATATGGCTAGGCTGTGAAAAAGTCTCACACATGTGGTATTGCCATACTCAGGAGGAGTGGCAGAATGTATTTTGGGGTGTCATTTTTGCTATGTACATGCTATGTGTTAGGAATATTCTATAAATTTACAACTTTGTGTAAAAAAAAAAGTTTTTATTTTTTTCCCACATTTTCCAAAAACTTGTGGAAAAAAATGACATGTTCAAAGGACCCATAATGCCTCATAGAATATACGTTGGAGTGTTTGCTTTCCAAAATGGGGTCATTTTGTGGACTTTTCCATTGTATTGGTGCTCTAGGGCCTTGAAAAGTGTGATAGGTAGTAAGAAAGTTTTATGTGTATTTATGCTCCTAAAACGCCTTATGGTGCTACTTGGACGTGGAGTCTCTTTTTGTGGCCAGGCTGTGTAAAAGTCTCACACATGTGGTATCACCATACTCAGAAGGAGTAGCAGAATGAATTTTGGGGTGTCATTTTTGCTGTGTACATGCTATGTGTTAGAAATAGCTTATAAATTGACAACGTTTTGGGAAAAAAAAAGAAAAAAAAATGTTTTCTTCATTTTCCCAAGAATTGTGGGAAAAAATTATAACTTCAAAAAACTCACCATGCCTCTTACTAAATACCTTGGACTGTCTACTTTACAAAAAAGGGTCATTTGGGGGGTATTTGTACTGTCCTGACATTTCAGGGCCTCAAGAAAGGAGATAGGCCATCAGTACATCTGGTGTGATCAATTTTCAGTAATTGGTACCATAGCTTCTAGACTCAATAACTTTCACACAGACTAAATAATATACACTAATTTGGGTTAATTTTACCAGAGATATGTAGCAGTATAAATTTTGGCCCAAATGTATGAAGAAAAATTAATTTTTTGCAAAATTTTATAATAGAAACTAAAAAAAAGTGTTTTTTTTGCAAAATTTTTGCTTTTTTTTTGCTTATATCACGGAAAAAAAAACCCCAGTTGTGATCAAATACCACCAAAAGAAAGCTCTATTTGTGTGAAAAAAATGATAAAAATTTTGTTTGGTTACAGTGTAGCATGACTGAGCAATTGTCATTCAAAGTGTGAGAGTGCTGAAAGCTGAAAATTGGTCTGGGCAGGAAGGGGGTCTAACTGCTCTGTATGGAAGCGGTTAAATATGGTGCTTGGAGGGGGGGTCCTCTTAGTCTGCCTGTAAAGTGGTGCATATGTATCATGTATAGAACCTGCTGCAGTAAAACTGACCTTTATGTATATATAAACAAATGACATTTCAATAATTTTTCCCTGCAAGCTTTCTTTATTTGGACAAGCTGGAATTCAGATGTTGGGCATGTGGGTGACAGGGAGTGTATTTTTTTTTCTGATGCAGCAGCTGAGGCAGAGAAATTTGCCTGCTATACAGCTGGTGGTGTGCTGCTGGCAGACGTGTTGCAAGGACCTGTAATACCCTTTGCTATACCATCATCCCTGTCAGTGGTGGCTGCTGAGAGGTCATCATCATGAGATATAGCGTAGTAGAAATGAAAGGTAAGGAGTGAGGAGAAGAAGTGTGTCCCTTTTGTGTGGCCTTCAGGTGCTGTTGCCAAAGGGCTGAGTGGTGGGAGGGTAAATGCCCTGTAAAGCATGTGGTACCCAAATGGCTGGTGTTTTTGCCACGCTTGATCTACTTGCAGCAGAGAATGCAAATTGCAACAGTGCGATTGGCTGCGCATATGCTAAAAAAGGCACAGACAGCTGAGCTATGGAAAGTGGGCCAAGAGATAACAGCTCCACAATCTGGTGGAATAGGGTGGCTGCTCTCTCCTTTTCCATGATGGCTGCCTCTTTGGGGTTGTGCCTCACCCTCACTTTCCTCTTCTGCTCTATCTGGCACCCAAGGTGCATCAGTGACATCATCATCATCATCCTCTCCATCCTCATTATCACTGGATACAACTTGGAAATACGCTGCGGCTAGGGGAACATGATTGCCAATTTGTTGTTTATCAGTGCTCTCCCCTTTCTGTGGGCTCATGTTACTCCCTTCCTCTACATCAGAACCAACATCTGAATTTCTTTGCATCCTCAAGAAGCAAGTGGCTATGTTCAAATAATTCAGCGGACAACTCCATGCATGATGCTGGGGCTATGACAGGAGCAGCTGTGGACAAGGAAGCAGAATAAGCCACTCTGGCAGCTGCGGTGGACTGTGCACTAGTGTCAGCTTGGGTCATAGAGGATGAGGAGGATTAGGATAATTTAGTAGCCAGTCCACCACTTCCTCTACATGCTGGGGCTGGATAGCAAGGGTAACATCACTAAACAAAGATAAATGTGCTCTACCTGAGGACGGACTACGTCCAACTTTGCCTGTGGACACTGCTGGCCCCCTCAAAGTGTCATGGAAATGTCTGCCTCTCCTTGTTGGCCTCCCAGACATGATGGGGGGGGGGGGGGGCTTATTACCCAAATGTAATAGAAACTAGGAAATGTGTGTTTGGATGCACTTTATTGAAAGAAAAATGGTGTTTGGTGCACTTTAACTTGAGGACTAATACTGAAATGTAAAAACTATAAAAATAAATAAATAAAAAAGGGAAAACACCAGCATCGCAGTCAGAAAAACTGCAGCTGACAATTTAAAAAAAAGGGGCAGGCAGGGGACAAAAAAAAAAAGACAAAAATAAAACACACAGCAACCAAAAAAAAGGGGGAGGGGGTATACAGCACTAAATGTTATGTAATGCTGTGTTAAACATTGCACTGCACTAACACACTACACTGACACTACACTATACTCACACTATACTGAAACACTACACTATACTCACACTATACTGACACACTACAATATACTCACACTATATTGACACACTACACTATACTCACTATGCTATATTCACGATATACTGACACACTACACTATACTCACACTATACACTCAGAGTCACAATAAGTGAACACACTAACTCGCTAGTAGCAAACAGAGCCCCATTCTATCTATCTCCACTCCAACAACACATTGCAAAATCTTCCTGGGCGAAGGACTTTTTTAAAGTGTGTGGTGGGACTATGAGCACTGAGCCATAATTGGACAAAGCCCTCATCACTTTGTCCAATCAGGGCTCTGACAGTTCTCTGTGCACTAATTGGCTAGTCAGACGAAAGGCTTAGTCTAATTAGGGCCCGCCGAGTGCCCTGCAAATTTGGGTGGTTGCTGAATGGTGAACTGGAGATGCTCGGGCAGAACTTTTGCTCGGACATCTCTATTGAGAAGTTTGGCCTGAGCAGTTCACCCAACTATGTTTGTCATGGACAAATTTCTTAGGTCCCTTCCTAACACCCTGCAGAAATGTGTGAGCCATGGTGGTCCGGAAACCGCAGACAAACTAGTAGACCTGGTCGAAAGGTACCTAACAACAGAGAATTTGACCTCTTTTCCCAGAGACGCACAGACTTTTCACCCCAAGACCAGACCCTCCGCACCTATAAGTAAGACTGCATCAAGGGCTGGGGGTGGAGAGAGGGACCAAAGAGCAACTAGAGGTATTATCGGGACTACTGCTAATGTTTGGCGAGAGCGGCCTGGAAGACCCATCCCACAGGAGAGGACCAGAAGGTTGATTTGTTACCGTTGCCGGGAAGAGGGACATGTAGCAGCGGTTTGCCCAGCGGGTGATGAACCCATGCAGTGTGACTTTCTGACAGAGAGACGACAGTCCCTTTTTGCAACCACATGCACTGCAGTAAAGGGGAATGAGAAACCTTTATATAGAATGTGCTTAGATGGTAAAGATGTTGTGGTATTGTTGGATTCAGGTAGCCTGGTCACCTTAGTGAAAAGTGATCTAGTGGTGGGAAAAACCTTACATCCTAGGAAAATGGCTGTTTGTGTAAGGGGTTAGCTCAGTAGTGGGTGTGGGTGACCCCTTGGGTGGGTTCGTTACACAGAGAGACAGCCGAGGAGTGGTTGAAAACAACATTCTATGGTTTATTCTTCCAATTTGCTGGAAACAAGTGCAAGCATCCAAACAGCATAAATCAAACAAACATAAAATAAACCCTGGCCACTTGGGGCGTCTACCTTCACAACACAGGAACCTACCTATGGTGTCTGTCCCAACCTACTGCATACAGCAGAAAAACCAATAGTCTATTTGTTTTTTTTCCACACAGAAAAAGTCAAGACCCCCTCACCTTCAGAAGTCTCTCAGCTCACTGCTCTCCTTAACGCACACAGCCTCAGGATGCAGCAATCAGTAGTCATCCTCTGCATAACTTATAGAGGCCTTAATTGCCTCATTCTGAATAGCTGAAGCTTTCCAACGTCCTTAAACCTTTCTGGCTATCTCTGCAGCCGACACCTGATAGTAATTGGTGAATTGTCTAAACAAGGCAGAAATGTATCTCCTGTCTGTGACAACACCCACAGATTTACCTGACTTCCTGTCACAATATACAGTGGTGATCGAAAGTTTGGGCACCCCAGGTAAAAATTTGTATTATTGTGCATAAAGAAGCCAAGGAAAGATGGAAAAATCTCCAACTTGATGCCATCTGTGAAAAATCTGAAGTTAAAGAGAGGATGGCTTCTACAAATGGATAATGATCCTAAACACACCTCAAAATCCACGGGGGATTACATCAAGAGGCGTAAACTGAAGGTTTTGCAATGGCCTTCCCAATCTCCCGACCTCAACATAATTGAAAATCTATGGATAGACCTTAAAAGAGCAGTGCGTGACAGACAGCCTAGAAATCTCAAAGAACTGGAAGACTTTTGGAAGGAAGAATGGGCAAAGATACCTCAAACAAGGCTTAAAAGACTCTTGGCTGGCTACAAAAAGCGTTTACAAGCTGTGATACTTGCCAAAGGGGGCAGTGCATGCTATAAATTTTGCAGGGTGCCTAAACTTTTGCAGACGCCATTTTTTTGTTTTCTGTTATTTTGAAAGTGTAAATGATGGAAGTAAAATCTAACTTTTGTTGACATATTATAAGAATGTCTAATCTGTAATTTGATGCCTTTTGGAGATTTTTCCATCTTTCCTTGGCTTCTTTATGCACATTAATACAAATTTTTACCTAGGGTGCCCAAACTTTCGATCACCACTGTATATATATATATATATATATATATATATATATATATATATATATATGTATACAGACAGACAGACACACCTCTGTTTGCGTGAACATTTTCCTTATGGATCTCTATAGTCTCTTGGTATCTCCACCCTCATCCAGCCCCCTTCAGCTTTGCAGCTCTCATTGGCTTTCCTATGACTCACCCCTCCTTCCTTGCTGTCAAACTCTCACAAGAGTGATAGAGAGAGCTGTGCATGATATCATAAGCCTAGGCTTTTTACCAGACAAGAAAGAGGAAGTGGGCTGTATAAGGTATTTACTGGCAGAAAGAAAAATGTTTTACTATCCAAAGATAAAGCAACAAGGACAGAATATTTAATAGATGGGAAGATGAAAAAATGACCAAAGAGCCACTTTAAGTCTCACCTAGTTAAATGAATAATAGATCATAAACAAGAGGGTTGTATACGAGTCTCTTTATTATTTATTACATCCTTTGTATGCTTTTCTACTTTGTTGGGTTGATATGCATATACCGCTGTTATGGTCTGAAAAGAATTTCCGCAGCACACCAATTGTTTACCAGTTTACTTGGTATAGACAGTATGTTAGGTTTCTGGACCTCTTCTGTCTGGAGACCTTAGGATGGGAGGGAGGGAGGGTGGGTATGGGGACAGGTACGTTACTTGCGTTACTTGCATGTAATGCTAAAACCTTTTTTCTTGAATAAAAATTATTTGAATAAAAAAAAAGTACAATGTTGTAGAACTATGGGCAAAACATTTTTTTTTCTCATTCTGGATAGTGCAAGGAAGGGTTATAAACCCTGTCAGAGATTTACCTTTATTTCTATCCCATAGGCAAAACATGAAGTGAGAGGAAATTCCTGCAAATTAGGAGAATCCATTGGGCCTTCCCCGGTCACCAGAACTGCTGTCACTATTGTAAGCTTTTCCCTCAATTACTGTTCTGGGGGACAACCCAAAATTTGGAATTACCTTTTACCTTCACTTTTTGTGATAACAGTAAACAGGAAAAATGGCGAGGATGCATAGTTACCAACAGCTTGGATTTTCAGACCCTTTGTCCGCTCTGATTGTGTACCCGGAAGAATCCAAGGAAAATTGGCTTTGTCCCTGACAGCCGCTCTTATTCTCCATAAAAAGGCTGCAGCTTCAAAAAACATGGCTGCGGGCCGACTTTAGAACTGCACATGCGCTGCTTGGGCTCAGGCAAGCTCAGCCTAGCTTGGCCGTTCGGGCTCAGGTGGGGGGGGGCATGCACAATGACATCATGGTACTGCCCTGAATGAAGTGGGCATGCCCCTGGAGGCACCCTTGAAGGGAGCGGCTGGGCTGTGGGTGGAGGAGTCCAGGGACCAATCGGTACACAACAGGACTGAAGATGATTATCACCCCCACCTTCTCTGTACTCAAGTCCTCCTCATCGCTCTGTGCTGTCAGCTGTGGCCTTTTTTCAGTTTCTGACCATCTCTATCATGTCCACAATCACTGACCCCATCTCTTGTAGAAGGCCTGCAGTCTCTTGTAGCATGTCCGCACACTCTCTGACCATCTCCTGTATCATGTCCTCACACTCTCTGACCATCTCCTGTATCATGTCCGCACAGTCTCTGACCATCTCCTGTATCATGTCCGTACACTCTCTGACCATCTCTTGTAGCATGTCCACACAGCTCTGACCATCTCTTGTATCACGTCTGCAGTCTCTGACCATCTCTTATATCTGTTTGGTGGGATCTGCCTGAGGGGGACAATGTTTGGAGTATTTTTATCTGCTAATTGTTAAACTTTCTGGAATACACATATTGCTATTATGGTGTAGGATCTGGGCCTGCTTTTTGTCCATCCCTCTTACTTTCCGTCTTTCTGTCCTTCCTTCTCTCTCCCTCCCTCGCTCTTTCTTTCCTTCTCTCTCCTTCCCTCCCTCCCTATCTCTCTTTTTTTTTTCTCTCTTTCTTTCTTTTTCTCTCCCTCTTTCTTTCTCTCTCCCTCTCTCTTTCTCACTTAGGTTCTCTCTCTCTCTTTCTCTCTCTCGCTTTCTTTCCCACTTCCTTTTCTCTCTCTCTCTCTCTCTCTCCCTCCACCCCTCTCTTCCTTCTCCCTCTATCCCTCTTTCATCTCAGGCTCTATTTAAACACACCCCTTTAAGCCACGCCCCACATTTAGGAAAGTTTAAACCACACCACATTTTGTTTTCTCTACAACTAGGCCACACCCACAAATATATGCCTGCCCCTAATTAAAATAATACTCTGCCTACAGACAAAAAAGTGTCCCTTAAAATTTTTTTTGAGGATGTTGGCAACTATGAGGGTGAATCTTTCCAACAGGAACAGAGGTAACAATAAAAGTCTGAAGCATGTTTTATTCCCTCTCCATTATCCAAAATGAAAAAAAAAGTTTTGTCTTTAGTTATACTTTTAAGAGGTTGTAAACCCCCCCCCCCCAAAAAAAAATGAAAAGACAAGGCATAATGAGCTATATGCATCGCATACTAGCTCATTATGAAATACTTACCTTAGAACAAAGCCCCTGCAGTGCTGCCCGCTCAGCGGTGACATGGCCGACATGTTCAGCTTTCCTGCTTCCTGGTTTGCGACCCCCCCCCGTCATCTGATTGGCCGGAGGCAAAATTACATCACTCCTGCGCATGCACACGGGAACCGCCGTTCACAGCACAGGGCTCTGAAGGAACAACACGGGTGGTCTTTCCCTTAGAGCGCATGCGCGGAGGACGTCATCTGCTGCATTAAAAGTAAATATCTCCTTAACTGTGCAAGTTTAGGAGATATTTACAATACCTATAGGTAAGCCTTATTAAAGGCTTACCTATAGGTACAAGTTATAAGAGACCTCTTTAAGTTTCTAATCTGGAAAACAAGACCCCTTAATATTAGCCATTGCCATTATGTAGACTTAGAAATTCAAGCAAAAATATTGCATTATTTTTTAATAACATATCACCAATTAAGTCGCACTAAGATGCACTTTTTAGCATCCACTTAAAACTATAATATCAGTTTTAGATGAGCTGACCCTTTAAGAAACTCTCTTTATTTGAGGTACCAATCAAGTGTAGGTTTTTGTATAAATGCCCTTTCAATAACAATTATTACCTTCCCTTGGAAGAACTAAATTGCTTTTCATTTAGAGTGGCAAAAAAAGACATATTTTATCATCCCAATCCTAAAATTGCATTTGTCCTAAAACGGAATATTCAGATCAAACAAATTAGCAGATCAATGTCTGGGCCCTGTGACTTTGTTAGAATATGTATTATAAGCACATAATGGATGTTATTCAATTTTTGGGTAATCGTTCAGATTTTTTTTAATTGTTATAAAAAAAAAAATATATAAAACCTGGGACTATTGTTCAGGGTTTGCTCTACCAAATTTTTGGCTTGTTTATTATGTATTCGGTCTGACCAGACATCTGAGGTTGATCACTGCATGTGCGGAGGGTACACAACCACTTATATTGCTGCCTTAAAAAATCCAGCATTTGACTAAGGTACCTAATGGTTGGGTTTCTATATATCAGGCCAAATCTGATAAAAATATGGCTGATTATTCAACAAGACAATGTTTGCTTATCTTCCTGTTTCATGCTACAACATTGATGTTTACATGGTGAACAAATACTACAATGACAGTTTTAATGCCATTATTTCTTGTTAGTCTCTTGGTTATGTAAAATCTGTAAGTGCAGGACATATTGGTCGATATTTATAATAGCATTGTGTGCAACACAGTTGATTTATTACAGGCTAGACAGAGCACATATTGCATTGATTGAAAGCGAAACAGCAGGAATCTTAGCTGAAATGTCAGGAGCAGATTGTATTGATCTTTTTATTGAGTTGTAAGCAACATTGATAGACATTTTGCTTTTAAATGACTTCATTACATGCTTTGTATCAAAACAACTTGAGATGTTATAAATTGGATGGCTTTGTGGAACATACAGTACAATAGAAGCTCTGTAAAGATCAACAAGATTGTATTATTAAGCTTTACAGACGAGGAATTACGGCTAGCTCTGTATCTCTTTAACCAGTTGCCGACTGCTCGCAGTAGATTTACTGCAGCAAGGTTGCTCGACTGTACGTCGGTCGCTCGCGGGGCTACGGGGCGCACGCGTGCCCCTCCCTCCTGCCAATCCCACAATGTTCTGATTCGGTTCAGGACCGATCAGTCATCAGGTCCAGGCCAATGATTTTTCACATATACCCATGGCATGTTTGAGCAATATACTGTATCATTTAAGTGACAACTTTGTTTAAAAATATTTTGAGTGGCCACCATTATTTTCCAGCACTGCCTTAACCCTCTTGGGCATGGAGTACACCAGAGCTTAACAGGTTGCCACTGGAGTCCTCTTCCGCTCCTCCATGATGACTTTACAGAGCTGGTAGATGTTAGAGACCTTGCACTCCTCCACCTTCCTTTGAGGATGCCCCACAGATGCTCAGTAGGGTTTAGGTCTGGAGACATGCTTGGCCAGTCCATCACCTTTACCCTCAGCTTCTTTAGCAAGGCATGGTCATCTTGGAGGTGTGTTTGGGGTCCTTATCATGTTGGAATACTGTCCTGAAGCCCAGTCTCCGAAGGGAGGGAATCATGCTCTGCTTTAGTATGTCACAGTACATACTGTTGGCATTCATGGTTCCCTTAATGAACTGTAGCTCCCCAGTGCCACCAGCACTCATGCAGCCCCATGCAGCCCTAGACCATGGCACTCACACCACCATGCTTGTCTTTGTACTCCTCACCTGGTTGCCACCACAAACGCATGACGCCATCTGAACCAAATAAGTTTATCTTGGTCTAATCAGACCACAGGACATGGTTCCAGTAATCCATGTCCTTAGTCTGCTTGTCTTCAGCAAACTGATTGTGGGCTTTCTTGTGCATCATCTTTAGAAGAGACTTCCTTCTCGGATGACAGCCATGCAGTCCAATTTGATGCAGTGTGTGGCGTAAGGTCTGAGCACTGACAGGCTGACCCACCACCACAACCTCTGCAGCAATACTGGCAGCACTCATATGTCTATTTCCCAAAGACAACCTCTGTATATGATGCTGAGCACGTGCACTTAACTTCTTTGGTCCACCATGGTGAGGCCTGTTCTTAGTGGAACCTGTGCTGTTAAATCGCTGTATGGTCTTGGCCACCGTGCTACAGCTCAGTTTCAGGGTCTTGGCAATCTTCTTATAGCCTAGGCCATCATTATGTAGAGCAACAATTATTTTGTTTAGATGCTCTGAGAGTTCTTTGCCATGAGGTGCCATGTTGAACTTCCAGTGACCAGTATGAGAGAGTGAGAGCGATAACACCAAATTTTACACACCCGCTCCCCATTCACACCTGAGACCTTGCAACACTAGTGAGTCACATGAAACTGGGGAGGGAAAATGGCTAATTGGGCCCAATTTGGACATGTTCACTTAGGGTGTACTCACTTTTGTTGCCAGCAGTTTAGACATTAATTAGTGTGTTGAGTTATTTTGAGGGGACAGCAAATTTACACTGTTGTACAAGCTGTACACTCACTACTTTCCATTGTAGCAAAGTGTCATTTCTTTAGTGTTGTCACATAAAAAGATATAATAAAAATATTTACAAAAATTGGGAGGGGTGTACTCACTTTTGTGAGCTACTGCATATATATATATATATATATATATACTGTGTATAGTGGGAGGCAAAAAGGATGTCCATAGAGCTTGGATGCAAGATCGGGTCGCATTATTGATTTCATTTTTGTATGTTTTAAGAGAAATGTCATTATAGTGTAGGAGGAAGAAATTTGGATCTTTAGGAATGGATGATCAGTGAACTTTTAAATAATTGTATGAACCTGAATCCAAAAATCATAAAGGTAGGGACAAGTTTAGAAAATACTATATGTGGTAGGTCCGCCTGTGGGTTGTAGCATCGCCAACAGGAACCCAAAATGAATGAGTAAATTGAGTGTAACAATTTAAAGGTACAATACCATTGAGAAAGCAATTTATATCCAGATTCCTGGTATCACTTATAGATGAGTGAGTCGATGATGTATTTTAGATCTAGATTGAGGTGTAAATTTGATGTCCAAGTATTGTTCCCTTTTATCTATAGATCCTGGAACTGGTTGTAGTGTATTTGAAAAAAGAGTTTATAGGAGAATAAAAAGGCTGTGAAGAAAAGGGCCTGTAGTCCGACATACTTGTTCAAATGTCGTAAGTGAGTGACTGAATAAGTTGGCAGTTGGTAAAGTGAGCAGAAAGTTTGAAATATGAAGGATCTGTAATTGACATTTGATGGGCAGTTGAATTTTGTATAAATTGAAATGTGAAATGTTTATCCTTAGCTATCAGTATGCAAAAAGTTTTTTTTCATCTACCTAAAGTAAATTTAGGATGGATGATCTAGAATCGGTAGGAGTGGAGACAGTAAAGGGGAGATTGCTCATTTATTAAAATTGTGTTTACACTGTTTCCACGTGGTTAACCACATATATTTGTAACAAGCAGTAAATTAGCTTTCTAACAATCCCTCACTGACCTTTCTAGCTGCAGCAACTTTCGAGCAATCCATTCTCAAAAGCCACAGCAGAAGCACTTAAGACCTTACGCAAACATTCATCAAAAATAGACCATTCAGGTCCACAAAGCACATATTCTTCAATCTGAATGCATCCTATTGTCTTCTATGTAGCTCTTTACACTTAAAGAGGAAGTAAACCCTCCTCTACAACTTGTACCTATAGGTAAGCCTATGATAAGGCTTACCTATAGGTACTGTAAATATCTCCTAAACGTGTACCGTTTAGGAGATATTTACCTTACATGCAGCCAGTGACGTCACTGGCGCATGCGCTCTGAAGGAACGGCCGCTCGTGCCGTTCCTTCAGAGTCCCGTGCCGTGACCGTCGTGCATGGGAGTGACGTCACCGCGGCTCCGGCCAATCAGATGGCCGGATGCCGCAATCCCGGAAGACGGGCGACTGGACATGTAGCCCGTCATAGAGGTAAGCGGGCGGCACGGCGGTAAGGTAAGTATTTCATAATGAGCTAGTATGCGATACATACTAGCTCATTATGTGTTTCTCTTGCAGGGTGAACAAAAAAAAAGTGAGTTTACAACCTCTTTAACATTTAGATGTGTCTACAAGCTCAACGTTGAGATGAGCTTACTAAATTAAGAACAATTTGCATTCACAATCTGTTTAGTGGGTTATGTGTGGTTGAACATAGGTCAATGAATGTAAAGTTGTGTAAATGTGTGTAAACCAGGGATTCTCAATCTGCTGCCCGCAGAGCCCACTGATGTGGCCCACAACCTCAAACCAGAGAATCTCAGGGTTGACAAGCCCAGTTCACGATCAATGGGTTGCCAACCTGTCATCCCTGAGCATTAGAGTTCCTGGACCTGGTGATGGCAGCTGAGGAAGCAGGAGGCTGCAGAGAGAGCAGGAGCTGCATAAGCTGATGCCTCCTCTGTAGAGCTGCTCCTAACCCAGGCAGAGTGATACCAAGTGCACTTCACTTGGGACCTTTCTACAGTCTGGAGAGCAATGGCAGCAAAAGCTGGAAGAGGAAAAGGTCAGTGTATTAACATCACATACATTGCACTTTTGCAATTTCACTTATAAAAACAGGTTATTAGTCTGCTTTCAAACTGATCCGCAGGTGCAACACTGTGGCTTATCTGCACTGAGCCATAGACTTCTATTAAATCCTCTGGGTTTGGTGCGCTTCCTGAAAGCACACCAAAACTCCTAAATGCCAAATCACTTAAAGAATAACTAAAGTTAAACTTTTTTTAGTTTTAGATAATGTGGAGAGGGGTTAGAACACTTGTCAGTTTTTATTGCTGCATGTGTCCCCATTAGGGGGATTCACCTTCTCTATTTGTCCTGTTTACCATTATCTTTGAAAGTGAAAGTTAAAATTTGGGCTGTCCCCAGAAAAGTAAGAGAAAGGGAAATCTTCCAATAGAGACACTAGTTCTGGTGACCTGGGGGTCCCCAAGAAATTCCCTTAATTTGCAGGGATTTCCTCCTTCCATAGCCTGTTTGGCTATGGGACATGAAGTGAAGGAAAGCCTTTCTAATGAGACAGAGATGGTGAAAGAAAAACCTGATATGGGGTTTTAACCCTCCCTTGTTCTATCCAAAATGACCTTAGTTCTACTTTATATGGCCCTCACTCCTCAAATTGTTGAGCACACCTGGTGTAACCGCATCATCTAAACACAGGAAAACGTTGTCTTGGAAACATAAAGGTTGCTTACACTTCTCAGGTAGTTTCTCCTGTTTTTAGAAAAGTTCAACTCTCCCAGCATGACTTGTTAGTCTTCCAGCCTTCTAGTCAACATAGGGCAGGAGTTTTGGGCGTGGGGAGCAGGGTAACTAAACTGCTACTTTATCGTTCCACTGTGAATTTGAGGATGAATTGCTTCACAGTGCCAGCAGCTGCTGTTTAGCATTTCTTAACCTCCCTGGCGGTATGATTATGTCAGGAATTACATACCAAAAGCGGTACAATTCTTTTCATGGAAATTTGGCGTTATGTATTATAGGCCTACAATTCTTAGTAATTACTGACTTAAACCTGACCAAAATAAGACTCTAGTAGACATCCCAGATGTGATAAATTTGAAACACAAACGCATGAATTATAATCGAATCAATAATATTATTTTATTATTTAATATATAATATATATAATAAAATTATATTGATTAGATTATAATTCATGCATTATATATTATATATAGATATATGTGTGTGTGCATATATATATATATATATATATACACATATATATATATATATGCATATATACATATATATATATATATATATATATATATATATATATATATATATATATATATATCGGTATATATATATATATATATATATATATATATATATATATATATATATATATATAGGTATATATATATATATATATATATATATATACCGGTATATATATATATATGCATATATATATATATATGCATGCATATATATATATATATATGCATATATATATATATATATATATATATATATACAATATAAAATGTGTTTTGTGTTTTGTGTAACGTTTTTTTTTTTTTTTTTTTAATTTCCCTCCCTAGTTCCACTCCCATGCAGCATTGCTGCTGCAGGGAACGGAACTAGGAAGTGATCACACCGACGGAGGGACGGAGGAGCGGCGGGACTCTCGGCTGGCGATCTCAGCAATGAGAGATCATAGCTGGATCGCCAGGATAAGGTAAGAGAACACCGCTGCGCTCTCTGCAATCCACCCCGAGCGTGACTCGGGGTTACCGATCCTGATATGAAAAATCAACTCCGAGTCACGCTCGGGATTACCGCTAAGGAGGTTAAGAATATATAAATACTTGAATTATGTCATGTGAGTCATATGGGAAATACTCATATTGTCGTTGTTTGAAAATTGCCTGGCTTTTTTCAGGTATAATTAAAAAGGGATCACTGGTCCATAACAAGCACACAGCAAGTGAAAATCCAAGAAATGTCAAGGATCAAGATTATTTTCTCTTATACTTGTATTCAGTCACTATCTCAAAAATCCAAAACATAAACATGAAGGAAAAGCAACTAGCATTCTCCATTGAAGATTTTGTAAAAATGACAGCCTACATATTCTACACATGACAAGTGTTCTGTAAAGGTCACCATACAAATTACATCTGACCATACAATTTCTGTACAATCGACTTTAGATTTACCGAAATTTTGTAATATGAACACCCACCTGGCTGGCCTTCACACTATATTGATGTAGTACAATCAGAGATATTATGTGTATGGTAAGCTTTAACAAGCTCAGGCATGATTCCCTCAAAATCGTCGCATGATGATCTCTACACATGTTTCATTGCATTTAGCAGTTCTGCTTTCACATTTGATACTTGGCACCATCTTTTTTTTTCTCATAGCAAGTGGTTAGTATGGCCGATGAATGTTAGGAAATTACTTAACTGCCAAAGATGTTTGGCACAGGCAAGTTTAATCATTCCGCACAAGAGTGCTTTTCTCTGAAGTCTTCATACATCTTCAGTGGCCTGCTTTTATGAAGGGAAAAATAGCCATTGGATGGGAAAATCTATTCTGACCTTTCTTTCAGAAGCGCATTTGTGAGGTCCGGCACTGATGTTGGACAAGAAGGAATGGCTTGCAGTCTCCACTCAATTTCATCCCAAGGGAGTTCTATTGGGTTTGGGTGCAAGCCAGTCAAGTTCCTCCACCCCAAACGCACTCATCCATGTCTTTATGGACCTACTTTGTGCACGAAAAACAACCCCATGCCATAATCTGCCCTCCACCAAATAATTTGGACCAGTGCACAAAGCAGGGTTCCCATAGACACACTCCTAAACCTTATGTTGAGCCTTCCCAGAAGAGTTGAAGCTGTTAAAGCTGCAAAGGGTGGGGCAACTCAATACTAAATCCTACAAACTGAAACTGGGATACCATTAAAGTTCATGTGTGTGTAAAGGTAGGCGTCCCAATACTTTTGACTCTATAGTGTAGGTTTAAATAGGCCAGGAGGATTGAATAATATTAACCACTTAAGCGGACAATTGCGCGGACGAATTTGGCGTCCTTTTTTTCCCACAAACAGAGCTTTCTTTTGGTGGTATTTTATCACCTGTTGCGATTTTAACAAAAAAAGAGCGTCAATTTTGCAAAAATAACAATATTTTTCACATTTTTTTATATGAAATTCCCAAAAAAAATGTAAAAATCAATATTTTTTACCATTTTAGGCCAATTTTTTTTTTTTACCATATGTTTGGTAAAAAAAATCGCAGAAAGCGTATTTTGATTGGTTTGCGCAAAAGTTATTGCGTTTACTAACAAAGGGAAAGATTTTTGTCATTTTTGTTGTTTTTTTTTTTTAACGCGTAATGGCGGCGATCTGCGATTTTTTTTTGCGGGACTGCGACATTGGGGCGGACAGATCGGACCCTTGACTGACATTTTTAACACTTTTGGGGTTACCAGTGACATTACTACAGTAATCAGTGCTATACATATGCACTGTTACTGTAAAATTACACTGGCAGTGAAGGAGTTAACTGTATTGGAGAGGGAGGGGTTAAGTGTGTCCTAGGGGCGTGTTTCTAACTGTGATTGGCTGTGGCTTGATGTGTAAGAACAGTGATCAACGGTCCTACATAGCAGAACCGTTTGATCACCATTCTTACACAGGGAGAACTGACAGGTGGCTTTGTTTACACTAGCCGCCTGCCTTTCTCCCGCTGTCACGGACGATCGCAAGTGCCCGGCAGACACGCGCGGGGGGGTCTGTGACCGAGCGGGAGTGCGCATCCAGCGGCGCGCGCTCGCTCCCAAAACCTTTACAGGCTAGCGACGTAGCCCTACGTCGCTCTGCCTGTGAGGGGCTGACTGCCGACGTAAATAGTCGTGCGGCAGTCAGCAAGTGGTTAATTGCCCATCTGCAGATGGCAGAAATTTTAAAACAAACACAACAGTCTTTACCATGAAATCTAAAATATCACGTAACCATTCAATATGTTTAATTGCACCAACATATCCTCCAATATGTATCCAATTTCCCACCTCTATCTTTGGACCTTCATGTTGATAAATGTACCTTAATTACTATAACATGTGATAAAATACGTCTTTAGAAAACAGAATTTGATCTTGCCATAGTTTTAACAGAACTAACTCCTGGCAAGAATTTTAAGGAATGGAAAAGTGCAGACTAAGGGGGCTTAAACCCCCTCTCTATTACCCAGTATAATCCCATATTTCTGAATTAATTTCCCCACATATAGCTCTGGAGTTAATTTCTGCTGGTTTTGATTTGGGCACAATTGCTTGATATAATACATTGCTCTCTATTGATGTTCATAGATCATGAGGGTTAGGGTTCAATGCAATTACCGACTATGTGGTATGTGAAGCATTTCCACTATCTCCATTTTTTATTTCCCGGATGTATAGACTAGAATAGCACTGCAGACAGCAACCGAGAGAATACCCTTCAGTAAAATAATACTTTCTAAATTAGTTTTGAACTTTCCTCCTGCTAGTTTGAGATCATGTCCCCGTGTTCTTGATCTTGGCTTCATAATAGAAATACTGCCCTCCTGAACCTTTTTCACCCCCTTGATGTATTTAAAGGTTTCAATCATGTCAACTCTTTACCTTCTTTCCTCTAGACGGTACCTACAGTATCTCACAAAAGTGAGTACACCCCTCACATTTTTGTAAATATTTTATTATATCTTTTCATGTGACAACACTGAAGAAATGACACTTTGCTACAATGTAAAGTAGTGAGTGTACAGCTTGTATAACAGTGTATATTTGCTGTTCCCTCAAAATAACTCAAAACATAGCCATTAATGTCTAAACTGCTGGCAACAAAAGTGAGTACACCCCTAAGTGAAAATGTCCAAATAGGGTCCAATTAGCCATTTTCCCTCCCCGATGTGATGTGACTCGTTAGTGTTACATGGTCTCAGGTGTGAATGGGGAGCAGGTGTGCTAAATTTGGTGTTATCGCTCTCACTCTCTTACTGGTCACTGGAAGTTCAACATGGAATCTCATGACAAAGAACTCTGAGGATCAGAAAAAAAGAATTATTGCTCTACATAAAGATGGCTTAGGCTACAAGAAGATTGCCAAGACCCTAAAACTGAGCTGCGGCACGGTGGCCAAGATCATACAGTGGTTTAACAGGACAGGTTTCACTCAGAACAGGCCTCACCATGGTCGACCAAAGAAGTTAAGTGCACGTGCTCAGCGTCATATCCAGAGGTTGTCTTTGGGAAATAGACATATGAGTGCTGCCAGAATTGCTGCAAAGGTTGAAGGGGTGGGGGGTCAGCCTGTCAGTGCTCAGACCATATGGTGCACACTGCATCAAATTGGACTGCATGGCTGTCATCCGAGAAGGAAGCCTCTTCTAAAGATGATGCCCAAGAAAGCCCACAATCAGTTTGCTGAAGACAAGCAGACTAAGGACATGGATTACTGGAACCATGTCCTGTGGTCTGATGAGACCAAGATAAACGTATTTGGTTCAGATGGTGTCAACCGTGTGTGGTGGCAACCAAGCGAGGAGTACAAAGACAAGTGTGTCTTGCCTACAGTCAAGCATGGTGGTGTGAGTGTCATGGTCTGGGGCTGCATGAGTGCTGCCGGCACTGGGAAGCTACAGTTCATAGAGGGAACCATGAATGCCAACATGTACTGTGACATACTGAAGCAGAGCATGATCCCCTCCCTTTGGGGACTGGGCCGCAGGGCAGTATTCCAACATGATAACGACCCCAAACACACCTCCAAGATGACCATTGCCTTGCTAAAGAAGCTGAGGGTAAAGGTGTTGGATTGGCCGAGCATGCCTCCAGACCTAAACCCTATTGAGCATCTGTGGGGCATCCTCAAACGGAAGGTGGAGGAGCGCAAGGTCTCTAACCTCCACCAGCTCAGTGATGTCATCATGGAGGAGTGGAAGAGGACTCCAGTGGAAACCTGTGAAGCTCTGGTGAATTCCATGCCCAAGAGGATTAAGGCAGTGCTGAAAAATAATGGTGGCCAAACAAAATATTGGCACTTTGGGCCCAATTTGGACATTTTAACTTAGGGGTGTACTCACTTTTTTTGCCAGCGGTTTAAACATTAATGGCTGTGTGTTAAGTTATTTTGAGGCGACAGCAAATTTACACTGTTATACAAGCTGTACACTCACTGCTTTACATTGTATCAAAGTGTCATTTCTTCAGTGTTGTCACATGAAAAGATAGAATATAATATTTACAAAAATGTGAGGGGTGTACTCATTTTTGTGAGATACTATATTAAGTTGCTCAAGTTTTTTCCTGATTTATTTTATCCCCTAGACCTTTCAACATTTTTGTTACCTGTCTCTGGGTTCAGGAATGTGTCTATGGGAATATTTGACTATGCTTCCAGACACGCTTTTGTGAGGTCAGGCACTGATGTTGGACGAGAAGGCCTGTCTCGCAGTCTCCACTCTAAATTCACAGTACATGTTGGCATTCATGGTCCCCTCAATGAACTGTAGCTCCCCAGTGCCGGCAGCACTCATACAGCCCCAGACCATGACACTCACACCACCATGCTTGACTGTAGGCAAGACACACTTGTCTTTGTACTCCTCACTTGGTTGCCGCCACACACACTTGACACCATCTGAACCAAATACATTTATCTTGGTCTCATCAGACCAAAGGACATGGTTCCAGTAATCCATGTCCTTAGTCTGCTTGTCTTCAGCAAACTGTTTGCGGGATTTCTTGTGCATTCTCTTTAGAAGAGGCTTCCTTCTGTGATGACAGCCATGCAGACCAATTTGATGCAGTGTGCGGCGTATGGTCTGAGCACTGACAGGCTGACCCCCCGCCACTTCAACCTCTGCAGCAATGCTGGCAGCACCTATACGTCTATTTCCCAAAGACAACCTCTGTATATGACACTGAGCATGTGCACTCAACTTCTTTGGTCGACCATGGCGAGGCCTGTTCTGAGTGGAAACTGACCTGTTAAACCGCTGTATGATCTTGGCCACCGTGCTGCAGCTCAAATTCAGGGTCTTGTCAATCTTCTTATAGTCTAGGCTATCTTTAGGTAGACCTACAATTCTTTTTTTCAGATCCTCAGAGAGTGCCATGTTGAACTTTCAGTGACCAGTATGAGAAAGTGAGAGCGATAACATCAAATTTAACACCTGCTCCCCAGTCACACCTGAGACCTTGTAACACTAACGAGTCTTATGACACCGAGGAGGGAAAATGGCTAATTGGGGCCAATTTGGACATTTTCACTTAGGCCCCTTTCACACATGCTGTCCGTTTGTCCGTTTTTCATCCATCCGTTGACGGATGAAAAACGGACATCAATGCATCTCTATGTAAAAACGGATGACAACTGATGATCATCAGTTAACATCCGTTTTCATCCGCTTCCGTCAATGTCCGTTTTTTTGAACGAATGAATGCCCTATTTTTCATCCGTCAAACAAAACGGATCGGACGAAAAACGAATGACAACGGATGAAAAACTGATGTCAACTGATGACAACGGATGAAAAACTGATGTCAACTGATGACAATGAATGAAAAACGGACGACAACGGATGAAAAATGGATGAAAAACGGATAACAACTGATGAAAAACGGATGAAAAACGGATGAAAAACGGACGACAATGGATAACAACTGACGAAAAATGGATGACAACTGACGAAAAACGGATGAAAAACTGATACATTTGACGTGACTGAACTGATGAACTGAACGGACTGTATGTGTGAAAGGGGCCTTAGGGGTGTACTCACTTTTGTTGTCAGCAGTTTAGACAATAATGGCTGTGTGTTGAATTTAAAATGTTATACAAGCTGTACACTCACTACTCTACATTGTAGCAAAGTGTCATTTCTTTAGTGTTTTCACATTAAAAGATATAATAAAATATTTAAAAAATTTGTGAGGGGTGTACCCACTTTTATGAGATAATATATATATATATATATATATATATATATATATATATATATATATATATATATATATATATATATATTATCATACTTTATATACTGTATATTCCAGTAAGTTAGCTTCTCTGAATAATTGTTTGGGTGGTCGTTGATACGGTATACCAGGATTTCATTTTTGGTGGAATATAAGCATTCGCTTTCTAGAACTGTATGTAACACTAAATCAGATTGACCTTGCAGTAGGAAATTTGACCTAACACTTCCATTTCCATCTATTTCCTGCAAACACTGCATTTTGCCAAGCCAAATAAAAACAAGGCTCTTTAATTCTTTATTGGGAATAAGGATTGACAAGCGTTTGAACATTCAAACAGAATTTTTAGAAACTGTCTCATTCAGATTGGGTGTACTCTTCCTAGTTAAAAATGTTTGGAGGGATTTCAAGTCACCTAGCAGGCAGATACTGTAGATAGCTGACTCTATATACATCCAACAATGTAGCTGCTATATCAGTACCTAAATCCCTGAGTAAAAATATGTTTTGATGACAAAGATGACAGTTACATGAAGCTAAAAAAAAGTAGGGCCTCTGATTTACTTTGGTATAAGGTTCACATATCCACGTGAGACTGTTATATAATTGCCTACATGAGCTTTTTTAGCTGTATTGTCTTAAAGTGTTTCTAAATGCAAGAATTGTTTTTTCAAATAACAAAACTTACAGTGAGGGAAAAAGTATTTGATCCCCTGCTTATTTTGTACGTTTGCCCACTGACAAAGAAATGATCAGTCTATAATTTTAATGGTAAGTTTATTTTAACAGTGAGAGACAGAATAACAACAAAAATATCTATTTTGGAAAAAAAATATCTAGAAAAACGCATTTCAATAAAGTTATAAAAAAGTTATGATTGATTTGCATTTAATGAGTGAAATAAGTATTTGACACCTTCGCAAAACATGACTTTAGTACTTGGTGGCAAAACCCTTGTTGGCAATCACAGAGGTCAGACGTTTCTTGTAGTTGACCACCAGCTTTGCACACATCTTAGGAGGGATTTTGTCCCTCTCCTCTTTGCAGATCCTCTCCAAGTCACTAAGGTTTCAAGGCTGACGTTTGGTAACCTCGAACTTTCAGCTCCCTCCACATATTTTCTATGGGATTAAGGTCTGGAGACTGGCTAGGACACTCCAGGACCCTTGTTGCCTTGGCCATGTGTTTTGGGTCATTGTCATGCTGGAATACCCATCCATGACCCATTTTAAATGCCCTGGCTGGGAGAAGGAGGTTCTCACCCAAGATTTGATGGTACATGGCCCTGTCCATCCTCCCTTTGATGCGGTAAAGTTTTCCTGTCCCCTTATCAGAAAAACACCCCCATGTTCCATGTTTAACAATGGGGACGGTGTTCTTTTCGGTCATAGGTAGCATTCCTCCTCCTCCAAACACGGGGAGTTGCTTTGATGCCAAAGACTTGATTTTGGTCTCATTGGCCACAAAACTTTCACCCAGTTCTCCTCTGAATCATTCAGATGTTCAATAATAAACATCAGACGGGTCTGTACATGTGTTTTCTTAAGCAGGGAGACCTTGCGGGTGTTGCAGGATGTCAGGCTTCATGGCATAGTGTGTTACCACTTGTTTTCTTGGTGACAATGGTCCCAGCTGCCTTGACAAGATTCTCCCATGTAGTTCTGGGCTGATTCCTCACAGTACTCATGATCATTGAAGCTCCACGAGGTGAGACCTTACATGGAGCCCCAGTCCGAGGGATATTGACAGTTATTTTGTGTTTCTTCCATTTGCGAATAATCGCACTAACTATTGGTTTTGCACAGAGCAACCCCGATCCTCTTCTTTTTAGGTCCCCTACTTAAAGTCCTTGCTCCTCCCCCCTGCTAAGTGCCCCCAATAGCAAACCATTTGTTATCTGGGCACCTGAACAGACTCGCTCCTGAACCTCACTCCTGTGAATGGGCATTTTCTATTCACACACTGACCATGGTGGGGCCCCGTCCCCACTCTCTCCTTATTGGCTCACTGGCTGTTATTGACAGCAGCAGGAGCCAATGAGGAGAGAGAACCCCCAGGGAGAGCTACTGCTCTCATGCACATCACTGGATCGAGACGGCACTTTGGTGAGTATAAGGGGGTGCTGCACCCAGAAGGTTTTTTACCGTAATAAATAACCCTGAGCCTTTAGAACCACTTTAATCTGTCCAGTAATCAATATGCATGAAAGTAAAGCAACCCTAACATTGGAGAAAGTGCATCTAACATAGTGTCAAAATCCTTACAGGTCAATATAAAATGTTATCCCCAGTCGGTTTTACCATTGTGTCAAAGCAAAAATAATTTCAAAAACATCTGAACAGGCAGAAAGACACAACATGCAGAAGCTGGCACTTATTAGTGCAGTCCACCACATTCCTTGCACAGTACTCCAACAAACAACACTCATGTGACTTGAGCAGTGTTTTTGATTGAAGCACTTTGAAAAGGGGTGTGGACTGCCGGAGACCTTGATAACTACAATGTGTGAGAGCCAGGGCCAGATTTACATCTCTGGAGCCTATAGGCAGAGAATTCTAAAGCGACTAGTAAGACCGACTTTTTTTTTCTTGATTAATTACTGCAAAGATTTCAGTAAAAAAACACACAAAATTGAATTTTAGGACAAACAAACGCAATAAACTACCCAAATTTTGGTAAATATAAAATATGAGTAAATAGATACCAAACATGTCAAACCTTACATTTGTGTGCACCCGTGAAATGGCGACATAGTTCAGTACCCTATATTTTCTTTAGGCGACACTTCAAAAGCCCACTATAGAGCTCATCAGCTCTGGTCCTCCTGGCACACTAACAGGCCAGATTTTAAGTATTACCTTGGGGAGATACAGACTAGAATACTGCAATCACTGAGCAGCAAATTATATCACCTGTGATGTATTTCAGTTTTCTTTCAAATGTGTAGCGAACCTTAGTTATCTCTCTAACCTTACTAAGGTTTCTAAGGTTTCCTTAGTTAGAAAAACGTTTAAGTTAAACTCAGTATTTAACCCATTGGGTACCAATGTGTTGACATTATAAATCCAGAATTTTTCTTCAAGCAACAAAATCCTGTCAAAGTCCCCTCTTCTTAGAGTTTCGTTCAAACCTGGCCTGTTAGTGTGCCCTGAGGACCGGAGTTGAGAAACACTGGTTTAATGATACGTTCGCAGCGATATGTAACATGTGTATTGCAAACCCTACATGTCTCCTCTGGGCTCCACTGGATGTATTGCAATGCACATCGTGTTGCAATACATCCTTTACTGGCTATGCTAGCCGGGGAAGGTGACAGGGTGACCTGGAAGTGACGTTATACAAATCGCTTTCTGGGTCACCAACAAGAAGCGGAGGAGGAGAGCAGACGAGACGTGTGTTCAGTCTTCACCATCCCCTCCAACCGCCAGCACCTATCATGCCAGTCCTGTCCATGGGCAAGCGGAGCCTGGAGTACATGGGGAGAGGCGTGCGGGGGGGGGGGTTCTGGTACTGGGGGAGTGTGGAAGCAATTGGGCGGCAGCACAGCCACCTGAATGCTTCCATCTGACAGGGGGGAGTTGTGTGTGAAACCCCTGCTATCAGGCTTATACGATGTATGGACCTGGCAGCAAAAGGGTTATATAAAAACCTCATACTAGGAAGAGCGCCTGTAGGCACATGCCTAATGTGCCTAGTGGAAAATCCAGCCCTGGTGAGAGTGGTCTGGATTTCCAGAATACTGCCAGCACAGAAGTAGCTTCTTCGTCTTAATATTACAAAGACACACACAAAAAACAAAAAAATGCATTCTTTACTTTGAACACAGCCTGACAAGCGTAACAAGGTTAAAAAAAAAATAAAGAAATCATTGGGGCATTAGGTGTAAACTTACATTTTTAATTTATTCAGTTACTTTTGCTTTCATTTCTATGTACTGTGCATGAATTAGTAGCTCTTTTATATTATTGTATTTGGGTGTACAGTAGTATTCCTTCTTATATTAATTGTGTATGTGAAATTAGTTTTTAATGTTTACCAGCTATTTAGGCATTTGTACAAAGAGACATATACCTGATTAACTTAGTTTTGTTTTGTCAGTGGTTTAGGATGTGAACAATTACACTAAATAGTCATTGTCATTAGAGTTAGAGCACATTTAACTTGACCCATGTGTAAGAATGGAATGCATACATTCCTAACATTCATCATAGTTGGTTACAGATGTAGCCTCATTCACCTTTACTGGAACTGTGTGAAAAGGAAATAAAGCAGCTACTCCCCCACCTCCCACAGCTGCTGACTGCCAGGTCCCTAAAGGGGTCCTCAGCATGGGACAGCAAGGTTAGGTTGCAGTTTTAGGTGTTCTAATGTGTTTAAAATCTGTGCACTTTGTACAAGACTAACAAGCATGTCATTTGGTTCCATACTTGGTGCTAGGAGATACATCAGGATTGTCACTATACACACAAGTCAACCTAAGGGAATATATCAAAGTCAAGCAGCCCTAATCCAATGTTGTGAATGAATTCCAATCAAAAACCAACCTAAAAAGAAAATGCATTATAGATATATTTTCTTTTAAATTACAGATTTTTTGTTTTGTTTAGTTGTGCATTATTAGGGCCCTTTCACATGGGCTGTCCGATCAGATCCACCTGTCAGTTTTTCAGTTGGACCAGATCAGGCCATTTATCCACTCCTATGGAGCAGCGGATGTCAGCGCTGTCACCTGCCACTATCTGATCCAATCCTATACACAAAATCCAGACGGATGGCGGTTCTATTTTCCATCCGTCTGGCAGATCGGATCGGATAGGAACGCATGAAAATGGACAGGTGGTCCATTTTCATCTGATCTCCCCATTGAGGACAGAGAGACTGTGTCTGTCTCCGCTCTGCACAGTGAGCGGAGACGGACCTGTCATCCGCCTCCTCAGTGGGGATCAGTGGAGCGATCTCCGCTGAGCAAGCAGACCCCGCACAACGGAGGCTCCCATGGGAAATGGTCCTTAGGGCTCCTGCACACTGCATCTCAAAGAAGCTCAAATAAGCTGCCCCTACAGGTTTTTGAGCTGTTTTGAGCTCCCGTTTTTAGAGTTGAGCGAACACCTGGATGTCCGTGTTCGGCGGGTTCGGCCGAACTTGAAAAAAAAGTCCGGGTCCGTGTCCCGGACTTTTTCCGAACTTCACCCAGACACCGAACCCCATTGAAGTCAGGCACTAAAATGGCTCTAAAACACCAATGGAAAGGGCTAGAGTGCTGCAAATGGCAGCAAAACGTAGTTAAGAGCATGGCAAGTGCTCTTAAAAAAATTCCCCTTTAACTTAATTTTTAATAGCAGATTAGAACAGCAATCTGTAGTAAAATATAGCTGAACGCTGCTCACAACAGACTGATAAAAATAGATTTTTTTCTCCCTCCTCCTCCTCCTCAGTGGGGTCAAGTGAGGGCAAAAAGATTGTTCACTGCACCACCCCCCACACAGCAAAATTGATGTAGACTGTCCCTGCCTAACCTCTCCAGCCTGTCCCTAAAATGCTCAAAAAGATTGTTCACTGCACCACCCCCCACACAGCAAAATCGATGTAGACTGTCCCTGCCTAATCTCTCCAGCCTGTCCCTAAAATGCTCAAATAACTTTCCCTGCCTACACTCCGACCTGTCCCTGCATTCTTTTCAGACACAATTTTTCACTGTCTGTCCCTAATCAGCAGCCAGCATGTAAGATGTGTGCTCTCTTCCTATACTACAGCAGAATGACGCACCGCGCTGTGACTCTCGAACTTATAAAGACATGGGTCACATGCTTCAGATGGCCAATCACAGCTACTAATACATTAGTAGACATGGCTGGGATGGCGCACACCAGTTAAACGCTTGTTGATTGGCTGTTGAAAGCCCGCCATTAAAAGGTGTAAAGTTTGGGGGTTCTAGCTCCACCGGATTGAGTGCACAACCGTTTAAAACATAAACAAAAAGGCTTTATTTCAGCAAACTTAAACAGGCTTCCAGCAGTGCATAAATCAAACACAAAATAAAGTCCGCTTTTCTTCAGCACAAAGGAATAAAGCAAGAAAAAAGGCACATACGGTTTTGTGGATGGGTCTTCACCCCAAGGTTTGAAACAGTCCTTAATAGACCTCTCAGCAGCTTCCAGCAAACTTGCAGCTCCTTCAGACAGGTGCAACCACCAAACTACTCCTCCCCCACACTCACCTATTGCTGCTTCCTGTCTCTTAAGGACTGCTTCTCATGGGTCTTAACCCTGTATGTGCTGGAATCCCTTATGGTCAGGGGTGGGGGCTCTTTCCCACCCGAATATCACTACAGAGCCCCCCAAATTCCGGGTCCCAAATATCGCTCTATTCAACACAGAGAGCACTGCGATTCAGTCCTCCTGATTTTAGCTATTTCCAGGAATTTCTCACCCGTCTTGGGTGACCCCCTGAACATTTCCCAACTTCCCTTAAAGAGACCACAACCCAAACACAGGAGATATATAGCGATTGTCCAGGACCCAACCTTGGCGTCCTGTACATATCCCCCCCCTCTGCCTCAACGCGGAGGTGTTGGAGGCACCACACGACAGCATACAGTGGACTCGGGAGAGGGCATCGGCATTCTGATGCTGTCTCCCGGGTCTGTGTTCTACCACAAAATTGAACTCCTGGAGAGAAAGGAACCACCTTGTCACCCTGGCATTGGTGTACTTGTTCTGTCTCATCCAGGTCAATGGGGCATGGTCTGACACCAGGCGAAACCTCCTACCTAGGAGAAAATACCGTAGGGAGTCCAAAGCCCACTTGATGGCAAGACACTCCCGCTCCACCACAGCGTAGTTTCTCTCTGCTGTCGTTAGCTTCCTACTTAGAAAAACCACGGGGTGTTCTTCCCCATTGACCACTTGAGAGAGGACCGCTCCTAATCCTTCACTTGAAGCATCTGTCTGCACTACAAAATCCTTGGAGAAATCGGGAGCTACGAGCACCGGATGTTGGCATAATGCCGCCTTAAGCTTCTGAAAAGCTTCTTCGGCATTCGCGCTCCACTTTATCATCACTGACTTTCTACCTTTGGTCAAGTCAGTCAATGGTGCAGCAATGGTGGCAAAGTTGGGGACAAACCTCCGGTAGTAGCCAACTATGCCCAAAAATGCTCTGACCTGCTTTTTGGTTAGGGGACGGGGCCAGCCCTGTATGGCTTCTACCTTATTCATTTGGGGTTTAACCAGCCCTCTACCCACAATGTACCCTAGGTACTTGGCTTCCTCCATCCGATTGCACATTTCTCTGGATTGATGGTGAACCCTGCTCTTCTCAAGGAGTCTACGACTGCCTGAACCCGGGGAAGATGGGACTCCCAATCAGTGCTGAAGACGACTATGTCATCCAGGTAGACGGAAGCATATCTTTGATGTGGACGTAAAGTTTTATCCATGGCCCGTTGGAATGTGGCAGGGGCAGAGTGCAGACCAAATGGCATCCTTTTGTACTGGAAGTGGCCTTCCGGGGTGGAGAAGGCTGTTTTCTCCCTGGCCTCCTTGGTTAGGGGAATCTGCCAGTACCCTTTTGTGAGGTCAAGCGTGGTGATATACCTGGCTGGACCCAACCTCTCAATTAACTCGTCTATCCGGGGCATAGGATATGCATCGAACTTGGAGATTTCATTAAGCTTTCTGAAGTCATTGCAGAAGCGAAGAGTGCCGTTGGGTTTAGGCACCAACACAATTGGACTCGACCACTCGCTCTGCGACTCTTCAATGACATCAAGCTCAAGCATTCTTTTTACCTCCTCAGACACTGCCACCCTATGAGCTTCTGGGATACGATACGGCTTTAACCGGATTTTTTCATTGGGCTCGGTTACAATGTCATGCTCGATGACATTGGTGAGACCAGGTAACCCTGAAAACATGCCCCTATTTCTTTGCAGAAATTCTTTTGCCTGTTGGGTCTGGGGCCTAGACAGGGTAGCAGCAACCTGCACTAGGTCAATCCCTGCAGGGTCCCCTGACTGGACACCTATCACTGCAGACACCTGTTCTCTATCTCTCCAGGGTTTCAACAAATTTATGTGGTAGATCTGGTATGGCTTTCTTCTCCCAGGCTGGTGTACCTTGTAGTTCACTTCCCCCATTTTTTCCACTATCTCAAACGGACCTTGCCACTTGGCCAAGAACTTGCTCTCCACCGTTGGTATTAGGACGGCCACCCGGTCTCCTATTTGAAATTGTCTGATTTTAGCCGACCGGTTGTACACCCTTCTTTGGGCATCTTGAGCCTTCTGCAGATGCTCCCTCACCAACGGCATTACCTTAGCCACTCTCTCTCGCATTTGGGAGATATGCTCTACCACAGTTTTGTGTGGGGAAGACTCACTTTCCCATGTCTCCTTTACTAGATCTAGCAACCCCCGGGGCCTTCGCCCATACACTAACTCAAACGGTGAGAAACCCGTTGATGCTTGTGGAACCTCCCGGATGGCAAACAACAGGGCAGGGAGTAACATATCCCAATCCTTCCCATCTTTCTGGACCACTCTTTTTAACATGCATTTTAAAGTTTTATTGAACCTCTCAACTAGGCCATCAGTCTGCGGGTGATAGACGGACGTCCGCAACTGCTTAATCTGGAACAGTTTGCACAAGTCCGCCATCACTTTGGACATGAAAGGGGTGCCCTGGTCCGTCAATATTTCTTTGGGGAACCCCGTTCGGGAAAACATTTGAAACAGTTCCCTGGCAATGGCCTTAGAGGAAGTTTTCCTTAAAGGGACTGCTTCTGGATATCTAGTGGCATAGTCTAGGATGACTAGTATATATTGGTACCCCCTTGCTGACTTCACCAGGGGTCCTACGAGATCCATTGCAATTCGTTCAAATGGTACCTCGATAATTGGCAAGGGTACCAGGGGGTTTCTGTAATGGGACACCGGGGCAGTTAACTGGCAAGTCGGACAGGACGCACAATACTTTTTAACCTCGGCCTTTACCCCTGGCCAGTAAAACCGGTCAGTTACCCTGGCCTCTGTTTTTTCTGCCCCCAGGTGTCCTCCCAGTGCATCATTGTGGGCTAGATCGAGAAGCATCCGCCTATAAGGCTGGGGAACCAGCAACTGCTCGACAGTTTCCCCTCGGCTTTCAGCCACTCGATAAACCAAGTTATCTTTCAATGCAAAATGAGGAAACCTCTGGTCTGCACCTGGTATTTGTGGGATCCCATCAATAACAGAAACCTGCTCTCTAGCATTGACCAAGGTAAGATCCTGCAATTGAGCGGTGCCAAACGCACCCCTGGATACGTCCAGGTCTGGATGCACTGGCCTTGAGGAGGTTTCCCCTTCACTCTCCTCAACCTGGGACTGTGGTGGGGAGAGTTCCTCATCATCCTCTCCCAGCATAACCTGTAACGGGGAGACTTCCCCCCCCTCAGAGGTCAGCTCGGTCTTGCGACCTGAAACAGAAACAATATCGTCCACTTTAACATTTTCTGCAATGTCATTGTTAGTGACAGGTACCTCCCCATCAGGGGGTTGTGTTGTGGGGATTTCAGGCCCGGACCCCTCAGACTCTGTTCCTTCGAGGCCGAGGGTCCCCAGTCCCCTTGGTTGTCCAGGCTGTTCACACTGTACCTGGTTCCATAGTTCAAAAAACAGTGGGCAGTCCCGCCCCACTATGACATCATGTATCAAATTTCTTACCACCCCGACTTCTTGTGTCACAGAGGTACCACCATAGGCAACAGTCACTGGCACCAGGGGGTACTCTCTGGTGTCCCCATGGATACATACTACCCGTAGAGTCTTACTTACTGGGCCGAGTCTTCCGATCACCCTGGTATGTACCAGCGTTACCATGCTACCAGAGTCCAGCAGAGCCTTGGCAGGAAGGTGGTTCACCCATAGTTCACATTCAAACTGTCCGGTCGCTATATCAAGATGGGTGGCACATGCTCTTTGCACATAAAAAGAGCTTCTCCGAACAGTCCCACACTCCATAGGCTCCTCCTGAAGTGGGCATTGTGCCCGGGTATGCCCCCAGGACCGACATCGCCAGCACTGTATGTCTCCCATCCTTGGGACAGAAACCAACCTCCGTGGTTCTGCTGAAGAAGATACCGGTTTGTGGGTGACAACGTCTGGCGGAGCTTCTCTCCTAGGTGCTGTGGCTGGCCTGGTTGCCCTATGTGTGGGTTCCCGATGCTTGGCAGGCCCGAGCAGGTCTTCCACCACAGTGTATCTTTCGACCAACTCTACCAGCTGGTCAGCGGTTGCAGGGTCACCATGGCTTACCCAGCGCTGTAGGTCATCTGGTAGGGACCGCAGGTACCAGTCCATCACTACCCGTTCCACCATTTGCGGGCCTGTCAGCTTCTCTGGTTGCAGCCATTTTTTCACCAGCTGTACCAGTTCGTGCATCTGGGACCTGGGTGGCCGATTAGGTTTGTACCTCCAGCGGTGCACCCTCTGAGCCCGGACAGCTGTGGTCACCCCCAGGCGGGCCAAGATCTCTGCCTTCAGACGCTCATAGTCGCTGATGTGCTCAGTTGGAAGGTCAAAGTAGGCTTTTTGCGGGTCACCAGTAAGGAAAGGGGAGATAATGCCAGCCCATTGGTCACGGGGCCACCCCTCTCTCTCCGCTATCCTCTCAAAAGTTGTGAGAAAAGCCTCCACATCATCACTGGGGGTCAGTTTTTGCAAGTAATGACTGGCTCTCACAGATACTGGGTTGCCATCGGCAATGACTGCTTGCTCTCGTCCCTGAGCCAAACGCTGTACTGCCTCCTGCAAGGCAGCCACCTGTGCTTGAGTGGACTCCTGCTGGGCAGTAAACTGAGCAGCTAGCAACCGTGTGCTTTCCTGTTGTGCCTTTACAGCCTGTGCCAGGGCTTGCTGCTGCTGAGCCATTGCTTCCTCATGGCGACGGTTTGCCTCTACTGAGGCTTGCTGCTGGGTCACAGTGGCTTGCACCAGTGCTTTAATAACTTCCTCCATGCCTGCTGTTTGCAGTGTCTGAGCTGTTTTCACCCAAGACATGCCATAGGTATACTGTCTCTTTAAATGTCAGTTTTTGGTTTTAAACGGCTTTTGCGGCTGCAAAATGCACTCTGCCCGCATCCGAGACACCAGTTGTAAAGTTTGGGGGTTCTAGCTCCACCGGATTGAGTGCACAACCGTTTAAAACATAAACAAAAAGGCTTTATTTCAGCAAACTTAAACAGGCTTCCAGCAGTGCATAAATCAAACACAAAATAAAGTCCGCTTTTCTTCAGCACAAAGGAATAAAGCAAGAAAAAAGGCACATACGGTTTTGTGGATGGGTCTTCACCCCAAGGTTTGAAACAGTCCTTAATAGACCTCTCAGCAGCTTCCAGCAAACTTGCAGCTCCTTCAGACAGGTGCAACCACCAAACTACTCCTCCCCCACACTCACCTATTGCTGCTTTCTGTCTCTTAAGGACTGCTTCTCATGGGTCTTAACCCTGTATGTGCTGGAATCCCTTATGGTCAGGGGTGGGGGCTCTTTCCCACCCGAATATCACTACAGAGCCCCCCAAATTCCGGGTCCCAAATATCGCTCTATTCAACACAGAGAGCACTGCGATTCAGTCCTCCTGATTTTAGCTATTTCCAGGAATTTCTCACCCGTCTTGGGTGACCCCCTGAACATTTCCCAACTTCCCTTAAAGAGACCACAACCCAAACACAGGAGATATATAGCGATTGTCCAGGACCCAACCTTGGCGTCCTGTACAAAGGAAAAACAGGAAATAAAATTACCGAACACGGATTTTAAACCCGAACATACAGTAAAGTTTTCGGGTCCGTGTTCGGGTAACAAAAATCCAATTATTCGGTACGAACCCGAATAATACAGTCCGTGTTCGCTCAACACTACTCGTTTTTAATGCCTGGAAACTACCCTCCTTGTTAACCAATTTGTCCATGCACACTATGGTTTTTTCAGGAGTTTAAAGGCATATGCTCTTATAGGCAGAAAAAAAAGCCCACCAAACTCACTGTTTTGAGGAGCTTTCAAGCAGAAAAGACACCGAAGTGCTCAAAAATGCACAGAAATGCATGAAAAATATCAAAAAAGCTTGAAAACACAAAAAATAGGAAAAAGAGGAAAGGTTTTGTGAAAAAAAAAACACTTATGCTCAAAAAAAATCTCAAAGAAGCTCAAAAATGTGCAAAAGAGCACAAAAAAGCACAAGCTTTTTCAAGCTTTTAAGCAAAGAAATAAAAGCTCAAATGCCTGTAAAAGCAGCATTAGGATTACAGAATATTTTAAAAGCATGTCTGTTCCTGCAGGACTTTTTCACAATTTTTAATGAAGTAGCAAATGAATAAACACTGTTTATGAAGTAAATTAAAATGCTAGTAATTATGTTTTCTTATAAATCTAGTTGTGTTTGTGGGCAAGTACTTGTGTTTAGATTTGGTGCAAATGCAATACTGCTTCTGCAGGAATTGACAGGAAAGTCCTATAAACAAGCACTTCTGGAGGTAGAGTTGGCCACTGGGACATAAATAGACATGTGCAATTTGTTTTGGTCAGAATGTAAATTCGAGCAAATTTTTAGTTATTTGGAGATTCGGGAGCAAACAAAACAAAACATAACAAATCTATCTGATATGAATCAAAAGGAATTATTCTGTTCTGCACATGTCTAGACATAAAGTAATTAGTTAAAAGGCTTCACCCACCATGAGGGATCCATGATCGCATTTTTTTTCACATTTTTTGACAGTGATGACTAGTAATATCTTTGTACTTTGTAGTGCTTTAAAAGAAATAATATTTGGTTCAGTTGACTTTCCCATAGGTTGTCTTTTTTGATATTCCTCCTAAATACACATCACAGAGTCATGTATACCATACTAAACATTGATCAGTACAAAAAAAGAGCAAAACAGCTGTATGCGGGTGGGAACAATTTACTCTGTAAGGCTCTATTCACACTTGTACGACTCCAAAATCACTTGACTTTTGGAGTGAACCATTGGTGCAACTTTGGTGCAACTTTGATGCAACATTGATGCAACTTTGGATACTTGGTATGACTTGGATATGACCTGTTGTCCCTCTGCAAAGTCTAACCCTCTGTTGCATGTAAAACATTCATGAATGACTTGCATGCTTTTTTCCCTATTCTTAAATAAATGATTAACCTTCTTCTTTTTGGCATCAGTGATATATATGTGATGGTATGTAAATACTTTCTGTTTTAAAGTATACTTTTAGGAGTCAGTAAACTGTAAAGCACAGTATAATATAACAGGCACCACAATGTGCCTGCCTACTGTTTTGATTCCCTGTATCCCAGAATTCCAAAACCTGGTAAAGACTGTAATACAAATAGCAACCAGTTCCTGGTCTTCCTCTTGCTTATACTTTTTCTGCCCTAACCACTTAAGTACCAGCCTGTAATACGCCTTCATTACCAGGCCATTTTTTTTTTCAGTTTTCTGTGCTGTGATAGCTCAACTGACAATTACTTAGTCCTGCAATGATGTAAGCAAGTGAGTTTTAGACTCAGTGGCAACACTGGGGGGCGGGAGAGGAGGCCTCCCCAAAATTATACTGTGCCCCCCCAACAGGATCCCAGGCCACCTCCTGCTCTTGAATGGCGGGTCGGTAAGCCCAGATTGTGGGCCTGCCATGCCCAATCATCACTATGAAGAACAGAGCCTGCACTAGAGGAAGCTCTGCCAATGAAGAGCCAATGCTTCCTGTAAAGCGCCGTCTCCTGTCACTGGTAGAGGGATACCAAATGCACTCTGCCTGTGACAGTCACAGGAGCGATACAGGAAGCATTAACTCTGCTCTCTACTGCAGCTGCAGTCTTCCTTTAGCACCGTCTCTTGTCTCAACGATGCTCGGGAATAGTGGGTTAGGAAACAGCCAGCAATACCCACCAACAGTACCCACCAACAGTCCTTGCCAGCAGTACCAGCCAGCAGTACCCGCCAGCAGTACCCACCAACAGAACCCTCCAGTAGTGATGGACGAACATCGGCCGGGGCAGTTCGCGAACGTTAGCCGCAAACTTTCTCAAATGATCACAAACCACAAGTTTGCGGCGGGCCCCATTGACTTTAATGGGAGGCGAACTTTAAAAATATTTAGGTCATATTTGCAGCCACAAAATATTTACTAGCTGTGCACAAATAGTCCCACAACATGGACACTGTCATAACAGAAGTATTGCTATTGGAAAAGTTGCCCTAAAATTTTATTTTTTTTTTACAGCAAAAAAAATAATTTTTTTTTTCCTAAATCCGCCAGAACTGACAGCAGCCGGTAAATACATGTTAAATACATATAGGGTCCATTCACACATCTGTAAAATGGGTCCACATCCGTTCACAATTTGGAAGAAAGTTTACAGACCCATTGATTTTCAATTCCAGTCTGAAAAATTAGGCATCCACAGGATACAGAAGTAAGTGTCGGCCATTCCAGGCCCCAAAAATTAGCCCACATGCGTTTACCCGACAGCTAAGAATGTTGTATTCTGTGGCTGAAGGTACATTAGGCATTCACAGGATAAAGAAATAAGTGTTGCCCATTCCAGGCCCCAAAAAGTAGCCCATATGCGTTTACCTGACAGTTAAGAACGTTGTTTTCTTTGGCTGAAGGTACATTAGGCATTCACAGGATACAGAAGTAAGTGTCGGACATTCCAGGCCCCAGAAATTAGCCCACATGCGTTTACCTGACAGCTAAGAACGTTGTATTCTGTAGCTGAAGGTACATTATGATACATTAGCAGTCTGCTTTGTCCCTCCTGTGCAATGTAACTTCCGCCTGCTTCTCCTCCCTATCTGCTGGTCCGTCTCTCCCTCTGAACTCCCCTCCTCTTCCTCTCTTGTGGGCACCCACGTGACGTCCATAGACGCGTCATCATTGACATCACCTTCAACACCACTAACATTCGAGATCTCGGAGTAGGCAGCTAAAGCGGGGACCAACCTTCTTGGGCTGATCTGGGTACTGTCGTCAGGCTGCTGAGTGGTGGCTGTTGCTACCTCCTCTTCCTGATCCGATGCCAAGAATGGCTGCGCATCTCAAATGTCTTGTGATGGATCGGAAAATAATTCCAGTGACTCAAGCAGAGGGTATATGGTGGTGGTGGTGCTGGTGGTGGTGTCTTTGGGGGTGCACACAGCAGAGAGTGAAGAGGGGGCAGATAGAGAGGATGAGGAGGGTGCAGAAGAGGAAGGCTGAGTGAGCCACTCAACCAAGTTTGGTGCGTCCTTTGACGTAATCAAACACACCTTCTGAAACTTCACACTTTGGCTCCGGCCTACTGCTCCTGCCCTACCCCTACCACCCCTGCATAAGGGCCTGCCTCTTCCTCCTCATTTTTTAAATTACCCTGTGACAAATGTCTCTAGAGAAGCGCAGTATATGTGGAAGAAGGTATAAAACACCCCGCTTCAATCTGTGGTATTTGGAGGCCACTGGTCTATCACACCAGTTCTACAAAAAATTGGCCAGTAACTGTTGTCACTGTGGGTAGCAGAGTTAACGCAGCAAAAGAGGCAATATTTTTGCAGGACACAAATACACTTATAAAAGTATACTCAGATAACACCCCACTTCAATCTGTGGTATTGGGGGCCACTGGTCTATTACACCAGTTGTACAAACATTTGCCAGTAAGTTTGACACTGTGTGTAGCAGTGTTAATGCAGCAAAAGAGGCAATATTTCTGCTTGACACAAATACACTTATAAAAGTATATTAAGATAACACCCCACTTCAATCTGTGGTATTGGGGGGCCACTGGTTTATCACACCAGTTATACAAAAATGGCCAGTAAGTTTGGCACTTTGTGTAGCAGAGTTAACGCAGCAAAAGAGGCAATATTTTTGCAGGACACAAATACACTTATAAAAGTATACTCAGTTAACACCCCACTTCAATTTGTGGTATTGGGGGGCCACTAGTTTATCCCACCAGTTATACAAAAATATTGGCCAGTAAGTTTGGCACTGTGTGTGGCAGAGTTAACGCAGCAAATTGTGGCCTGCAACCGGTTACCAAGTCACTAAAGTGGCCCTCACTCCTCAAAAGTTTGGCACCAATACTAGGGGTTATTACTGCATAAACTGGTACCAGTACTAGGGATTATTACTGTGTAACCTGGCACCAATACTAGAGGTTATTACTGCGTAAACTGGCACCAATAACAGGCTTTATTACTGCAAAAACTGGCACCAATACTAGGGGTTATTACTGTGTAAACTGGCACCAATACTAGGGGTTATTACTGCGTAAACTGGCATCAATACTAGGGGCTATTACTATATAAACTGGCACCAATACTATGCTTTGTTATTGCCTAAACTGGCACTGATACTAGGCTTTTGTACTGCGAAAACTGGCACTAATTCTAGGGGTTATTGTTGCATAAACTGGCACCAATACTAGGGGTTATTACTGCATATATTGGCACCAATACTGGGGGTTATTACTGTATAAACTTGCACCAATACTAGGGGCTTTTACTGCATAAATTGTCACCAATATTAGGGGCTATTACTGAATAAACTGGCACCAATACTTAGGGTTATTACTGCATAAACTGCCACCAATACTAGGGGTTATTACTGCATAAACTGTTTGTTGAAATTGCTTTAAACTATAAGGGAAAGCTTTTAAGAGTTTTCCTCTTTCTAAGGTCTGAAGCAATACCTGAGGAAGAAAGGAAACCTATTGAAAGCTTGTCTTTTAAGTGTTAGATTAGTGCACAAAAATGTATCATTGCATACGGCATTACTCTCGTATTTTGTAACCTTATTTATATATACACTTACTTTGTTTTTTCAGTAGTATGATTTAGTGGTAAAAACTATGAGTGCCCCCCCCCCCCAGTTTTGACTGTGATATCTTATGTGCTGCCACTTTATATTGTTCCAAGAGTTGCCACTGTTTAGACTTCTTGGACACTGCTGTCTAAAAACCTGTAAATGCAGACTACGCACAGGCACATAAGCATTCGCTGCGTGCAGATTAGAAAAAAAATCTGAGTTGCTGGTCAGTATTTAATGTGTCTATATGCATATGCTTGTACAATGTGTAATACTAGGTTTTATCTCTGCGTAAACTGGCACCAATTCTAGGCTTTATTACTGTGTAAACTGGCACCAATACAAAGATTTATTACTGCGTAAACTGGAATCATTGTTAGGCTTTATTACTGCGTAAACTGGCACCAATACTAGGGGTTATTACTGCATAAACTGGCACCAATACTAGGCTTTATTACTGTGTAAACTGGCACCAATACTAGCGGTTATTACTGTGTAAACTGGCACCAATACTAGGGGTTATTACTGCGTAAACTGCCACCAATACTAGGCTTTATTACTGTGTGAACTGGCACCAATACTAAGATTTATTACTGCATAAACTGGAATCAATACTAGGGGTTATTACTGCATAAACTGGCACCAATACTAGGCTTTATTACTGCGTAAACTGGCACCGATACTAGGGGTTATTACTGCATAAACTGGCATCAATACTAGGCTTTATTACTGCATAAACTTGCACCAATACTAGGGGTTATTACTGCATAAACTGGCACCGATACTAGAGGCTTTTACTGCATAAACTGTCACCAATACTAGGGGCTATTACTGAATAAACTGGCACCAATACTTGGGGTTATTACTGCATCAACTGGCACCAATACTAGGGGTTATTACTGCATAAACTGTTTGTTGAAATTGTTTTAAACTATAAGGAACAGCTTTTAAGAGTTTTCCTCTTTCTCAGGTCTGAAGCAATAGCTGAGGAAGAAAGGAAAACTCTTGAAAGCTTTTCTTAATGGATCAGCAATAGGGTTGAGCGAACACGGACTGTATTATTCGTGTTCGTACCGAATAATTGGATTTTTGTTACCCGAACACGGATCCGAAAACTTTACTGTATATTCGGGGTAAAAATCCGTGTTCGGTCGTTTTATTTCCGGGTTTTGCATGCTTTGGCGCGCTTTTCATGGCGGGCTTTCAACAGCCAATCAACAAGCGTTTAACTGGTGTGCCTAAGCCATCCCAGCCATGCCTACAAATGTATCAGTAGCTGTGATTGGCCGTCTGAAGCATGTGACCAAGTCTTTATAAGTTCGAGGCAGCGCCGCTTTGGCGTCATTCTGCTGTTTAGTTCAGGGAGAGAGCACACATCAACGTGCTGGCTGCTGATTAGGGACAGACAGGAAAAAAAAAACATTTGTGTCCGGATAGAATTGAGGGACAGGTCGGAGTGTGTTAGGCAGGGCGAGTTGTAGGCATTTTAGGGAGAGAGTCTGCTGATTTTTAGGGTCAGTGTGTTCTACAAACTACAATCGATATTGCTGTGTGGGGTGGGGATTGCAGTGACTGATCTACGATCTTAGCAATCCTTTTAGGGACAGAGTCTGCTGATTTTTAGGGTCAGACAGTGCGTTCTACAAACTACAATCGATATTGCTGTGTGGGGTGGGGTTTGCAGTGACCGATCTACGATCTTAGCAATCCTTTTAGGGACAGAGTCTGCTGATTTTTAGGGTCAGACAGTGTGTTCTACAAACTACAATCGATATTGCTGTGTGGGGTGGGGTTTGCAGTGACCAATCTATGATCTTAGCAATCCTTTTAGGGACAGAGTCTCCTGATTTTTAGGGTCAGTGTGTTCTACAAACTACAATCGATATTGCTGTGTGGGGTGGGGTTTGCAGTGACCGATCTACGATCTTATCAATCCTTTTAGGGAGAGAGTCTGCTGATTTTTAGGGTCAGTGTGTTCTACAAACTACAATCGATATTGCTATGTGGGGTGGGATAGGAGATAGGCAGGTGTCAGTGGTCCACATCCATTTTGCTGTGTGTGGGCTGCAGTGAACAAAATCTTTTTGGGCTGCAGTAAACACAATGTTTTTGGGGTGCAGTGAACACAATCTTTTTGGGGTACAGTGAACACAATCTTTTTGGGGTGCTGGCTGCTGATTAGGGACAGACAGGAAAAAAAAACATTTGTGTCCGGATAGAATTGAGGGACAGGCCGGAGTGTGTTAGGCAGGGCGAGTTGTAGGCATTTTAGGGAGAGAGTCTGCTGATTTTTAGGGTCAGTGTGTTCTACAAACTACAATCGATATTGCTGTGTGGGGTGGGGTTTGCAGTGACCGATCTACGATCTTATCAATCCTTTTAGGGACAGAGTCTGCTGATTTTTAGAGTCAGACAGTGCGTTCTACAAACTACAATCGATATTGCTGTGTGGGGTGGGGTTTGAAGGGACCGATCTACGATCTTAGCAATCCTTTTAGGGACAGAGTCTGCTGATTTTTAGGGTCAGACAGTGTGTTCTACAAACTACAATAGATATTGCTGTGTGGGGTGGGGTTTGCAGTGACCGATCTACGATCTTAGCAATCCTTTTAGGGACAGAGTCTGCTGATTTTTAGGGTCAGTGTGTTCTACAAACTACAATCGATATTGCTGTGTGGGGTGGGGTTTGCAGTGACCGATCTACGATCTTATCAATCCTTTTAGGGAGAGAGTCTGCTGATTTTTAGGGTCAGTGTGTTCTACAAACTACAATCGATATTGCTGTGTGGGGTGGGATAGGAGATAGGCAGGTGTCAGTGGTCCACATCCATTTTGCTGTGTGTGGGCTGCAGTGAACACAATCTTTTTTGGGTGCAGTAAACACAATCTTTTTGGGGTGCAGTGAACACAATCTTTTTGGGGTACAGTGAACACAATCTTTTTGGGGTGCTGGCTGCTGATTAGGGACAGACAGGAAAAAAAAAACATTTGTGTCCGGATAGAATTGAGGGACAAGTCGGAGTGTGTTAGGCAGGGCGAGTTGTAGGCATTTTAGGGAGAGAGTCTGCTGATTTTTAGGGTCAGTGTGTTCTACAAACTACAATCGATATTGCTGTGTGGGGTGGGGTTTGCAGTGACCGATCTACGATCTTATCAATCCTTTTAGGGACAGAGTCTGCTGATTTTTAGGGTCAGACAGTGCGTTCTACAAACTACAATCGATATTGCTGTGTGGGGGGGGGGGGGGGTTGCAGTCACCCGATCTGCGATCTTATCAATCCTTTTAGGGACAGAGTCTGCTGATTTTTAGGGTGAGACAGTGTGTTCTACAAACTACAATCGATATTGCTGTGTGGTGTGGGATAGGAGATAGGCAGGTGTCAGTGGTCCACATCCATTTTGCTGTGTGTGGGCTGCAGTGAACACAATCTTTTTGGGGTGCAGTGAACACAATCTTTTTGGGGTACAGTGAACACAATCCTTTTGGGGTGCAGTGAACACAATCTTTTTGGGGTGCAGTGAACACAATCTTTTTGGGGTGCAGTGAACACAATCTTTTTTGCCCACTGAGGAGGAGGGAGAAAAGTATTTTTCTATCAGGCACTGTGTGCAGCATTTTTCCTTCAGCTGTGCTGTGCTGAGTGACTGATCATACACTGCTGTGTTCAGTTCACATGTGCTAATATTGAGTGGTTTCAGAAATCATACACTTTTTTTCTATTCCACTATTCAATATACAGCCTTGGGTTAAAAAAAATTAAATTGTGGCCTGCAGCAGAGCTGAATGATATTTGGGGTTTTTGGGGTTCATCTCATACTTCTGAAGATTTGAGGGTGCTGCCTGTTCCATACTCCTCCTACTCCTCATTCAGCCTTTTAGAGGTACAAACAATAGTAATTGGGGCCTAGTGTGGTTTTGTACGTGTGAGATACATACACTTTTTTTGATCATATTTCCTATTCCGCTATTCAATAAAAACCTTTGGGGATCAATTAAATTGCGGGATATTTTGTGTTGGTACGTGTGAGATCCACCTTTCCAAGTTTTTGGGGTCCATCTCATACTTCTGAAGATTTGAGGGTGCTGCCTGTTCCATACTCCTCCTACTCCTCATTCAGCCTTTTAGGGGTACAAACAATAGTAATTGGGGCCTAGTGTGGTTTTGTACGTGTGAGATACATACACTTTTTTTGATCATATTTCCTATTCCGCTATTCAATAAAAACCTTTGGGGATCAATTAAATTGCGGGATAGTTTGTGTTGGTACGTGTGAGATCCACCTTTCCAAGTTTTTGGGGTTCATCTCATACTTCTGAAGATTTGAGGGTGCTGCCTGTTCCATACTCCTCCTACTCCTCATTCAGCCTTTTAGGGGTACAAACAATAGTAATTGGGGCCTAGTGTGGTTTTGTACGTGTGAGATACATACACTTTTTTTGATCATATTTCCTATTCCGCTATTCAATAAAAACCTTTGGGGATCAATTAAATTGCGGAATAGTTTGTGTTGGTACGTGTGAGATCCACCTTTCCAAGTTTTTGGGGTTCATCTCATACTTCTGAAGATTTGAGGGTGCTGCCTGTTCCATACTCCTCCTACTCCTCATGGTACCAGGCCCTCGGATCAGCTGGGTATAGTGCCCCTGTGTACCTAGCTGTCTACAGTAAGCTCCATACACAGCAATCACCCAGCAGATTGGCTGCCCAACGACTATTTATTTTTTTCATAAACAGCACGGGGTAAATAAAGGACCACCGGTCTACCATTGAAAAACCTACTGTACTACGTACCTGGTTAAACTTAGTTTACACCCGCATTGCTCTTTGAAAATCGATCTTGAGTTTGCTGATATATTAAATGTTGTACTTTTGGTGAAGCCTTGCAATTTGAACTGTTTGTTTGTCATCTCATCTTAGCAACCTTTATTACATCTATGGCTATAAGGGCTAAAATTGATTTCATGGATATAAGGCTTGTGGTGACAGAATCAGATGTAGCACCCTCCTAGATAGGTGCTAGGTTAAAAGCATTGTTTCTCCATCCTGCTTATCAGGGAAGCCTGATCTGTTAGTTATGCCTGTTACATGTGTCCAGGTGTGAGTCATTTGACCTGAGGGAGTGTCCCCACTGTATCCAATAGGGGAGCCTGTTGGACACTGGAGGAAACCTGGCCAGTGGCAAATGGGCTTTTGTGGCAGTCCCAGTAGGAAGGCACCACTGCAGTGCATCCTGGGATTGACCATAAAAGCCAAGGGCACATGTGACAGGGCGTCTTTGGCTGGAGGCAGAGTCCCAGGAGGAGGGTGATGGCTGTCTCTCCTGCTGTCTGAGGAAGGTGGTCACTGACAGTAGGCCAAGTGAACCAGGTGCGGAGCTAAGCCTAAGGGATCCAGGAAAGCTGACGGTGGATTTGCGGAAAGAGTCCTCTGGGAAAAACAGTGTCCGTGAGTACCAGGGGGCTTGCCAAGGGGTCCATCTAGGAAAGGTGACCACTCCAGAGAAGTCAGAGGATAAAAGGTCAGCTCACAAGGTTAGCAAGAGTAAAAGGGGGTGCCAAATGTGACCCTGAAGAGTAAGGGCAAAGGGGGTACCAAGCTGGGCCCTGAAGAGTGATTCACTGTATAGTTTGCTTATCTTATACTTCACTACAGTGGTATTCAACATAGCTAGAAGTCCTCAAGTTGTGCATAGTTCATCTAGTTGGGGTATTCCACTCATCCCTTCTCCCATCCCAAGTTCTACAATAAACAATAAAAAAAACAAATCTCCTAGACTGTTTTCTGACTGAGCCAAGAACCTAAAGTACTAAGGATTTGCATGTTGTTGCTATGGGTAACCCAGGGGAACCCGCTTCAAGCAGCTCCCAAGGGAGTAGAGCTACACACTTTTTTATAAAACCTGAGAGTGGGGATGTTAGGAAAGCAGCAAGACAGAAAGCTTACAGCTCATGTCTTCCGTATATTTTTTTGTAACTCCACTGCGACTTGGAATATTACTAATGTATTCTATTTCTTGGCCTTGGAGAACATGCAAGCCCCCTGCCCTCAAGTATGACTCGAACCTGATCAATCAACCAGCACAATATGGTTATGAATATATTGAACATTATATGCCGCTTTTCAATTCAATCTTGGTAATGGTTCAGGTGGGTCTGGAGGGAAATGTGTTGGTAGATGTTCTGTGCTATAAGTTCATCTTGCTATAAGTTCATATGAAAAATGCAGTCCTGTGGCTTCATACTTTTTAACTCCTTGAGATTCTTTATAAAGCTCGCAGGTGGAAGTAATTGGTTCTGAAGCACAATAATAGGTTTGCAATACAGTATCTCACAAAAGTCAGTACACCGCTCATATTTTTGTAAATATTTTATTATATCTTTTCATGTGACAAAACTGAAAAAAACTACACTTTGCTACATTGTAAAGTAGTGAGTGTCCAGCTTGTATAACAGCGTAAATTTGCTGTTCCCTCAAAATAACTCAACACACAGCCAATAACGTCTAAACAGCTGGCAACAAAAGTGAGTACACACCTAAGTCAAAATGTCCAAATTGGGCCCAATTAGCCATTTTTCCTCACTGATGTCATGTGACTCATTAGTGTTACAAGGTCTCAGTTGGGAATGGGGAGCAGGTGTGTTAAATTTGCTTTTATCGCTCTCATACTGGTCACTGGAAGTTCAACATGGCACCTCATGGCAATGAACTCTCTGAGGATCTGAAAAAAAGAATAGTTGCTCTACATATAGATGGCTTAGGCTATAAAAAGATTGCCAAGACCCTGAAACTGAGCTACAGCATGGTGGCCAAGACCATACAGCAGTTTAACGGGACAGGTTCCACTCAGAATAGGCCTCGCCATGGTGAACAAAAGAAGTTGATTGCACGTGCTTAGCGTCATATCCAGAGGTTGTCACTGGAAAATAGACGTATGACTACTGCCAGCATTGCTGCAGAGGTTGAAGTGCCCAGACCATACTCCACACACTGCATCACATTGGTCTGCATGGCTGTCATCCCAGAAGGAAGTCTCTTCTAAAGATGATGCACAAGAAAGCCCGCAAACAGTATGCTGAAGAAAGCAGACTAGGGACATGGATTACTGGAACCATGTCCTGTGGTCTGATGAGACCAAGATAAACTTATTTGGTTCAGATGGTGTCAAGTGTGTGTGACAGCAACCAGGTGAGGAGTACAAAGACAAGTGTGTCTTGCCTACAGTCAAGCATGGTGGTGGGAGTGTCATGGTCTGGGGCTGCATGAGTGCTGCCGGAACTGGGGAGCTACAGTTCATTGAGGGAACCATGAATGCCAACATGTAGTGTGACATACTGAAGCAGAGCATGATCCCCTTCCTTCAGGGACTGGGTATTCCAACATAATAATGACCCCAAACACACCTCCAAGACTACCACTGCCTCGCTAAAGAAGCTGAGGGTAAAGGTTATGGACTGGCCAAGCATGTCTCCAGACCTAAACCCTATTGAGCATCTGTGGGGCATCCTCAAACGGAAGGTTGAGGAGCGCAAGGTCTCTAACATCCACCAGCTTTGTGCTGTCGTCATGGAGGAGTGGAAGAGGACTCCAGTGGCAACCTGTGAAGCTCTGGTGAACTCAATGCACAAGGCAGTCCTATAAAATAATGGTGGCTACACAAAATATTGACACTTTGGGCCCAATGTTGACATTTTCATTTAGAGGTGAACTAACTTTTGTTGCCAGCGGTTTAGACATTAATGGCTGTGTGTTGAGTTATTTTGAGGGGACAGCACATTTACACTGTTATAAAAGCTGTACACTCACTACTTTACATTGTAGCAAAGTGTCATTTCTTCAGTGTTGTCACATGAAAAGATATAATAAAATATTTACCAAAATGTGAGGGGTGTACTCACTTTTGTGGGATACTGTATGTAAATAAATACATATTTTATATGGCTGTAAGTTAACAGGGTATTGTCCATAGAACTCCTGAGCCAATTTCATAAGAACATAACATTTTATACTATGTGTATTTTTTTTGTAAACCTTTATTATATTGCATTCTCTAGTGTTTTTATGACATGTCAAGAACAAACCAATGCCAAACATTTGATCTACATATGTTACAGTAACAGATATCATAACAGGCTCAAGGCTATAAACCATGGTATCTGTAATTCAGACAGCCTCTGCAACTCATCATTTCACACTTTATGTAAGTTGGTATAATTACACAATCAATTACATTTTCAAACACAAGCTGTAGTAAATATTCAATGCTCTTTAAAGTAATACAGTTTTTATTGTGATACTGCTCATACTAATGGAGACAGTTATATGTGAGCCACATATACAAAAAAAAACAAAAAAAAAAAACCAAAAGATTGGTTTCTGTCAATTTAATTTTTTAAGCTTGAAAAGACCATGTCAACCAAAAAAGTCAAAATCTAGAAAACACAGTAAAATAACTTAAATCAGCCATACGGGGATCGAAATTCAGACAGTTCAGAAAGGACTGGCCAAATGTCTATCCTTGTATATGCAGGGTGATTGTACAGAACTGTACAAAATTTAGTTCTGTATGACCACTTTGCCAAATGTTTGCTGCTCAATAGCTGGCAACACTGATCAGTGTATTCTGACCACACAGCGGGAAGGATTCCCCTATCTACCTCGAATGTGTGGATCGGGGAATCAACTGTAGCACCCTCCTAGGTAGGTGCTAGGCAAAGCATATATGTGACCCTGTTCTGCTTATCAGGAGGGTCTGATCTATTAGTTAGCCTATCACGTGCTTCCAGGTGTGACCTGTTGAGTTTAGGGAGTCTCCCCACTCTATCCAATAAGGGAGCTTGTTGGACAGTAGAGAAAACCTAGCCAATAGCACACCAGGGTTTATGACTGTCCCAGTGGGTGGGCATTGCTGCAATGCATCCTGGGATTGGGAATAAATCCAGAGGGGGCATGTGACAGGGGGTCAGGGTACCCAGTTCAACTTTTGTATGACATAATCAAATGTTATACCAGGTTGATTCCAGCAACGCATAATAGTTATTCTAGCGGCAAGGAATAAGAAATAAGGTGTTTGGTGTGTTTAGATAAATTTATATAACATTTTGGAAAAAGAGCAATTTCAGGTGATTTAACAATATTCATGTTGGTACTTTCATGTATAAATGGGGGGAGGAATGTATTGAGGCTAATGTGGACTTTCATGTTACCATACAAAGGCTTGACATATTCATTCAGTAAAATTTGACTTTATTCAAAATCATGTTAAAACATATACATAACGTGAAAAGTAATAATATTTCAAAAAAGTAGAAAACCACACATGTCCTTATCGATAACCACAGCCGATATGGTCTGTTCGTGTGTGGTGAATTTTATCTGTAAAGTAATAATAATAGTGCCAACAAATGTGCAATTCTTGTAGTGGGTTTATTCAGATAGTGATACAGTGTAAATCAAACAATATATAGTACATAAATCCCTGGTGGTGAAGTGATGGATAAAGGTGACCAAAGTGAATACTGAAGTGCTGTATTCTTTAGAAGTGTAGGTGTTGTAGTACCCCAAGTGACCACTAAGTGAGGTATATACGACCTGTTCACATGAAGTGGTCCCAGGAGGGGTGGCTAGTGGGGTCCTCTCCTTGTCCCGCAAGGCACCAGCTGGTAAAGAATACAGCACTTCAGTATTCACTTTGGTCACCTTTATCCATCACTTCACCACCAGGGATTTATGTACTATATATTGTTTGATTTACACTGTATCACTATCTGAATAAACCCACTACAAGAATTGCACATTTGTTGGCACTATTATTATTACTTTACAGATAAAATTCACCACACACGAACAGACCATATCGGCTGTGGTTATCGATAAGGACATGTGTGGTTTTCTACTTTTTTGAAATATTATTACTTTTCACGTTATTTATTATTTGCCGGTGTCACTTCTCTTTAATAAGGCATTTGCACATTATTGCACTATATTATCAATCACTTTTCAGGTAGCGCCGTTTTCAACTCTTGTTGCACATTTCACTTTATCTTTAACCCTTTGGGGTTTGGTTGTTGGCTGCTTACACCTTCACATTCGTTACACACTGTTCTACCTCAGACTCCATAGCGCTGGTCACCCTTGCCTTTTACTCAAAACATATACATATCTAAAAAAATAGACACAAGACATTATGTCTTCAACATTTGGCTCTATAAAATCAAATCATAGATGGGGTGACCTTGGAAAAATAACCATTGCCAGTTTTAGTAGATATCCTATGGGTGTTGGGCGCTCGACATATTTCTTTGGGAGACCACCGCTTCTTCAGGAACTTATAGCACAATATTATAGAGTAATAATCATATTTAATGCTGTAATGTAAAATAATAACAATAATTAGTTCAAATTATAAACAAATTGTAAGACTATGGTTACATTAAGGTGCAAACCCATGCATGCTCTTACCCAAGGTGAGGCCACCTGCAAGGAACCAAGAGGCACAAGTCTGTCCCGGCGAATGCAGGAATCTCACCCAACAGGGGGGCACAAACTCCCTTATCTAGCAGAAAAGTAATAGGGGTAGTAAATTGAAACAGAAAAATTCTCTAACAAGATAAGTGTCTACATAAACATATGTTTCTGGTAACGCACCATGATAACAAGTGCTAAACAACTGAGTCAGATCTTCCCAAGGTTGAAAATAAATAGTGGCAGGAGGTTTTTCTTACTATAATAGCAGTATACTGCCAAAATAAGATGAAAAACATCCATAAAAAAGAATTAAGAATAACTGTCGCTGATACACTCAAAAACTCCAAAGGAGTGTTAATATATCTAAACTTTACCTTATAGAGAGTTACATTTCAACACCTTTTTACATTTTCTAAATTTTAACAACATAAACAAAATGTATAACCTGTTTCTTCATCATGTTGGTGTATAAAAGTACATAGCCCCACAATCAATACCCCTGATGAATTCAAGTGGTTCTTTTGCAAACGAAGTTCCATCACCTGAAAAGTATTGTGTATCAGCTGTGAAAATATTTTTGCTTGTGTTGATGTATATGTTATTAATTTGTTTGTTGGGAGAAACATGTTATTTTTATCATCATGACCAAATAAAAAAACTTATATTTTTTTTTACAATTTTTGGATGTGTAGTTGCTCTTATGGTACCAACCCAAGGGGGTTTTGCTACTTTCTATGTACAGTTAGGTCCATATATAATTGGACACAGGCACAATTTTAGTTTTATTTCAGGTATTTACTTAAACATATTTAATCTAGAGTTATATAGCTGAAAGTACACACTCTTGGGTTTAATTTGAGGGTATGTCCCTCTAAATCTATGGAAGTGTAGCCCTGCCCCCAAGTGTGTGGCTTATTGCATGGGTATCCTCCTCACTTCTTCGGCCCTGAGCCTGTTCCAACCCAACTGACACTATTTGTTCTGTCATTCAGAATAATTGAGACCAGTATGGCAGTGAAGAATCAGTTTGCTGCTTTTGACTATTGAAATAAACAAGAGTATACAAACAGAATCAAAGATAATGCCAATGTTGCCAAGAAAGTAGATCCTGAATTCCCAACCAATAATTTAGATTTAGTTCAGCACTCAGGATCTGGAACACAAGCCGAACATACATATGCAAGAGGATTGCAACAGTAAAAACACATTCAATTGTAATGGTGTACTTAGAGAATGACCACAGATTAGAATAACTACACTTAGTAACTGAATGTAGAATAAACAATGTAACAATGCTAGATTGCTATCAGAGTGCACTCTGTGTACTAACGGGGGTCCCCTTTATGCTAAAAAGCGAGTCGCCTGGAGAGTAAGGCCTCGCTAGTCTTCACCGGTGAGGAAATCCCAACAATCCAAGGAAGGTAATTGTAATCCAATAAAGGTAATGACAATGTATTCCCCAAAGCAATCAATAATTGTTATCCACAGAGATGTAGGTAAAACAGATCTTGATGCCAAGTGGCCAAGTCAACCGTTTGGTACATTCTGAGGAAAGAAGAACACACTGGTGAACTCAGCAACATAAAAAGACATGGACGTTCATGGAAGACAACAGTGGTGGATGATCGCAGGATCCTCTCTATGGTAAAGAAAAACCCATTCACAACATCCAGACAAGTGAAGGACACTCACCAGGAGGTGAGCGTATAATTGTCAAAGTCTACAATCAAGAGAAGACTTCACAAGAGCAAATACAGAGGGTTCACTACATAGTGCAAACCATTTATAAGCCTTAAGAACAGAAAAGCCAGATTAGACTTTGCCAAAAAACATATAGGAGCTTTAGAAGGAAAAGAAGTGCAATATTCTGCAATGGCCAAGTCAATCACCTGATCTCAACCCAATTGAGCATGCATTTCACTTGCTGAAGACAAGTGAAATGCATGCTCAATTCACTTGTTAAAGGCAAAACTAAAGGCAGAAAGACCCACAAACAAAGAACAACTGAAGGCAGCTGCAGTTAGAGCCTGGCAAAGCATCAGAAAGGAGGAAACCCAGACTTTGGTAATGTCCATGTGTTCCAGACTTCAGGCAGCCATTGCCAGTAAAGGATTCTCAGCAAAATATTAAAAATAAACATTTTATTTATGAATATACTAATTTGTCCAATTAGATTTGAACCCCTGAAAATGTAGGGACTGTGTATAACAATGGTTGCAGTTTCTGAAATGTGTACTTGATATTTATGTTTAACCCATTAAATTAAAGCTGAAAGTCTGCATTTCACATTCCCTTGGGCTGTTTTGTTTATTCTGGTGACATACAGAGCCAAAAGCATGAAAATTGTGCCTGTGTCCAAATATATATGGACCTAACTGTATGTAGTGGGAAGATGGCCACCAGCATCCTGAATTCTGAATAGATTGGGGTTGCTGTCAAATTATATAATAACAGATCAGCAAGTTTATAGCTATGTTTAGAAGGACGTCTATTAACAGTAGAAGACGATTTATTTAATGTGTGATCAAAGGCTAAATTAGTATCTCCAGCCAATATGAGCATACCTTCAATATCGGGATGTAGAAACAAGATAAGGTTTGCAAAAAAATCCCAACTGTTGGGAATTTGGGGCATAATAGAAAGGTAACTAAACTTTTTCCCAGTAACCCCTTAACTAGACGATAACGTCCTTCTTTGTCTTTAATAATTTTACGTTCAGTTAAGGATAGTTGGTTAGATATGCACAAAGCTACTCGTCTCTTCTTCTCTGAAGCATTAGCAGAATAGCACACAGGAAATTTTCTATGGAGGTATTTAGGTATAAAAGAACTGGGGAAATGCGTTTCCTGTAAAGCTATTATATCAGCTCTTAAGGAGCAATAAAAAGAAAAGGCTTTAATATGTTTTGTTTGTGAATTTAAACCTTGCACATTGTGGGAAAAAAAAATTATATTTGAAGGCAAAACAGATGATGCCATAATAACATTCACCTACCACAAAAAAAAAAAAAAATATTGGCGACAATGCTAATAGGAGAAAATAAATTTAAGTATTGTTCTGGAGAAGGAGGATAAAAAATAAGTTAGGAGAATAGAGGGGAAAAAAGATCAAAGATATTAATATAAATTTAACAAGTATGAATATATATAAATATTATTAATATTAACCAAGGTAGTGTGGAAAAGTGTGGCAAAGATGTCAAAATGAGTACCAGTACCACCAGTAGTATTTTCTGGATGTAAGTCCAGAAGCAAGGTAATCTCACCAAAGAATATCTTGGGTAGAGACCTTTTTATGGAGAGGCATGTAAAGCCCCTAAGGAACAAATTATAAATATCATAAACATTGTTCCATAAATAATAAGCTAAAAATAAAAAGAAAACCAATAATTTTCCTAAAAAAAAAAATGTTTCCTATATATAAAAAAAAAACAAAACAAAGATTAGAGAGAAAATGTCTCATATTATCACAGTAGTGTAGAATTAAAAAAACAAAAAAACATGAATTTACATATATGTAAAAGATTCTTTAGACAGAGTAATGTTTTGGTTTATAATAAAAAAATATCATAAAAATTATAAATCATTAATTTATCATTTTGAATGTATAACATAAAACTATGCTATATGATCAGAATTTCAGATTCTATATGAAGAAGATTTACATGATTACCAAAACATTTGAAAAGGCTTTTTTAAAATGTTTTGCTATCAATTACATTTGGATTGAGTTGTGATGCCTTCTTATGCCATTCAAGGGAACCCTATTCAACCCAACTGGACTAGAAACAAGAGACATAGCCCCCCATTATGACTTTACTGGCTTCTCACTTGGTATTTTATGGTACAGTAGGTTTTTCATATTTTGGGGGCGATACTGAAATCTTTATCTTATATTATCCAAAATGTGTGGCTGAATAGAATTAGTATTGGCTTTTAATTGCATAAATGTTCAATGTTCAAAAGCAATTTTCTTGTTTGTGTGTTGAGTTATTGTGGAAGTTTACTGCTTTGTTTCAATTATATATTCAGTTGTTATTTAAATTACAGTCTTTTATGCTGTAATTTTAGGAAGCAAATTAGGCTTTTTATAAGCATCATAGATTTTGTGTGCTAAGCACTTACAGTATATATAGAATTCTAGACTGCTGTACACTCTACTGAGTTGAGAAAGCGGATAATATTAAAATACTTAGCATACTACACTGTTTTTAGAGCCGGTTCACATTAGCGCGACTTGTCAGGCGACTTGTCAGGCTGACAAGTCGCGCTCCCTCGCGGTCCATTGACCGCTACAGGACCCGTTCTAATAGGAGCGACACAAGTCGCTCCGACTTAGAAAAAGGGTCCTGTACTATTTCGGGGCGACCTCGGAGCGACTTGCATAGACTTCCATTATGTGAAGTCCCTGCAAGTCGCTCCGAAGTCGTGGTGCAATGTAATGCACAAGTCACCCCCGAAGTAGTAAGGAGTCGTGTCGCCTTAGTGTAAACCGACTCTTACTCTGTCAACATCCTAATGTTTGTTTCTATCTGTATACATTCAAATAATTGTAGATAAGGGGGTGTATGGTTTTACAATAATCTTTGTAAAAAATAATATTAATTTGTCTTATGCAATTGTTGCTTACAGGAAATGTTCAGTTAAATACATACTTATTTAATGCAATAAATATCACATATAATCATAGATTGGATCCAGATTATTAATATTTGGCACAAATGGATTTGGAGTAATGTAATATAGGACAGAACAATTTCTGGTTTTCCCATTTTCGTCCAATAAAGGGCTTAGTAGTCAAAGAAAAAAATGCAAAATATTTTATTTTCCAACACTTAGTTTATTAGCACACTTTGGAGAAGACAGAAAAAAGAGAAATATTCAAAATCAAATTTTAACTCAAAATTGGACAAAAGATTGACTGGGATTGCTAGTAGTGTTGAGCGAACACGGACTGTATTATTCGTGTTCGTACCGAATAATTGGATTTTTGTTACCCGAACACAGACCCGAAAACTTTACTGTATGTTCGGGTTTAAAATCCGTGTTCGGTCATTTTATTTCCTGTTTTGTATGTAATGGCGCGCTTTTAATGGCGGGCTTTCAACAGCCAATCAACAAGCGTTTAACTGGTGTGCGCCATCACAGCCATGCCTACTAATGTATTAGTAGCTGTGATTGGCCATCTGAAGCATGTGACCATGTCTTTATAAGTTCGAGAGCCCCAGCGCGCCGCGTCATTCTGCTGTAGTTTAGGGACAGAGCACACATCATACGTGCTGGCTGCTGATTAGGGACAGACAGTGATTCTGTGAAAAATTGTGTCCGAAAAGAATACAGGGACAGGTTGGAGTGCAGGCAGGGAAAGTTATTAGAGCATATTAGGGCCAGGCTGGAGATTAGGCAGGGACAGTCTACATTGATTTTGCTGTGTGGGGGGTGGTGCAGTGAACAATCTTTTTGCCCTCACTTGAGCCCACTGAGGAGGAGGAGGAGGAGGGAGAAAAAAATCTATTTTTTATCAGTCTGTTGTGTGCAGCGTTCAGCTATATTTCACTACAGTGGGGAATTTTTTAAGAGCACTTGCCATGCTCTTAACTACATTTTGCACTCTAGCCCTTTCCATTGGTGTTTTAGAGCCATTTTAGTGCCTGAAAGTTTGGGTCCCCATTGACTTCAATGGGGTTCGTGTCCGGGTAAAGTTCGGAAAAAGTCCGGGACACGGACCCGGACTTTTTTTTCAAGTTCGGCCGAACCCGCCGAACACGGACATCCAGGTGTCCGCTCAACTCTAATTGCTAGAAGTTATTTAGCTAAACCAAGGATTTAATAATAATGTAATACTATTAACAATAATAAAAACTGCATTTGGGCAAATGGGGTTTAATGTTGATAAACATAAAGTTATACATTTAGGGACTAAAAACATGCAAGCAACATACTTTTGTAGGGGGAGTAGAACTGGGGGAGTCAAGGGTCAAGAAGGATGTGGGTGTTCAGGTAGATAATAGATTTAATAACTGTATGCCAAATTGCAGTTTCCAAAGTTGGCAAAAAAATTCCTGTATTAAAAGAGAATTTGAATCCAGAGATAGAGAGAGCAATATTCTTGCCCCTTATAAACCATTAGTAAGACTTTATCTAAAATGAAACATGCAGTATAGTTTTGGGCACCTGTTTCAGAATTGGAGAGGATGAAGAAGGGCTAAATAAACTAATAGGCAGCATGGAGGAGCTCAATTATGAATAAAGATTTAAAGAGCTAAATGTATTCCCCCTTGAGAAAAGGCATTTAGTAGGGAAAAAAAAATCACCATTTATAATTACATAAATGGGCCATATAGTGAACCTGGTGCAAAGTTGTTCACCTTAGGGTCATTGATGACAAGGGGGCACTCTGCATCTTGGGGAAAATGTATTTAGATAGAACTATGAAATGAAAGTTTAGACATCTTCAAACAAAAAGTAGAAAAAAGTATAGTAAATGTATAGTACAGAGCTGGTCTGTGTGGCTCTATACCCTGTGGTTGCTTTGATAACCAGTCATTGCAATCACAGATGTAATCAGTACTCAGTTTGAAAGCCTGCCCCTTCTTATCACAAGGAATTAATGAGGTACTAACTAATGAATGAATGGTCAGGTTTAAACTCCATATGTAGAAAAATGCTTCACAGTGTCTCTGGCCACAGATTATACAATTTTCATGTACAATTTTCCTTTAGATTTAGGCTGGTCATACATTATACAATGTTCTTGTAAGTTTTTCCTTTAGATTTACCAAAACCATATAATTTGAGGTCAAATCTGAACACTTTCAGGTTGTTTGCACTCAGGCTGGCCCTTGCACTACATAGTTGAAGGTAAATCTAAAGAAATTTGAATAAGAAAATTGTATAATGTATGGCCAGCTTTAGAGATGAGAGAATGTGGAATACACTGCCACAGAAGTTAGTTCTAGCAAACCTAATTGTATATATATATATTTTTTTATATATATATATATATATATATAAAGCTGGATGAGCTTCTAAATGCATTGGACATAACTGTTGAATAATATTTATAAGTAATAACAGCAGAGATTGTTGCTTTAAGGATTATCTAGGGGATATTTAGGGGAGCAGAAAGGACTTTTCTTTTTCCATGCTGGAGAAAATTGGACCATGTTTAACGTTTTTGCCTTCTTCCGGATCAAATGTGGATTTGGGGTTCTGTATAGGAAAGGTTTTCAATGTATGTCTTTACTCATTTTTTTCTGATGGTTTAATCTGACTGACTTGCATCTTTTTTCAAGAAAACCAACCATGTATTTTATAAATTGTAGACATTTGTGGTTATTTGCCATTACAGCAAGGTGGTGGCTACACTTCTGTATCAGTGGAGACTTCTTTGCTGATTCACTTCTGTGAATCAAATTCTCTTGCAAATCCCCATTTTTATTTATGGATTGTCTTCATATTTGATAGTCATTTCTTTAGCATGTGTGCGCTATTCTTTTTTAATATGCATGTCGCTTGGTTCATAGCTGTACCAGCTTTAGAAATACATGTTCAGGGTGTGCTCCCCCAACTTTTTGCTTGTTTATTATAAATTCTCTTGCATGCCATGTTTATGACTCTTTTAAAATGAGTTAGCTAACATCAATAAAGCCTTGTGTATACATCTAAGAATTTTCACTAAGGAAACTACGATAGATTATAAACTGCATATTTTACATGCTGGATTTAACCTGATGCCACCTCTCACCGGTCAACAGTCACAGAAGTACAAAAAGATGAACAATGAAAAAATGAGTATTCATTGGTTGCAGAGGTTTACTGCTCTAAGCATATTAGTTTTAGATTTATTAAATCAGGGATAGGCAACCCTTGAGAGGTGGAGGTCTACCTGAATAACATGGAAAAGATAAAAGATCCCTAAGGTGTAGCATGCATTTTTTCTTTTTTAAGAATTCCTTTAAGTGCTGCGCAAACTGTTGACGCTATATAATAATATGCTGTATAATAATAATAATATTAGTAATAACTTATCAGCACCCCAATAAGAAGTAAAGTGTGAAGAGTTCGGGGGTCAGTACTATGTATTGCAGAGTTCAGGGGTCAATGGTAAGTAAAACAATGTTCAGGTGCCAATATTGTATAATGCAGAGTCCAGACATCAGGAGTAAGTAACGCAGAGTGCTGAGGTCAGAAGTAAGTAACACACAGTGCAGGAGTCAGGAGTAAGTAACCCAGAGGACAGAGGTCTGTAGTATTTAGTGCAGAGGTCAGGTGTAATGGAGAGTGCCAAAATCAGAAGGAATTAGCGCATAGTGATGGAGTTAGAAGTAAAAAACCCAGAATGCAGAAGCCAGCAATATGTAATTCAGACTGCAAGGATCAGTACTACATTAAGCATAGTTCAGAGGTCAGTACTACATAATGCATAGTGCAGAGGTCAGTACTACATAATGCATAGTGCAGAGGTTAGTACTACATAACACACTGTTCAGAGATTAGGAGTAACTAACAACACAATCCCCAGCAGAACGAGGGAAATCCTCCCAGTTCTCCCTTTAACTGTGTCAAATGACATACCAGAGCTGAGGAATAACCTAGGAACTTCAGCTCTGCAATGCCTATTGTCACTCTAATTGAAGATCTGAGAGGTGGCTACCACTTCTGAAGGATGGATCGCATGGCAGGGTCCGGATCTACCCATCACATGGCAGGTAGATTGCAACTGACCCGTTGCTGACCTTTGTATTAAATAATCCTGATAGTGATAATAAAAAAATGAACTTTGTCATCTCCACTTTTGTGCAATTTAATGAAAACATAAACGAATAATCGGTACATTCATTTCAGTCAACAACAGCAAATTTTGCCAAGACACCAATATATACAGTATACTGCATCATTTTTGTTTTTATTAATGATTTACCTGTATATGCATCGTTGTTTGAAAAATCCATCAGAAAAAAAACCCATGAGGGATTCACACATGCTGTTTTGAAGTGCAGCCCAGGTCAGGAGGTAATGCCAAAATTCCAATTCTTTGGCAGCTATTTAAATCTTATTAGAATTAATCGACATATGCTTTGGGTTCTGACAATGTACAGTTAGATGAGCACTAGCCTTAGATTAAATTGAAACATATATATAATGGAATAAATCATTGATGATAACTATCAGTTTGTCATTTTTTTTTTTGTCAAATAGGTTTAAAAGAGGAGAAAAACAAAAGAGGTAAATACATCAACAAACTATAAAAGTATTTACTACCTACCATATGCCAAATGAATACTATATGCAGCAAAACTCCACCATCAAACATTTTGAGAATGTTTCAAAATGTTACTTATTTGCGGAAACCTTCTAACCCTCCATTTTCCAAGCAATTCTTTTAGTGTTATCAATATTAAAAAGTTACCAAGTCTTTCCCTGGGGCTTGGTAAGTATACAATCCTTCCAAAAGTGCAGTTTATATATCACCCCAACAGGCCACTTATCCACTGCACAATCCTATTCCACATCCTCTTAACTTTTCTATGTAATATAACATATGATTTAGATTGGGAGAGGGAGCACTAAATGTCATATGATGTGAGTTGCTCTCACCCTTTCATTCCCAATATGTTGAAATAAAAATGAAATTGATTGATTTTAAAGCACACTTTTCTAAGATCCATTCCCACAATTGTTTTCACAACTTGTTATAGCTGTTCTCTATCAATCTCCCTAGGTCTCCCACTTAAAAGAAAGTATTTTTTCCTTTTCTTTTTATATTGCCTTAGAATAAAATCTTTATAATGTCTAAACCTTTTTGATGATTAAAACTAATTATTAACCACTTTACCACCGGAGGATTTTGCTGTCTTACGTCCAGGCCACTTTTTGCAATTCGGCACTGTGCGAATTTAACTGACAGTTGCGCAGTCGTGCGACGCCGTACCCAAACGAAATTTACGTCCTTTTTTTCCCCCTAACAGAGCTTTCTTTTAGTGGTATTTGATCACCTGTGCGATTTTTACTTTTTGCGCTATAAACAAAAAAAGTGAGTACATTTTGAAAAAATAACAATATTTTTCACATTTTTTATATGAAATCCCCCCCCCCCAAAAAAAAAATGTAAAAATCAAAATTTTTGGCCAATTTGTTTTCTGCTACCTATGTTTGGTAAAAAAAATCATAATAAGCGTATTTTGATTGGTTTGCGTAAATGTTATTGCGTTTACTAACTAAGGGAAAGATTTCTGTAATTTTTGTTTTTTTTTAACGAGTAATGGCGGCAATCTGCGATTTTTTTGCGGGACTGCGACATTGCGGCGGACATATCGGACCCTTGACTGACATTTTTGACTTTTTTGGGGGTACCAGTGACATTACTACAGTAATCAGTGCTATAAATATGCACTGTTACTGTAAAAATGACACTGGCAGGGAAGGGGTTCATTTTATTGGAGAGGGAGGGGTTAATGTATGCCTGGTGCTTACTGACGTGTGTGGGGGGAGGTGACTGAGTGACACAGGGACAGATCGCAGGTTCATCTATGCTGAACCCTGCAATCTGACCCTGCCTGTCACTTAGGAGATCCGCCCCCTTTGTTTACACAAGCGGGCGGATCTCCAGACTCGATTCCCCGACGATCGGGGAAGAACGGCGGCGATCGCCGCTGCTCCTCCCCTGGCCCGACTCCCGCTGTGACTGAATACAGCGGGAGCAAGCCTCCGGCGGCGCGCGCGCGCCGCCCACAAGGCGAGGAGTCCAGCGACGTAGGTCTACATCGCTGGACGGGAACGAGCCACTTTGCCGCAGTACGGTCAACGTGACCGGTCGGCAAGTGGTTAAGTCATACACAACCCTAATAGGGAGTTTTTTTTTCCCAAGTCCCGCTTCAACTGGAAGATGTTCCAAGATAAGACTTAGTTTATTCTGGCTATTTTGACACTCAGTATACTTAAATATTCCCCTATTTGCCTAAAAAAATAAAAATGATCATAAACAGTGTGTTTTTTTAGTGTCACAAATGGAATAGGCTCTCTATTCTCCTTCAAAAGTTTCAGAAATGAGTAATAACCTCACATTCCCCATCCATCAAAAATATTATAATTACATTCTTCTTGGTACTATCCATGGGTTCTCTCTAATAGGGAGGCAATGTGAGTTCTCAAACTTATAGTCCAAATGTTTACAAAACAACTTCCGAGACTTTAGTGCTGGTTCACACTGCAGCGGCACGACTTCGGGGGTGACCTGTGAAGTCGCATGCACCGCGACTACTGCACGACTTGCACGGACTTCATAAAATGAATGTCTATGCAAGTCGCTCCAGGTCGCCCCGAAGTAGTACAGGACCCATTTTCTAAGTTTGAGCGACTTGTGTCGCTCCTATTAGAACGGTTCCTGTACCAGTCAATGGACCGCGACAGTGCGTGACCTGTCAGGTTGACCAAGTCGCCTGACAAGTCGTACTAGTATGAATGGACACTTAGAGTATCTGCAAAAAAATGTCAATCCCCAAATATTCCTGCGGAATTCATTTTGTTTTTTTTTCTGTAGTACAATTTCCAAAGAAACTCTCTCAGATAGTTATTGCCCCAACTCCAAAATATTAAAACTACCATTATTTAGGAGGCAAGCTAAAGCAGTTTATTTCGATGCTACCATAATAAAGAATAAAATATTTGGGAGTCCCAACCCACTCCATCTAAAATGTAATGCTAATCTATTTATTCTGCTTATTTTCTTTTCCCATAAGGAACATTCAATTTTCTTATGAACCCCTGAGCCTCTAAATGCCATTTCGCAAATGTTTTGCTATAGTGGACATCATGATTTTAAAATTACCATTAAACAATAATACTGTATAGGTTGATAAGTGACAGAAAAGGAAGGGAGGGGGAGGCACATCTAAGTGTAGTATTAAAATGCAGGGTTTATTGCATACGATTTAAAACACTTACAAGAGGTAAGGTTATACACACTTTCATGAAATTATCATCAATCTCGGGGCTAAAGCTGTCCAGCAAATCCATCAGGGGACTTAGGTGCGCCTCCCCCTTCCTTCCTTTTCTGTCATTTCTTACAGAGCCTTTGGACACACTCTTGGGATGGCTGGCACCTAATTTATTCATCATATTAGTATTTCTCCTGGACCTATGGACTTTTTGCATACATTTTATGGATTCAATTTATCCATGCTATTGTGGTATCCATTAACCACTTGTTGTGCACCAGATAATCTTTGCCTTTATGGGTTGATAAGAAGACACATTTTCTGGGTCCATGCCTGGTTTCAAAATGAATGGTAATTTAGTATTTTGTTTTCTCTAAAATTCTGAATTATATCAATCAGGTCCCAAAGTCTTAAAGTCTGGAAGGTATTAGGTATGTTATCTACTTCCTGTAAATCAAATTATTTAACTTATCTAACAGGAAGTCATCTAAATGTAATTGTCACCGTGATCACATAGGACACGCCCAATCACGGAGGCCCTGTACCATGTAATAGCTGTGGCCAGTAACAGCAATCACAATGGTAAACAATGGCATCATGAATGGATGCCAAACAAAGATAGAAAGAAATGCTTATACAGTGAACATCACTGTAATAGATGATCATAGTGTTAAAAAATCACCCTCCCCACAGCAGTACAATGTCACTATGGTGACACTGCACTGCTCTAGTGACCATATGTTAAAAAAAAAATGTTTTTGCATACTGTCAGCAGATCAGGTGCAGTGTCACTATGATAACATTGAACTGCTGTGCCAGTGATCATGTACAATGGCTCTGATATCACTGTATGTCAGTGGCAAAAGCTATTATCTCTGATCATCACCACAGCAGTACAATGTCACCAGAACAGTGCTGCCAGTCAGTGTCCCTAATTACTGCTGTCCACTCAGTGTCCCTAATCACCACAGCACCACTCACAGTGTCCCTGATCACTGTCAGACCAGTCATATTGCCCATGATCCCCTTCACACCAGTCATATTGTCCCTGATCTCCGCTACACCAGTCATATTGTCCCTAATCACTGCTACACCATTTACAGTGTCCCTGATCACCGCCTCACCAGTCATGCTGCCCCTAATCATCACCATACCGGTTAAAGTGTCACTGATCACCACCACACCAAACATAATGTCCCTGTCACCAGACCAGTGTATGTCAGCAACAGTGTTTCTAATCACTGTCACACCAGTCACATTGTCACCACACCAGTGTAGCCCAGCAACTGTGTCCCTGATTGTCATTACACCAGTCCCATTGTCACCAGACCAGTGTAAGTTAGCAGCAGTGTTCCTGATTGTTGACACACTAGTCCCTAATGTCCCCAGACCAATGAAAACCAAAAACAGCGTTCCTGATCACTGCCACACCAGTACCGCATTGCCTCTGCCTGCTGCCTATGCTAACCTTGGCTTGTATATTGACTGACTGGTTTATTGACCACATTTCTGCCTGTTGCTTGGACGGATCTCCTGTGGACAACTACACCTCTGGAACCACAGTACCTCTTTTGCTCTTCCTTTATTTAGGCTCCTGTACTTTCTGGCAAGTAAATATGGCATTCCTGGGGACAGCCGTTAACCAGTAGGCTAGGCTTGCTTAGCTTTTAGGGGGACTGCTATAGGTGATGCCACACTAAGCTACATTCCTTTACCCTTCATACACACGTGGCCATTACAGTACATAGTCTTTGAAATAATTGGTTGATTTGTGTGATACACAAGATGCAATGTCCTGTTACATATTTAGTGCAAATAGTGAACTTGCACAGTTGGTATTGCACAATTGGTATCCCTATACTCAGGAGGAGGAGGAGGAGCATAATGTGTTTTGGCTACGCCCATGCTAAAAAATATCTTATTAAGCTGACAACTTTGTGTAAAAAAAACACATTTGCATTTTCTTTCTGCATTTTCCAAAAACTTGTGGCAAAAAAATAAGTCCTCAAAAGAGTCACCATCCCTTGGGAGGTTTGCTTTCCAAAATGTTGTAAATTTGTGTGTGTTTCCACTGTCCTGTTGCTCCAGGGCTTCCAAAAATGTAATAGGTAATCAGAAAATTAAATGTGAGATTTATGCATAATTTATACTCCTTAAAGCCTAAAGGTGCTCCTTGTTTTTTGGACTCCTCTATGCATCTAAGCTGTGAAAAATGGACATAAACAATTTCAAAAACCCCACCATGCTTCCTATGAATTACCTTGGGATGTATACTTTCCAAAAAGGTGTAATTTGAGGGGTATTTGTCTTGTTATGGAAATTTTAGGGCCTCAAAAAATGAGAGGCAGTCAGTACATCAGGAGTGATCAATTATCATCTATACCATAGATTGTAGGCTCTATAACTTTCATATAGTCTGAGTCTACATAATATACACTGATTTGGGTTATTTTTGCCAAAGAAATGTAGCATAATACATTTTGGCCTAAATTTTATAACAGAAACTTAGAAGTATGTGTTGGGGTTTTTTTTTTTTTCAAAATTTTTTATATTTTATCTCTTATATAACAAAAAGCAAAAACCCAGTTGTGATTAAATACCTCCAAAAGATAGCTATATCTGTCTCAAAAATAGCAAAAGTTAAATTTGTGTACAGTTTTGCATGAATGAGTAATTGTCATTCAAAGTGTGTCAGAGCTGAAAATTGAAAAATGGCCTCGGCAGAAAGGGGGTGAAAGTGTCTGATCTTGAGTAAAACCTGGTGAAATTTATTATGATCAGTTGTTCTACTGCACTTTGAACTTATCATTTTGCTCCTTGCACTGTTTTTTGACTTAGACGTTTATAGGAATAAATCAAATATGCATATTAACCATTTCCTAAGTCTTTCAGTTTTAAAAAAATATTTCACTGTTTTGCTTGCTATCTAAACTTTCTGGAGGTTCAAGAGAGACATCGCCAATTTCTGGCAAAAGTTATCATACAGTTGTCACAGAGAGAATCAAGTCTTTAGCTTGTTTGTCACACTGATTGCAAAGCTGTGCGCTGGCCTTATGCAAAACCTCTTGTTATGAGAAATTTAGTTTACAGGAAAATATTATTTCCAGATAAGCAGCTTGTGAAATCTGAAAAAAGATTTAATTTCTGTTTAATTTAATTTTGTTAACAATTCTAAAAAATAAAAATGTTACAGATGCAGATCTGGTCCTTTGGGACTAATAAAAAGCTATCAGTTTACCATTTGTTTAAAACTATGATTGCAGTTATACGTGCTCATTGTTTAGTGTTTCAGCTAATGTTGGCATTTAATAAGGACTCTGTAGAACATTCTAGGAAAAGTCTTCCTATGCTCTGAATGACAATAGAGGCAGACATATGAAAAGTGTTAGGTTTATAAATATTCACTGAAGCAAACCCCCTTAAATAAAGGTGTATATGTATGTGCTGTATCTCCAATTTTTCCTACAAACCATACTATTTTTACCCAGTGTGGTAGCTATTGAAAGTAGTGTGGTAATAATGATTCCACCTTAGTTAAATGTAATGACAAATGTTACTTCAGTTTGTGTCTGAGCATAGTCTTTCTTAGTAGAAACATTAACATTATTCACAATATATGATGTGTATGTATGGAAATATAATACTTTTACTGAGCATAAGCTGGCAGAACATTTAAACTTATAGCTTTAATTATAAAGAGAAAATATTTGATTGGTTCCAGTCCAGTATGTTAGTTCATATGTGGGTGTAACAGCAACATACAAGTACTAGAGAAATAACTTTAGAATAAATGAATTACAAATCAGTTGGATTTCATATTAGCTCATGTGAAAAAAATGAAACAGTAAAAACTTAAAATAAAACCTTGAATTAAATATGTCTAGCTGGAAATACATATAAATATCACAAGCCGACTGTTGGGTTTCAGATCGAAGCAATCTGGCGGAGCCCGAAAATGTGCATCATCCGACCCCCTTATGCGACCCCCCTCATCATTTTTCTGATCTCTGCTATCCCACCCACATCACCTAGGATGGCAAGGTGGGTGTCACTGGGTAGAGGGGAGATAGATCAGTGGACATCCTTTTTCTGATCTCCTCTAACTAGAAAAAAACCTCAGGAGTGTTGTGTATTACCTCTCACTTCTGGTTTCAGCTTATTTTCCTCCCATTTTACTGCAGCCGAAGAAGAAAATACTGAAGCATGATCTGTTCAGCTTCAGTGGAGTGCAGGGGAGACATTAGGGGTTGAATAGACTCCTAAACGGATGTTTCCTTAAAGAGAACTATTGGTTTTGGTCAATAAAAACCGGCTACCGGCTGGACCGGCTATAAAAATAAAAATGAAAAATTCTTAATGCTTGACGTGTTGGGTATCTTTTTACTTTGCACAACCTCATCTTTTGATACTTTATCAAACATTTGGGTAATATAATGCATTTGTGTGCACTAAGAATGTACTTTAGTGTATATTTTGAAGAAAATGTTAATATCATGTGACCTAAAAATTGAAATGACAACCATTTTATTCTGCTGGGTCTCTGTTTTCAGAAAATATCTAATGTTTGGAGGTTTTAACCAATCTTTTTAATTTTAACTAATCTAAAATCATCATATATACCAGTGGTCTCTGACCTGTGGCCCAGGGGCCAGATGTAGCCCTTGGGGAACTATTTCTCCCATTGATAGGAGACATTATTCAGCCGCAGGACACCAACAATGGGGCACCATTTCTCCCACTGACACCAATAATGAAGCACTATTCCTCCCTTTGAGCAACGGGGTACTATTCCAACCTCCTAATACTAAATGTGACTATGTTTACCCCCACTGATGCTAGGAAAATTTCCACTCCTGCTGGCCACAGTCCGGCCCCCTAAAGTCTGTAGACCAATAAACTGGCCCTTTGTTTAGAAAGTTTGGAGACCCCTGATATATACTGTACATTCTTGTACATGGTCTGCTACAGAGTAACAAGCAGCACTAACGATGCTAATAACTTTAATTATGTTTAGTCGATTTAAAAAAATTGTCATTAAAAGCTCAGTTCCTAGAAAGTGATATTTCAAATATCTATGTGAAGACTATCATCTTTTAGGCAGCTAGAGATATTCATGAGCCTTAGAATATGATTGGCCAATGTATCAGTAGTGTAAAAAAAAAACTTTGATGTTTGTTGTTCACTATTTGTCACTGATTCTGATAACAACAGAAAAGCTGTAAAAAAATGTAATTTTTTTGTTTTAAGACCTAATGCCCCCTAACAAGGATTCAAAAGTAACTTCTTTATATATAAAAATTGACAAATAGTGCCTTGAAAAGATATTCATACCCCTTGAAATTTTCCACATTTTGTCATGTTACAACCACAAATGTAAATGTATTTTATTGGGATTTTTTGTAGACCAACACAAAGTGGCACATAATTGTGAAGTGGAAGGAAAACGATAAATAGTTTTTTTTTCAACATTTTTTACAAATAAATATGTGAAAAGTATGTCGTGCATTTGTATTCAGCCCCCTTGAGTCAACACTCAAGGAGGCCTCCATCAGCTACCAGTATGCCTCTACCAGCTTTGCACATTTAGAGAGTGAAATTGTTGCCCATTCTTTTTTGCAAAATAGCTCAAGCTCTGTCAGATTGGATGGAGAGCATCTGTGAACAGCAATTGTTAAGTCTTGCCACAGATTCAATTGGATTTAGATCTGGACTTTGACTGGGCCACTCTAACACATGAATATGCTTTGATCTAAACCAAACCATTGTAGCTCTGACTGTATGTTTAGGGTCGTTGTCCTGCTGGAAGGTAAACCTCTGCCCCAGTTTCAAGTTTTTCTTGCAGACTCTAACAGGTTTTCTTCTGTATTTGGCTCCATCCATCTTCCCATCATCTCTGACCAGCTTCCCTGTCCCTGCTGAACAAAAGCATCCCTACAGCATGTGACTGCCACCACCATGGTGTGTTCAGGGTGATGTGCGGTGTTAGTTTTCCGCCACACATAGTGTTTTGCTTTTAGGCCAAAAAGTTTGATTTTGGTCTTAGCTGTACAGAGCACCTTCCTCCACATGTTTGCTGTGTCCCCCACATGGCTTCTTGCAAACTGCAAAAAGGACTTATTATGGCTTTCTTTCAACAATGGCTTTCTTCTTGCCACTCTTCCATAAAGGACATACTGTATTTGTGGAGTGCACAACTAATAGTTGCCCTGTGGACAGATTCTCCTTGAGCTGTGGATCTCTGCAGCTCCTCCAGAGTTACCATGGGCCTCTTGGCTGCTTCTCTAATTAATGCTGTCCTTGCCCTGCCTGTCAGTTTAGGTGGACAGCCATGTCTTGGTAGGTTTGCAGTTGTGCCATACTCTTTTTGGATGATGGACTGAACAGTGCTCCATGAGATGTTCAAAGCGTGGGATATTTTTTTTAAAACCTAACCCTGTATTAACCACTTCAATACTAGGCACCTGCACCCCCTTCCTGCCCAGACCAATTTTCAGCTTTCATCGTTGTCACACTTTGAATTACAATTGCGCTGTCATGCAACACTGTACCCCTGTTATATTTTTATCACTTTTTTCCACAAATAGAGTTTTTTTGGGGGGGGGGGGGGTTAAACCACTAGATTTTTTTATTTTTTGCTAAACAATTTAAGAAAAGACCATCATTTTTGAAAAAAAAAAAAAGAAGCTTTTCTTCATTTCTGTTATATAATTTTTTTAAATAACAACGTTTTCTCCTTCACTGACAGGCACTGATAAGGCTGCACTAACGGGCACTGATGAGGTGGCACTGATAAGGTGGCATTGATGAGCACTGATGAGGAGGCACTAATATGCAGCACTGATGGGCACTGATAGGCGGCACTGTTATGCCGCACTGATGGGCACTGATACGTGGCACTGATGGGGACTGATAGGCGGCACTAATAGGCAATGATGGACACTGATGGAGGGCACTGATGGGCACTAATATATATTCACTGATAGGCAGAACTGATGATGCATTACTGAAGGGGCACCGATTGGCATCTGTGATGGGCACTGATTGGCATATGATGGTCATTGATTGACATCTGGAGTGGGCACCTCTGTTGGGGGCTGCGCTGATAATCAATGCGCTGATTATCAGTGCAGACCCCCCCCCCCGTCAGGAGAGCCGCTGATCGGCTCCCCTTTACTTCTCTCGCATTGTCAGCGTGAACTACGGAAAGCCTGGTTACCAATCTGATCAGCTGTGATTGGTAACAGCTGATCACGTGGTAAAGAGCCTACGTCATAGGCTCTTTACTGAAATCAGACATGTGTTTCGCTCTGATCCCTCGGGGGCGCGCATGAGCAGCTTATCCTGCTGAATGTCATATGACATCCAGTCAGGATAACTGATCACCTACCCAGTCATCATTCTGCTATAGGCCTGGCAGGAAGGGGACTCTCCACAACTTTATCCCTGACCTGTCTAGTATGTTCCTTGGCCATCATGATGCTATTTGTTCACTAAGGTTTTTTTTAACAAACCTCTGAGGGCTTCACAGAACAGCTGTATTTATACTGAGATTAAATTACACATAGGTAGACTCTTTTTACCAAATGGGTGACTTCTCAAGGAAATTGGTTCCATTAGATTTTAGTTAGGGGTATCAGAGTAAAGGGGGCTGAATACAAATGCAACCCACACTTTTCAGATACTTACTGTATTTGTAAAAAAATTTGAAAACTATTTATCATTTTCCTTTCACTTCACAATTGTGTGCCACTTTGTGTTGGTCTATCACATAAAATCCCAATAAAATGTATTTAGGTTTTTGATTGTAACATGACAAAATGTGGAAAATTTCAAGGAGTATGAATACTTTTTAAGGCACTGTATGTTGGATTTGGCTATGTATGATAGACAGCAGTTTATTCACTTCTCAATATCCAGTTATAGACTAAGGCTGCTAAAAATACAATTTTGGCATGATTAGGCAACAATCACGATGTCTATGAGAGACATTTGATTGAAACCAAAACCAGTGGATTTTGGTGGAAAAGCTCAACTATTAGTCCCAGGAATCACTGCTGCACTTAAAACCATCCATGTTCATAGAATAAAAGTGTACCAGTCTCTTTAATGTTTGGGAACCCAAGATATCTTTAGGCAATTCAGTAGTTTCATAATATTCAACCATTGCCAGATTTCTTTGAATGGCGTGTTTAAGATGAGATCCATCAATTCTTTTGCTGTTTTTTATTTCCCATATTGCTCACAGTACGTGCTTGCGGTATTTTCCAAAATTGTAGCTTGGGGATACGCTGATGCTGTAATGGTAGTACAATAGTGGTAGTTCAATACAGTATATGACTATTTCTGCATTTAATTATCCTCTGTTTGTTTTGGACATTTTCAATTAATGTTTCAATGCCTTAGCGATGTCAGCTTTTTAATTCATCTGTTTCTAATTATAAAATGGCTTGTTAACACATCAGTAGTAAGGAAGCGCCAACAGGCAAAGATCACATATTATTTCATTTTTTATTTGGGCTGGTTTGACCCAGAGTTTTGTATTAGTGCTCCTTTCATTCATATGCACACCCATATTGTTCTCTCATATTTCAAATCTGGATTTTGCCAAGTCCTAATAAAAAACAGTTTATGAGCTAGCAAAGCATATCATGGAAAGTACAAGAAAAAAAAAAAAAAAAAAAAAAATATATATATATATATAAATATATATATATATATATATATATATATATATATATAACATGCCTTCCAACCAGTTTGGTGTTAAAATTGATGTGTTTGAGTTTAAAGCTTTCCACAGTTTTTCAGCCCTGTCGGTACGCAACATTTACCATCCTGTGTATTTTAATTCAGAATTTTTCAGACAAATACCAACTTTGTTTAAGTTAAATAGAACTGACCTGATTTTAAGTTCAACTTGGCACTGGTATTGTTCTTGGCTGGAAAATTGTACAGCAGTACTGTTTATGAAGTGTTATTTAGTGCCACCCTGGAATTCTATTATAATACTGGTGTCCTATGTGTTCCTGTGTTTTCCTCAGGAGAGCCAAATATTTTTTAATAAAAGTCTTGTGGAATAATTACTTTTGTGTCTTCTACTGTAGCTACTATTATTAACCTTCCTACTACTGTTTGTAGAAGTAATTATTACTATAATTGTTATGTGTAACATCATAATAATCACTAGTTCTATATTGATTATACACTATATTACCAAAAGTATTGGGGCCCCTGCTTTTACATGCACATGCATTTTGACCACTTTGTGCAAACGGACGTACCTGTACGTCAGCTTGAAGAAGTGGTTGTACCGGGGTGATGCCTGCAGCTAGAGGTATCACATGGGTATTGTTTTTTAGAGCCGGCGGTTGGGTTTCTGGTGATAGCAACCGATGCGGCTCAGCAGCCGTCAGCCGTTATCCCAGCAAGTGGGAGGGGACATGGAGGGGACACCCCCCCCTTCTGCCGCATTCCACTGCTCTGCCCGGGTCTCCCATCCCACTGGGAGACCCGAGCAACCAGCCGGCATGTCCACCAGCTGGTTAGAGTCCCGAACAAAGCCGTATTCAGCTTTAATTGGGTCTCTGATCATGTAATCCGGAAGCGACCTTACAACGTCACTTCCGGTTTACTCGGCTGCCAACGGCACCGATTTAAAAAAATTGTCGATTTCAACCTTTTGAATACTTTGAAGTGTAGTGGAGGGGTGCTGGGTATTTTAGACCCCAGATCCCTCCATAAAGAGTACCTGTCACTGCCTATTACTGTCACAAGGGATGTTTACATACTTGTGACAGCAATAAAAGTGATCAGATTTTTATTTATTTTTTTTTTAAAACCGTGTTAAAAATAAAAAATAAAATAAATAGGAATTTTTTTTTTTTTTTAAAGCGACCTGTCCCCGTGAGCTCGTGCACCAAAGAAAATGCATACGTAAGTCATGCCCGCAAATGTAAACGGTGTTCAAATCACACATGTGAGGTATTGCCGCGATCGTCAGAGTGGGAGAAATAATTCTAATACAAACTTCCTCTGTAACTCTAAACTGGTAACTGTTAGAAATTTTTAAAGCATTGCCTATGGAGATTTTTAAGTACCGTAGTATGTCGCCATTCCACGAGTGTGTGCAATTTTTAACTGTAACATGTTAGGTATCTATTTACTTGGCATGACATTATCTTTCACAATATAATTAAAAATTGCGCTAACTTTACTGTTTAACTTTTTTAAATTCAGTGAAATTTATTTTTTCCCAAAAAAATTGCATTTGAAAGACTGCAGCACAAATACCGCATGACAAAAAATATTGCAACGACAGCCATTTTATTCTCCAGAGATTTTGCTAAATATACAGTATTTATATGTATATACATATAAATATATCTAGCAAAAATTACTGATTTTAGACCCTCCCTTCTAGATTGTAAGCTCTAACGAGCAGGGCCCTCTGATTCCTCCTGTTTTGAATTGTACTGTAACTGTACTGTCTTTCCCCACACTGTAAAGCGCTGCGCAAACTGTTGGCCCTATATAAATCCTGTATGATAATAATAATAATTTTAACTTGTAAACAACATGTGTCAGAAATAGGCTTGGTCCTTAAGTGACTAATGGCATCCTATTCTTAGTTCAGAGGGTTTAATATTGAGTTGACTTACCCTTTGCAGCTATAACAGCTTCAACTCTTCTGCAAAGGCTGTCCACAAGGTTTAGGAGTGTGTCTATGGGAATGTTTGACCATTATTCCAGAAGTGCATTTATGAGGTCATGTACTGACGTGGATGAGAAGGTGTCGCAGTGTCCACTCTAAACCATCCTAAAGGTGTTCGGGTTTAGGTCAGGACGGGCCAGTCTAGTTCCTCCACCCCAAAATCTCTTATCCACATCAGTGCCTGACCTCACAAATGCGCCTCTGGAAGAATGGTCAAACATTTCCATAGACATACTTCTAAACATTGTGGGTTGGGTAGCCTTCCCAGGAGGGTTGAAGCTCTTATAGCTGCAAAGGGTAGGCCAACTCAATATTGAACCCTATGGACAAAGACTGGGATGCTATTAAAGTTCATGTGCGTGTAAAATCAGGTGTCCCAATACTTTTGGTAATTTAATGTATGTTTCAGCTGCTTCTAGTTCCATTGCTAATGAATGTCCTTTTTTAAAAATGAAAAATATATGAAAGAAAAATGCTAAGGGATCACCAAAGTATGGTGCCTTCCTTCCAGAACATGTTGCATCTGGTGATCTACTCAGAAAGAACAGATGTAAGTAGTAATTTTTGACTTTTTTTTATTAAAACCAGTATAATTGCTGCAGATCTCAGTGACTTTTCATGGGTTTAATTGGTTCCTTGACAATAGTTATATTACCACTTATCTTAAATTGATAGGTGAAAGTGCATTACTTTACTCATAAACACATCACAAAATCTGACTATTTAGACTGGTCATATGAAAAAAAGAAACAGACCAACTTCTTAACTTTATCCAAGGAAGTTAAACATGGTCTGCTCCTGAAAAGCTTGGTCAAAACAAAGTAGAGAAATTCTTCCAAGCCTTACCCCTTCCCTGAATTTTAGAACCCTCTTTAACTAATCTTAAACGACATATCTCAATAAAGGAAATACAATCTGCATACAATTCCTTAAAGAATTACAAGGCTCCAGTAACTGATGTCCAAAAAAAATTTGTGGACATTTTGGGCCACACCCTGCCAAAATATATAACATTTAAAAGATAAAATACTCATATGAATCCACATTCCTTACTGGCTCATATTGCAATGATTCCAAAACAAAGTAAAGGTGCACACACATTGACATTTTTTTGGCTAATAAGATAAGCCTGAGATGATATAAATAAAGTAATAAAACTATTTATCCCATGACCTCTCATAAATTGAAGGGCCTTCTTTAAGAACTTGATATCCATCCACAAGACTTTTGATAGTAAAACTTAGGTTGCTTTTTTGTGTGAACAAAATGGGGTTTCAAATAGAACTTTATTAAAATTAACTCTTTATTATTGAAAGATCCAACAGTGCTTGTTTGTATTGTTCCAGAAGCTGTTCCTCAAAGAGGGTAATGTTAGGAACATGAAATATGCTCCTGTGTCTGTCACAGCCTCAAAGCTCCTACTGGTGGTTAATTGCTGCTACTGCACCTTTCCCAGATCTGTCATAGCGTCATATGCTATTTCTTCGGAGTATGTGGATACCACATTGTTGCTTCTGATGCAGCCAGTTGGAACTGGAGAAACCAGCCAGGCTCATTCCACCTTCCATTGACCCCTTTTTTTCCCTGACTACCATTACGGGGAGTTGATAAGTATATAGGAAGCACTAATGAGCTATGCATTTACTTGGTTTTGGCTGCTTGGAGGGCATGATGGGGTAGTCTAATTTAATGGATGCTTTTGCCTTGGACTGTTGCATTATCTAAAGAAGTTGTTGCCAGTGGTTTTTTTTTTGGAACACATAACTGCCTGTGTTAGGGAGGTTAATTGAGGTAAAGGTAAACTACTTGATGAATGTTCTTCATACGCACAGTACATGATACAGACCTCATTTTCTCCTCTGGACCACAGGGACTGGCTTTATATCTGCTCTTTACAGTAAGTCTTCAAGCTGCATGTTGTTACCTTGGATATATAAGGACTTCTCTTTCTTTGGAGTTCCTTTATGTGGCTATTTACTGCTTCAAACGTGAGGAACCATGCATACGTATCCATTTATAAGTGATGGACTTTGAATGTCCACTAGCCACACTCCTCCTCTGGATTGCATCGTTATAGCCACTTTGGATTATCACCGTATACGTAATGACCTTTTTTTATCCTTTGATTTCAGCAAGGTCACTTTTCACCACAAGGCATATTTTAAGAAACATATTTGTCTCTTTAGCAGCCTATCCAACTTTATTTTTCCTTGCTATTTGTATATCTCCGATATACATTATTATTCCAGAATTGTCAAAAAAGTATATTATTGGGGGACATGATGGGTGGAGCCTTTATGATTCACCAGTTAATGTTTGTCATGTGTCTTTATTCTTCATTTTATTTGAGAGATGGGCCAATAAAGGTTATTGTAAAGACATCTGTCAGGGATTATTTATTTTGTTGAGAATATGGAATATTACACTTATAATGACTGACGTGGAATTACACTTCTTGTAATTTTGGTTTAAAGGTTTTTGTGGATGGGTCCTACTCCATAACATTAAGGACTATCAGACCTGGTAGGATACAATTTTCTGATACTTTAGCTGACAGATGTTGATGGTGCACTGGTGTGTGACAGTTTATATTAGTGTGGCTGCCATCAGGGCTGTAGATGGCTTTTTCCTCACACACACTATCTATGTGAGGAGAAGGAATGATAATGGCTGCAATATGCAGCCTGTGTTTACATTTCTGATCACAGTTATTGGCCACAACAGAGATCACATTGGTGACCTGCTGAGTCCAAAGGAAGCATAGACTTAAAATGAATGGAAGACACAAACATATATTAGAAAATATACTCATTATTTCTTTTTTTTTTTTACTCATTTTTTTAATTTTTCACAGGTAAAGCAATGGATTACAATTTCATTATCCAATTAAAGCATCAGGACCAATGGCAACTGGGAAGATAATGCAAGCAATTGACTTAACTGTACACAAAGCACGTGGATTGTGCTATTGGATCCTATTTCCTTAAGGTCCTTATTTTGCTGCATCCTGGAAAGACTTTGGAAACAATGGGAAACTATGTCCTGTTTGTTTGGATTTCTGCAATCTCCCTGGGATCATTATTAATTAGCGCAGACAGTAAAAAGAGCAACGCTTTCCTCACTGAATCAGATCCAGACCGGTGTATGCGGCACCACTATGTGGATTCTATAAATCACCCACAGCACAAATGCACTGCAAAGGTATGTCTAAGTTTGCTTCAATCCTGTTTTATTAAAAGATTGGCTGTTTATGACTTTGCTTTGCAAATAGTGTAAGCCTGTGCAATATGTACCTGTAAATAAATGACTGTATTTATTGCACTAGAATTTTGTTCAAGCGTCAGCAGATCTGTAGCTTTCCTTTAATGGAAAATGCCTAATGGCTCGCACACGATCTGAAAATCAGACAAAAAATACCACTTTCAAAGTGATCGTAGGATAATCTGATTGTTAGTACAGAGCTTTTGAGAGACGATCAAGACAGTTCATCCGATATTATACGATCTGACAAGTACGAAAATGTTTCTCGTATGATTCCAGATTGTACGATTTTCATTTACTTAGTACAGTTGTTGTTCAAAAATACAATACAAATACACTACAACACATTACATCACTTCCAATTTTTTATTCTGCTACAAGAATTTTTATGACTTTAGCAAACTCTTCATTCTCGATATGCCACTAGCATGCACAGAAAGCAGGTGATCTGTCATCTGATTTTCAGATTGTGTGTATGGGCCATAAGAGCCTCTTTTAAAAGGCTTTGGGCTTGTGTTGATGGACAAATCCTTTGTTTCTTTAGGAGTATTTTCCTTGCATTAAGGAAAAATTTTAGTTGCTTCTCGGATCATTTAGAGTTAACATACAGGTGCAGTTGGTCCACAGTTGTCCACCTTCTGACCTGCATTTGACCTTCCTTACTGCATCAGACAAAGCTTTTGGGGAAAGAAACTCCTAGCAAAAAGTTCTGGCGCTACTCCAAAATTGGAAAGTCCTGGGATGTCCCTTCACGGAGAGTGCACAAAGGCATATATAAAGAGTTATGTGTTGGTATATGTATTTGAATGGCAACACTGTTCGCCCAATCCCAAATGCAAGACAGCATGAAAAATGAACTTAAAAGAAAATAAGGGATGGCGCTCAGATGTGCATATAGCTGGTAATGAACCCCAGTGCAGACTTGGGTGAATAGTCTCATGAAAACTTTATTAGCATTGATCCAATGGTTAAAACATGGTATGGGTTAAGCAGAAACAGTCCTACCGCCCCTTGAAGCCTCTGAACCTTCTTACCGATGGTATAAGGAGATCCTTTGGGACCCGGTGACTACTGTGGGGAACTGGCTGGCAGATGGAAGGGCAGATTCGGTCGCAGGCAGGAAGGCTCAAACGATCTGGAATGTGGCCCCTTTTTCAGACCGGAGCCTCTGTGTTAAACTCCCTCGGCGCCTAGTGTGAGCATTTGGAGTCGCACTTCGATGACGTCACTGCGTGGGACCGGAAATCCGCTGACGGCCGGCTACGGAGTCACCCGGAGGTCGAGGAGGACGGGGGACTGACTTGATTCACTTCTGCAGAGCCTCCCGGTCGCCACAACGACATGTTTCGCTACGATAGTAGCTTTGTCAAGTTTAACACAGAGGCTCCGGTCTGAAGAAGCGGCCACATACCAGACCGTTTGAGCCTTCCTGCCTGCGACCGAATCTGCCCTTCCATCTGCCAGCCAGTTCCCCACAGTAGTCAACGGGTCCCAAAGGATCTCCTTATACCATTGGTGAGAAGGTTCAGAGGCTTCAAGGGGCGGTAGGACTGTTTCTGCCTAACCCATACCATGTTTTAACCATTGGATCAATGCTAATAAAGTTTTCATGAGACTATTCACCCAAGTCTGCACTGGGGTTCATTAACAGCTATATGCACATCTGAGCGCCATCTCTTATTTTCTTCTAAGTTCATTTTGGGGAAAGAAGCAACTTCTGAAGGAAACAAAAATTCTTCAAAGCAGATCTTAAAATGTCAAATAATTGCTGAAAGCTGATATTATATGGATTTACTGTTGCTGACCCTTTAAGAAAATGATGTTTGGATGTCTGTCTATGAATTTGGAACCTTCTGATCTACTGACCCAGAATAAGCATGTAACTATTATACACGTTCTGTAACAAACAAATGGCCCCTGCCTACACCTCTAACTTGCCTTCACAGCAAGGAGTACATGAAAGAGCAATGCATGCAAAACAAAACCAAAAGTTTCCATCTCAACTCACCAGCCAGTCTGCAACCCACCAAATTATCCTGTCTACCAATTTGCATTAAAATCAGGGGTTTAGTTAGCAAATATTTGCAAATACATGTGTAAGCTGCAGAACAGCTTCAAGGCACCCCAGTATTATCTGCAGTCCTAACTCTTGTAAATGTATAAGAACCTCTTATTAGAAGCACATGCATTCTAATGGATAGATAGAGGGCAGGTGAGCCTGGAGGTAGCCCACCCCTCCTTCACGGCATGGGGCACATTGGACACCCAGCACATAGCACAATGGCAGAAAAGGTGTCCAGTGTGTCCCTTCACCAATAATACATCAGTAACAAACAACTGGAGGCAGTCCACCCCTCCTAAAAGGCAAGGGGGCACACTGGGCACCCAGCACATAGCACAATGGCAGCAAAGGTGTCCAGTGTGTCCCTTCACCAATATTACGTCAGTAACAAACAACTGGAGGTAGCTCACCCCTCCTAAAAGGCAGAGGGGCAAACTGGACACCCAGCACATAGCACAATAGCAGCAAAGGTGTTCAGTGTATCCCCTCACCACTATTACATCAGTAACAAATAACTGGAGGTAGCCCACTCCTCCTAAAAGGCAAAGCGGCACACTGGACACCTAGCACATAGCACAATGGCAGCAAAGGTGTCCAGTGTGTCCCTTCACCAATATTACATCACTAAAAAACAACTGGAGGTAGCCCATCCCTCCTAAAAGGCAAGGGGGCACACTGGGCACCCAGCACATAGCACAATGGCAGCAAAGGTGTCCAGTGTCTCCCCTCACCAATATTACATCACTAACAAACAACTGGAGGTAGCCCATCCCTCCTAAAAGGCAAAGGGGCACACTGGTCACATAGCACAATGGCAGCGAAGGTGTGCAGTGTATCCCCTCACCAATATTACAACGGTAACAAATAATTGGCCACTGCCCCCAACTATAACTGGCCTTCACAGCAAGGAGAACATTGAAGGGCAACACATGTAAAACAAAACCAAAGTCTGCAACCAACCAAATTATCCTGTCAGTTGGGTAAAACAGGGTTTAGATTAGCACACATTTAGCACACATTTGCAAATACATGTATAAGCTGCAGAGCATCTCCAAGGTACCCCAGTATTATCTGCAATTCTAACTCTTGTAAATTTATAAGAGCCTCCATAGTAGAATCACATGCATTCTAATGGATAGATAGATGGCAGGTGACCCTGGAGGTAGCCCACTCCTCCTTAAAGGCACAGGGCCACACTGGACACCCAGCATACAGCACAATGGCAGCAAAAGTGTCCAGTATGTCCCCTCCCCAATATTACATCAGTAACAAACAACTGGCCCCTGCCTCCTATGACTGGCCTTTTCAGAAAGAAGCACATGGAAGGGTCTGTGACTTAGAAAGTATTAAAACCCTGGATAAGAATGACAGTCAATCTACTAGTATTTTAAAGTGTATGTATAGCCAAACTTTTTTTTTTACTTTTAGACAGAGTAGGGAAGGGTAAAACCGCTATCAGGTTATTTTTGCTGTGCCATGCTGAGGATATTTCTCTTCGCTGCCTGTATTACAGATGCAACAAAAAATGAGAGGAAATCTCCCCAAAGTGAATGTAATTACTTCTTTGAGTGTTGTCATCAAAACAGTTGTCCCTATTGGATAAATTATCCTCACCACTTCCTCTGGTGACAGCTTCAGAATTTTGGATTTCCCATCACTTTTTGTTTCAGTAACAACAGTCATCAGGACAAAGAGAGGTATGACTCGTCATAGAGGGGGAATGCAATAAAAATGTGTCTGTATCCCTATTAGGGAGATTCACTGTCTCTAAGTGTCCTGATCACCAGTGTCACCAGGAATGAAAGCGAGGGTAAATCCACAATTATGAGTTGTCACCAGAACAGGTATACATGAGAAAACTTTCAGTGGAGCATTGGAAAAATATTCTCTCACTTTCTGTTGAGTCTACATGAAAGGAAGTGAAGGGAAATCTGTCTAATAATACACAGATGGCAAAAAAAAAAATACCAATAGCAGTTTGAATCCTCCACTCTATCCAAAATAAAAATAAAAGTTTTGGCTTTAGATACACTTTAGGGAGGGCAGCAGTAGCAGCTCACTATTTATTTTATGTCAGTACAGGTTTGCTTTAAGATATGTAATACAATGTATGACTTTTATTGCTAATCCTTTGCATGAAAATTTGGATATACAGTATAAGAAATATAGCTATTTGTTTTGGCTCTTAAATATGTGCCTTGTAGCCACCAGATTGTAGTTCTAAAATTATAAGGCAAATATTATTTTTTGGCTGAGCATACTCTAGCTAACATAAACAGTATAGAATAGAACTTCCGTAAGCATGTTTTCAAGTGTCCAATAAATGGGTGAATTTCTATCTTGCGGTATAACAGGAAGCTAGTTGATTGCAATCTATGAGTTTAAAGATAGCCATACATGGATGAAAGTTCGGCCAGTTCAGCAGGGAAAGGAATTTTGATCAATGTATGGGTAAGCTGGCTGTATAGAAGTACTACTGATCGACTTCTATACAATCAGCCTGTCTGGTTTTTCCCAAACAATCAGTGCCGCCGGTTCTAGCCTACACTGATTAGTATTTTCTGACAGTGAGGAAGTCTTCCCACTGCCAGCATACAATAACTCAGAGGGAAGGATTTCCCCATCCACATCAAGTGCGTGAATTGGAATTTCTTTTTTTTTTTTACAAACTGGTTGAATGAAAAAAAAAAAAAAAGACTAATATATGGGCTGCTTAAAATGTGTACTTCTTATCTCATACAAAGTCCTAGAAGAGAATTTCAGCAATAAAATGGTAGGCAGGGGAAAGAAAAGTTAAAGTGCTACATTATTACTTACAGGATGCATGAGCACACCGCTGGCAAATAAGTAAGTGGAAAACTGATGTAGCACCCTCTTAGGTAGGTGCTAGGATAGATAAGTGTTAGTGTGTTTTTGATTGGCAGTGTGGCCATAATTTTGTGTAGTTAAAAGCATAGTTTGGTTCACTGTACCCAGTGAGCTGTGATTGATTAGTTAGGTATGAATCATACCTAACTAATCAATCACAGCTCACTGGGTACAGTGAACCAAACTATGATATGTGTGCTCTGCTGCTGCCAGTCTACTGGATAGCCCCCTCTGTATCCAGGTAGGTTCTGGATGATAGGTGTGTAGCTATGCAGATGTCAGCATGAATATTGATACAGCCCCAGCCTATCCCAGTGAGGCAGGATCTGAAGGCGTGCTGGGAGACTGTATTTATTCTGAGAGCACCCAGAGCTCTTGGTCATTTCCCAGAGGAGAGGAGTGAAGACACAAGCTGCAGTGAGGAGGCCTCACTGCACCCTCTTAGGTAGGTGCTAGGATAGATAAGTGTTAGAGTGTGTTTTTGATTGGCAGTGTGGCCATAATTTTGTGTAGGTAAAAGCATAGTTTGGTTCACTGTACCCAGTGAGCTGTGACTGATTAGTTAGGTATGATCTGTGTGCTCTGCTTCTGGCAGTCTACTGAATAGCCCCCTCTGTATCCAGGTAGGTTCTGGATGATAGGTGTGTAGCTATGCAGATGTCAGCATGAATATTGATACAGCCCCAGCCTATCTCAGTGAGGCAGGCTCTGAAGGCATGCTGGGAGACTGTATTTATTTTGAGAGTACCCAGAGCTCTTGGTCATTTCCCAGAGGAGAGGAGTGAAGACACAAGCTGCAGTGAGGAGGCCTCAGTTGAGGCCTCAATACTGAGACCCAGGTGCTTGGAAGAAGTTGACTGAGGGGAGCTCTTTGCCATAGATAGGTCTGGTATCACTGAAAGGCATCACTTGGAAGATTTGTCCTCGGGCCTTGTGAGTACAGATGTTGAAAGATTTTGGAAATCTTGTGCTTTAGCTACCCCCTATAGTCAGCTGTGGGTCTGTTAAAGGGGACACTGACTGGTGTCCTGATGAGCTCTGTCCAAACATTTCTTATTTAAAAGGACTTTGCTCTAATGGCTCTACTACTACTTAAGCTGAAGTCTATTGTGGGTTCAAGCCCAGATGTCATCAGAGTTTGTTCAGAAAGAAAGATTAGGTCCTCAGTTGTACATAGTTCTTTTTTTTTTTGAGTATCCCACCACTTTCCTCATCCCTATCCAAGTTCTCCAAAAATACAACAAAAAAAACATCCCCTAGACTGGTCTTTGGAGAAAGAATGAATAAGCCTGTTGTGAGCCTAGCTGCCGGGCAGAAGTTAGGAAGACCTGGACAGTAATTCCTGCAGCTTCTACAGAAGTAGCACTACACTTATGTAAGGGTTCTATATCTGTATGTGTACAGGTGAAGTTAACCTCTAATTTTTCCTCTATTTAAACTTTGATGAAGTGATTTTATACACTGCACCAGACACTATTGTTAAAACCTCAGTAAATTTAATTTATTTTGATGCACGACAAACATACAACCAAAGTCATAAATAGCTATCTCTAGTGAAAAGAAAAACAAGCAATCCTCCTGATCTTTACATCACTGGGTCTGACCGGGATTACATAAAAAGAAGAAACCTGACAGCCTAAATTCACACACAAACAGTAGTTAGTTCTAGATGTTTGGAACAGCCTACCTGCTGACTTTCTTAAAAACGTTCTTAAAAACTGTGTGCAAGTATGCCTAGGAGAATGTATGCAGTTTTATAGGCCATGGTTGGACACACCAATATTAGTTTGATTAAGCTCTTTTTCCATTTATGCACCTTGTAGGTTGTTAGCTGTAAACAAAAACTGTCTATCCCACAGCATTTTTTCACAAGTACCTAAAACATTTGCACAGTACTGTTATAAAAAAAAAAAAAAATATATATATATATATATATATATATATATATATATATGGTTGGGCTTTACATTTTTTGCTCCTAGTTAAGGTTGTATTATTTTAATTTTTTTATGCTTTTTTATATAATTTTCCAGCCTGTAAGCCTGTTATTTTTCAACTTACTTTAAGAGACCAAGCTGTGCAGGAAGAGTGTCAGTAAGAGGATTAAGACAAACCACTTACCACTGACAGGGGTGTTTACAATGGTCAGCTTGTATTCATTTATTTTAAATCTTTATTCCAAAAGAAAAAAAACATTGCTGTAACTGAATGTCAGCTAACACTTTACATGTATAAGCAGTTTATTGGTCAAGTCCATCTAAATCTGCTAGTCTAGCACTACCCCCCCCCCCCCCCCCCAGACTGACAATGATGCTATGATTACTACTTCATCTAGAATGCAGACACCCTAACACGGGAAATGGGATACAGGCTGAAACACCAGGTGAAATAAAGGAAAAAAAAGAAAATGGATGCAGCTACCACTTCTAAGGACTGTTAAGCTGCAATGTATCACATTTTTGTTTTTGGGTTTGAGGTTAGGAGAATATCTCTCATAGCAACACAGACAACAATAAAATTCTGTTTGAGATTATATACCTTGCCCACTCTACTAGAAAAACTGATCTGAACTGTACCTATATTCTTATTAGGAAATGTACTCCATCCTGTCTGACAGGGATTAGGAGTAAGTAATTCACAGAGTGCATTGATCAGGAGTAAGTATTGCAGAGAGTGTAGGGGTCAGGACGGAGTAAGAAACACACAGAGTACAGGGGTCAGGAGTAAGAAACACACACAGTGTGCAGGGGTCAGGAGTAAGTAATGCAGAGAGTGTAGGGGTCAGGAGTAAGAAACACACAAAGTACTGGGGTCAGGAGTAAGAAACACACAGAGTACAGGGGTCAGGAGTAAGAAACACACAGAGTACAGGGGTCAGGAGTAAGAAACACACAGAGTACAGGGGTCAGGAGTAAGAAACACACAGAGTACAGGGGTCAGGAGTAAAACACACACAGGGTACAGGGGTCAGGAGTAAGTAATGCAGAGAGTGTAGGGGTCAGGAGTAAGAAACACACAAAGTACCGGGGACAGAAGTAAGTAATGCAGAGAGTGTAGGGGTCAGGAGCAATAACCACACAGAGTACAGGGGTCAGGAGTAAACCCCACAGAGAGTGCAGGAGTCAGGAGTAAGAAACACACAGAGTACAGGGGTCAGGAGTAAGTCACACAGGGAGTGCAGGGGTCAGGAGTAAGAAACACACAGAGTACAGGGGTCAGGAGTAAAACACACACAGAGTACAGGGGTCAGGAGTAAGTAATGCAGAGAGTGTAGGGGTCAGGAGTAAGAAACACACAAAGTACCGGGGACAGAAGTAAGTAATGCAGAGAGTGTAGGGGTCAGGAGCAATAACCACACAGAGTACAGGGGTCAGGAGTAAACCCCACAGAGAGTTCAGGGGTCAGGAGTAAGAAACACACAGAGTACAGGGGTCAGGAGTAAGTCACGCAGGGAGTGCAGGGGTCAGGAGTAAGAAACACACAGATTACAGGGGTCAGGAGTAAGCCACGCAGAGAGCGCAGGGGTCAGGAATAAGAAACACACAGAGAACAGGGGCCAGGGGTAGGTCATGCAGGGAGTGCAGGGGTCAGGAGTAAGAAACACACAGATTACAGGGGTCAGGAGTAAGCCACGCAGAGAGCGCAGGGGTCAGGAGTAAGAAACACACAGAGTACAGTGGCCAGGGGTAAGTCACACAGGGAGTGCAGGGGTCAGGAATAAGAAGCACACAGATTACAGGGGTCAGGAGGAAGAAACACACAGAGTACGGGGGTCAGGAGTAAGTAATGCAGAGAGTGTCGGGGTCAGGAATAAGAAACACACAGAGTACAGGGGTCAGGAGTTAGTCACACAGAGGTTGCAGGGGTCAGGAGTAAGTAATGCATAGGCCACTGTAGAGAATACAGCCAGAAATGACCCCCTCCAGCCAGTATGAATCCCTTTCTCTTAGCCCATATCCGCCCCAGTTCAGATCTCACCCAACAGCCCCAATCCCCCCTCTGCCTCCTGTAAAGATCACCTGCCCTCCCCCCTGCAGCCGTAAGGCCTCTTTCACATGGGGCAATTTGATCCATTCTCCATGCAGGCCCATGTCTGTGCATTCCCTTGCGGGCAGTTCCCATTCATGTCTATTGGGATGCAGCAGCTGCACAAACACAGATACTGTGTGTGGGTGCGATGTGTGTCTCCAGACTTACCCAGGGTCCTTTTATTTCAAAAATCAGATTTTCTGTCAGTTTTCTGTATGCTTAAATGTCTCTAAATTGTTTTAAAATTTCAGCTTCATATCAAGTAAAGTCCATTACAGGAACTGAGCCCCCTTTTCTCCAGGTTTGACAACACTATCTTGCTGTGCAGACAAGGACATAAAGGATCACTTTCACCATTGGCAAAATGTTTAAGCATTGTGATATTTCTTTCTTCATGCTTTTAAAGAAAATTTAAACAGGTGAAAAAGTAGTAAAAGTAGTTAAAATATTATTTTAAAGCGGAGTTCCGGCCACAAAATCGACATAATCGATTTTGTGGCCATCCACTTGCTTTTCTTCACCTGAAAAGGAAATGGATAGTTAGGATTTTTATTTTTTTTTACTTACCTTGTTATTGTAGAAAGATATACTCACCTTTCTTCCACTTCCTCCCTCGGCAGCCGCGGCCCGCGCCGTCACTTCCGGTTTGCAATGATTCCTGGGAGCTGAACGTCATCGCTCCCAGGAATCAATGCGACGGCACCGGCCCCGCTCGTCACTTCAGGTGCGATGCCGCATTCCCTGCTAAACAGCTTCTGGGCATGCCCAGAAGCTGTGGAGGAATGCGGCGCTGCACTGGAAGTGACTAGAGGGGCCGGTGCAGGCACATTCTGGGAGAAGAAGACACGGAAGAGGATGCAGAAGAGGATCGCGCTGGCTTCCGCTGCCCACAACAGAGATGGCAACGCTGGAGAAGAAATTTTAAAAGTGAGTATTTCTTCTTGCAGGTAAGTGCGAACCGGGACAGATCAGAGTCTAGCCATTGTGGAATGTACTAGCCCTGACTGTCCCGGGGGTATTTTCATTGAAAATATTTTTTTGTGGCCGGAACTCCACTTTAAGTTTAAGCAGCACTTTACAACTGGAGGGTAGACAGTACAAATAAAATAATCATTAATACAGTAGGAATCAGAGGGCCCTGCTCCTTAGAGCTTACAATCTAAGAGGGAGGGTCAAGAGATACACGAGGTAATAATAGTGGGGGGATGTGCTGATGGAGAAAATAAAGGTACAGTTGTTAGGTGGGGGCCCGATAGGCTTCTCTGAAGAGATATGTTTTCAAGGATCGTCTGAAAGTGGGAAAAGTAGGAGATAGTCAGACAGATTGGGGTAGAGCATTCCAGAGGATGGAAGAGGCTCAAGGTTGCAAGAAACCTGCCAGGAGAAAACAATGGTTATTGCTAGCAGGTATAGCCGCTGGCAGTAATTGCATGCTACAAATTTCCGGGTCAGATATGGGTAAAGGTGAAATATTTTGCACCACATTTACATTATTTATAATTATTGCCCCTTCCTCACCCTGGGAGAATCCCACATTATACACCTTGGGAGAATAAGGAGGAATCCCCCACAGTGAGGAAGGGTCAAAAATTATGAAAATTGTGAGTGTGCTACATAATATTTTGTCTTTAGGTTATCTTACCGAGAGATGTCAGCGTCTGATGTGTTCGCTATCTGGGAGGGCAACACATAATCTGTGCACCAATTCTATGAGACATTAAATATAATGGTACAGGACTTAAAATTTAACAGCTCATTTAGTGATGAGGATATACCATTTTTTGATACGTGTTTCCAAGTGGGTAATTCTATTGTGAGTGATCTGTATCTTAAATATGGAGATTGCAATACATTATTACACTTTTCTCATTTTCAGCCACTGAATGCCTTTAGGTCAATTCTTTGAGTACAGTCTAGGAGAGAATATCCAATAATCTCTGAATTTTCCGCACCACTGATGCAGTATTTTAGAAAAGGTAGAACTATATACAACAAGCTAGTGAGGTTGGCTTACCAACCTGGGACTACACCTCCAGTATTATCATGTTTGAGATCTAAGTATACTGGGTCCTTTACTATGCTACATACATTGTAATACCATGGTTAAGGGAGAAACATTTAGTCATCCCCTTTAGAAGTTACTTCTTAAACATTGGGAGGTAAAATGGATACTCAATCTTAGAATTGTTCAGCCATATAGTAGAAATGTAGGTTTTGCCTTACATTGGTTTTCGTAGAGTGTAATGTATTATATTATAGGCAACTATTATTTTTGGTCTTTTTTTTTTTTTTTTTTTTAGTCATCCTGTATGTATGTTATACTTTGTGATCAGCCTATTGATGAAATGTTCAACAGCTGAGGAGACAGTTGAGGACGCCTGCAATCATTGTGTTGTACATTGACAGTGCAGCTGTGAAGACATTATATATAAACGCATACATGCATTAATAAAGCGCTAAAAATAGTGCCACCCCAAAACATTTTGGAAACAATAAACTAAAAATAAATTCATATGCTAAGGGGTTTCCCCCCAAAAATATATGTAAACAAAATTAGTTCTTATAAAAAGTGATTTTAGTGCAAAATGAATAGTCCCAAAATCAACATATATGAACTTCAATCTTCTTCATCAAATAGTGCATGCAAAGATTCTCCACTCTGTCACCAAAACCAAAACCTCCACCCCCTATATGCACTCACCATATAGATTAAATATTATGGCATGTAGGTAACTAATCCTGTATCATAAGGCAATCCTCAGCAGTCCAAACCCCATGTTACAAAGAGGATCTTCCTAAGTGAAAAAGCTTATCCCCTGGTCACATGATCATCCAGCACTGGGTCCTTCTCCTCACTGTTTACTTCCTGGGAGGGTCCTTCTTCCTGTTACCATTGGCCGGCCAGTGGAGGGGTTCTGTTGGAATCCTTTGCCAATATATGTGAAAGCCATACTGTCTCACCAAAGCTCTTCTGTAAAGTACGGTCCATACCTCTTCTGTAAAGTGCGGTCCATAACTAAAAAAAAAACCTGGTTGATCCTGCCAGTTTCTACACTCCCCCCTGTACACTGACCTTGGTGTATCATGGCTGCTGAGCCCTGATATCGTGGTCAGTGTACCTGCTTCCATCACTTGCATCTCTCCTGTCTGCTGTCCCATGTCCTCCTCCCCTCTCCCTGCCTGTCAGCTCCTGTGTGTGAGCCGTGTCCTCCCCTTTCCTCCTCTGCTGCTATACATTGTAAAAAAAAAAGATCTGTCCTTTGTAGAATCCCCTCTGTTATAGCCTTTGTTTTATAAAAATGATACGACACAATACCTTATTGAAGACCGCCACTGACCGGTCCAAGGCTCTCCTCCTCTTTCCCGGCTGATGTCAGAGACAACCTCAGCCCCTCCCTCTGCAGTCCTTGGTGTGGGGCAGGAGAGCGGACATCAGCTGACTGCACAGCGGTGCTTCAAAATAGGTATTGCGCCACATTATTTTTATAAAACAAAGGCACTGAGCAATATAACAGGTTATAATAGAAGGGATTCTACTAAGAACCCATAATGGCTTAACCATTCTCTTTTAGCAACACATTTATTTTATGCCTCATTTGGTGCCCAAGAGTGGTATGTTATGTTGCAGTGCTAGTACCTTGGTTCCTATGTCAATTTAGAGCAAAGATAGGGGCGTTCTTTGTGCTAAAACGTGACAGGCTGGCACCATAATGACGCTGCTCCTAAATTCCCACACTGGAGAAACATGTTTTAGCCCCAGGTAAATAATATAGCAACAGCCTTGTTGTGGTTGTAGTAAAAAAAGGTATTGTTAGTAGTAAAAGCAGTTAAAGTGAATATTTACTTTTGAGGAACATAAATCTATGACTAAATGTATTGGAAATATTTGATTTTAATGCTGATAACTCCTTATAGTATGTTTTGGAACTTACTGAAGTATCTAGTGAAAGTATCATTGCAAATGTTGTAGCCCTTTAGACTTTTAGCACCACTAAACCTTTCTGTTTAGTGTAATCATTTTTGTGGACTTCTAAAGAGTTTGACAGTGTTTATGATAATGTGTTTAACAATTGGGTTTACTGTTGGTTAGGACTTCAAATTCTTAGTTTTGTGTGTTCTCAATGTCTCCGCCTTTTTCTATTCTGTTTATCTATCCAAATTGTAGAATTCCCCTAAATTCCTACAAACACCCTGGGTACTCTTGTAAAGGTTAGGCTTGAACATAAAACACTGCACATAACATAGAGGGTTTATTCTGCCAAAAAGCTGAAATAAGTTTATTCCTTTAAAGACAGCAGAATGGAAAACCATAGCCATGGCACAAGTGCTAGACAATATACATACAGTTGTGCTCATAAATTTTCATACCCTGGCAGAATTCATGATTTCTTTTTTCATTTTTCAGAGAATATGAATTATAACACATGGTTAGTGTTTGGCTGAAGCCATTTATTATCACTCAACTGTGTTTACTTTTTTAAATCATAATGACAACAGAAACTACCCAAATGTCCCTGATCAAAAGTTTACATACCCCAGTTCTTAATACCGTGTATTGCCCCCTTTAACATCAATGACAGCTTGAAGTCTTTTGTGGTATTTGTGGATGAAGTTCTTTATCTTCTCACATGGTAAAGCTGCCCATTCTTTCTGGAAAAAAGCCTCCAGTTACTGTAAATTCTTGGGCTGTCTTGCGTGAACTACACATTTGGGATCTCCCCAGAGTGGCTCAATGATATTGAGGTCAGGAGACTGAGATGGCCACTCCAGAACCTTCACTTTATTCTGCTGTAGCCAATGACAGGTCAACTTGGCTTTGTGTTTAGGATCATTGTCATGTTGGAATGTCCAAGTACGTCCCATGCGCAGCTTCCGGGCTGATGAATGCAAATTTTCCTCCAGTATTTTTTGATAACATACTGCATTCATCTTGCCATCAATTCTGACCAAATTTATTGTGCCTTTGTAGCTCACACATTCCCAAAACATCAGTGATCCACATCAGTGGTGGGATTCAAAAATTTTAGTAACCATTTCCGACTTTCCCAGCAGAATGACCAGCGTGCCCCCTTTCAATGCACAGTGACCAGCGTTCCCCCTTTCAATGCAGAGAGACCAGCGTGCCCCCCTTTCAATGCACAGTGACCAGCGTGCCCCCCTTTCAATGCACAGTGACCAGTGTACATGCCCCCTTCAATGCACAGTGACCAGAGTGCCCCCTTTCAATGCAGAGAGACCAGCGTGCCCCCTTTCAATGCAGTGACCAGTGTACATGCCCCCTTTAATGCACAGTGACCAGCGTGCCCCCCTTTCAATGCAGAGAGACCAGCGTGCCCCTTTCAATGCAGTGACCAGTGTACATGCCCCCTTTAATGCACAGTGACCAGCGTGTCCCCCTTTCAATGCAGAGAGACCAGCGTGCCCCCCTTTCAATGCACAGTGACCACAGCATTGCCCCCAATGATTGCAGAGTGCCAGCCACAGCATTGCCCCCAATGATTGCAGAGTGCCAGCCACAGCATTGCCCCCAATGATTGCAGAGTGCCAGCCACAGCATTGCCCCCAATGATTGCAGAGTGCCAGCCACAGCATTGCTCCCAAATTGCAGAGTGCCAGCCACAGCATTGCCCCCAATGATTGCAGAGTGCCAGCCACAGCATTGCTCCCAAATTGCAGAGTGCCAGCCACAGCATTGCCCCCAATGATTGCAGAGTGCCAGCCACAGCATTGCCCCCAATGATTGCAGAGTGCCAGCCACAGCATTGCCCCCAATGATTGCAGAGTGCCAGCCAGAGTATTGCCCCCAATTGCAGAGCGCCAGCCACAGCATTGCCCCCAATTGCAGAGTGCCAGCCCCAGCATTGCCCCAAATTGCAGAGCGCCAGCCAGAGTATTGCCCCCAATTGCAGAGCGCCAGCCAGAGTATTGCCCCCAATTGCAGAGCGCCAGCCACAGCATTGCCCCCAATTGCAGAGCACCAGCCACAGCATTGCCCCAAATTGCAGAGTGCCAGCCACAACATTGCCCCCAATTGCAGAGTGCCAGCCAGAGTATTGCCCCCAATTGCAGAGTGCCAGCCAGAGTATTGCCCCCAATTGCAGAGTGCCAGCCACAACATTGCCCCCAATTGCAGAGTGCCAGCCACAGCATTGCCCCAAATTGCAGAGTGCCAGCCAGAGTATTGCCCCCAATTGCAGAGTGCCAGCCAGAGTATTGCCCCCAATTGCAGAGTGCCAGCCAGAGTATTGCCCCCAATTGCAGAGTGCCAGCCAGAGTATTGCCCCCAATTGCAGAGTGCCAGCCAGAGTATTGCCCCCAATTGCAGAGTGCCAGCTAGAGTATTGCCCCCAATTGCAGAGTGCCAGCTAGAGTATTGCCCCCAATTGCAGAGTGCCAGCCACAACATTGCCCCCAATTGCAGAGTGCCAGCCAGAGTATTGCCCCCAATTGCAGAGTGCCAGCCACAGCATTGCCCCAAATTGCAGAGTGCCAGCCACAACATTGCCCCCAATTGCAGAGTGCCAGCCAGAGTATTGCCCCCAATTGCAGAGTGCCAGCCAGAGTATTGCCCCCAATTGCAGAGTGCCAGCCAGAGTATTGCCCCCAATTGCAGAGTGCCAGCCACAGCATTGCCCCAAATTGCAGAGTGCCAGCCACAGCATTGCCCCAAATTGCAGAGTGCCAGCCACAACATTGCCCCCAATTGCAGAGTGCCAGCCAGAGTATTGCCCCCAATTGCAGAGTGCCAGCCACAACATTGCCCCCAATTGCAGAGTGCCAGCCACAGCATTGCCCCAAATTGCAGAGTGCCAGCCAGAGTATTGCCCCCAATTGCAGAGTGCCAGCCAGAGTATTGCCCCCAATTGCAGAGTGCCAGCCAGAGTATTGCCCCCAATTGCAGAGTGCCAGCCAGAGTATTGCCCCCAATTGCAGAGTGCCAGCCAGAGTATTGCCCCCAATTGCAGAGTGCCAGCCAGAGTATTGCCCCCAATTGCAGAGTGCCAGCTAGAGTATTGCCCCCAATTGCAGAGTGCCAGCTAGAGTATTGCCCCCAATTGCAGAGTGCCAGCCACAACATTGCCCCCAATTGCAGAGTGCCAGCCAGAGTATTGCCCCCAATTGCAGAGTGCCAGCCACAGCATTGCCCCAAATTGCAGAGTGCCAGCCACAACATTGCCCCCAATTGCAGAGTGCCAGCCACAACATTGCCCCCAATTGCAGAGTGCCAGCCAGAGTATTGCCCCCAATTGCAGAGTGCCAGCCACAGCATTGCCCCAAATTGCAGAGTGCCAGCCACAACATTGCCCCCAATTGCAGAGTGCCAGCCAGAGTATTGCCCCCAATTGCAGAGTGCCAGCCAGAGTATTGCCCCCAATTGCAGAGTGCCAGCCAGAGTATTGCCCCCAATTGCAGAGTGCCAGCCACAGCATTGCCCCAAATTGCAGAGTGCCAGCCACAGCATTGCCCCAAATTGCAGAGTGCCAGCCAGAGTATTGCCCCCAATTGCAGAGTGCCAGCCACAACATTGCCCCCCAATTGCAGAGTGCCAGCGATCCCCCCCCCCGCGAGACCCATGCACTTACCTCATGGACGGTCTCGCAGTCGGCTCCCCGCGTCTCCGAGTCCTCCCGCGGCGCCTCCTCCTCATCCAATGGCACGGTGTTTGCCTTTCAGCCAATCAGGAAGCGGGAGGACCCGCTCCCTGATTGGCCAGGAGGAGGATCATGTGACAATAGCTAATTCTCATTCGCTATTGTCACAGAATGGGCGGGGAGGAGCGCACTGCTCCGCCCCCCGGCCGCCACGTCTGTCCGAGCGCGGGACATTCAATTGTCCTGCGCTTCCTCAGACGCGCAGAGGGATTCAGCCGGTTCTGCGAACTTGCAGAAAGTTAGCAACCGGTTCTATGGAACCGGTGCGAACCGGCTGAATCCCACCACTGATCCACATCCATGTTTCACAGTAGGAATGGTGTACCTTTCATCATAGGCCTTCTTGACTACTCTCCAAATGTAGCATTTATGGTTGTGGCCAAAAAGCTAAATTTTGGTCTCAACTCAACGCTCTTGTGCCAGAAGTTTTGAGGCTTGTCTCTGTGCTGTTGGGCGTACTTTGTGGCATTTGCGTAGTAATGGCTTTCTTCTGGCGACTCAACCATGCAGCCCATCTTTCTTTAAGTGCCTCCTTATTGTGCATCTTGAAACAGCCACACATGTTTTCAGAGAGTCCTGTGTTTCACCTGAAGTTATTTGTGGGTTTTTCTTTGCATTCTGAACGATTTTCCTGGCAGTTGTGGCTGAAATTTTAGTTGATCTACCTGACCGTAGTTTGGTTTCAACAGAACCCCTCATTTTAAACTTTTTGATTAGAGTTTGAACACTGCTGATTAGCAATCTCAATTCCTTGGATATCTTTTTATATCCCTTTCCTGTTTTATACAGTTCAACTACCTATTCCCGCAGATTCTTTGACAATTATTTTGCTTTCCCCATGACTCAGAATTCAGAAACGTCATTGCAGCACTGGATGAAAGATGCAAGGGTCTGTCAGGAGTCCAGAACTCATTAACCTTTTATACACACACTATAATTACAAGGAAACAGATCACAGGTAAGGATGGTTACCTTTACTAGCCATTCAAACCCCTTTGTGTCAACTTGTGTGCATGTTATCAGGCCAAAATCACCAGGGTATGTAAACTTTTGATCAGGGTAATTTGGGTAGTTTCTGTTGTCATTATGATTTTAAAAAGAGTAAACACAGTTGATTAATAATAAATGGGTTTAGCCAAGCACTAACCATGAGAAAAGAAAAGTTTTGTGTTATCATTCATATTCTCGGAAAAATGGCCAAGAAATCATAAATTCTGCCAAGGTATGTAAACTTATGAGCACAACTGTATATCAAGTTCGGCTCCAGAGTTTTTTGTTTTCCACATACATGTAACAATCTTAATTTTTAGAAAATGTGTACCCCAGCTAAATGAAAGCTTGGAAGTGGTTTGCCAACATCCCTGTAAACTGAACAGACAGAATGGGGGTCCCCCTAGGGCAGTTATGGCGAACCCTGGCACCCCAGATGTTTGGGAACTACATTTCCCATGATGCTCATGCACTCTGCAGTGTAGTTGAGCATCATGGGAAATGTAGTTCCAAAACATCTGGGGTGCCAAGGTTTGCCATCACTGCCCTAGGGTGTGGGACTTTACCGGCAAACACACTTCCACAAGTAGGTAAAAATTAAATCATTTTATTAACAAAATTTAAAAATAGATCTTACATAGATCTAAAATGTCATATTAATTGTACAGAGAATATATGCATGGGTGTAATTTCAAGGAGATAGAGAAAATGGTGATGCATATACTCAATGGTATATGGTGACTTCTTGAAGGAAATCCTCCCACCCAAGAAGTCACCATATACCATTGAGTATATGCATCACCATTTTCTCTATCTCCTTGAAATTACACCCATACATATATTCTCTGTACAATTAATATGACATTTTAGATCTATGTAGGATCTATTTTTAAATTTTGTTAATAAAATGATTTAACTTTTACCTACTTGTGGAAGTGTGTTTGCCGGTAAGGTCCCACACCCTAGGGGGACCCCCCATTCTGTCTGTTCAATCTTAATTTTTGGCAATAAAAATAATTAAACCCCAGAAAATATAATAAAATTAATTTTAGTGCAAAACCACACCACATAATACCCATTTTGGTTTAAATATAAAAGATGAGGTTGCATCAAGTAAATAGATACCAAACAATCCAAACAACAAGCCAAAAACCTAGGTGCCCAAAAATCCCCATAGGTGACGCTTTAAAAACCTTTACAGCTCATCAGTTTAGAGCTAACTAGTAGCTCTTGTGCTAGAATTATTGTTCTCACTCTGACATTCGCGGCGATATGCCATACGTATGGTGTGACTGTAGTTTACATATGCATGCACACCATGGGCTCTGTTTGCGTTTGCACAGGTGTACGGGGCTATGGGGGTTTCAGCTATTTGCTTTTATTTTTATATATTTTATTATAATTTGATTTTTAATGTTTTTTACTTGATTGCTATGACAAAGGGGTTAAACCCTTATGTGATAGCATTCGGCAGGTGACAGATACTCTTTATGGAGACATTATTAGGGGTCTAATAGACCCCCAACCCCTCACTTGCCCTTCACACGGTCTAGCCAAGCACAGATCGGCTTGGTTAGATGTGTCCCCTTGCTGTGTTGCCCAGGAAAGGGTGCATCACTTCTGGTTTCACTGTTTGCATATGAGATTGAGGCATGGGTTTGCTTTGGTCTCACTGCAATTCCTTTCTTCCAGCGTGCCGGATGTGTTCCCGGGCACCGTTGAGCACGGAACAGTCTGGGAACGACGGGAGAAGGGGGGCCACCGGCGGGAGGGCCCCCGCTGCTGGCTGTGTGAAAGGGATCGGCAGCTAAAGAGCTACTGCACCCATCAGCTTGTGAGTCACATAGTACGCACAAAGAGCTGAATTGGATATAATACAAGATCAAGATTTAAAAACCACAACTCCCTCTCGCAGTACACAACTGGGAACATACATTCAAAGTGTATCTAATGACAAAACTTGGGAAATGTTCACATGGAGACACTGACAATCTTCTCACTTCTTAGAGATTTCCTCTCACTTATTGTTGTGTCTAGGTGACAGAAAATAAAGGAAAACCTCCAAGACAGGACAGAGATAGAGAAAAAATCTGACCAAGACATTTCCTAATTCTCTATTCTGTCCAAAATGAGAAAAAATATATATTCTTATTGGTTTAATGCTGTTACAAATGCAAACTCTCCAACTTTTCTGAATGAAATAAAACCTGGGGGCCCCATGTGTCTAGAATATGTCCCACAGCAGAGTGCTTACATGTTTAGTCCATCACCGAGTTTTGGATCTATGCAGCCACTGTACTGACTGCATACTTCCAATGGTGGCATCAAAATAAGGAGGCCAAATGATCTAGCGGTGAGGGACACAGAATTTTATAAGATAAGTGTCCATTGACCACCAGTGGCAGTGGAAACCTTTATGCTGCCACTGACCATTAGTGATTTAACGGGAGATTATTTACTACCATTGAGCATGTTTCCATTTATTATTTTGTGACTCTTGCAAGGACAATGGGGTTGATTTACTAAAACTGGAGAGTGCAAAATAGGGTGCAGCTCTGCATAGAAACCAATCAGCTTTCAGTCTTTTTGGTAAAAACTCAACTGAACAAGCCGAAGTTAAGGCGGTCATACATTATACAATCTTCTTGTGCAATTGTCTTTAGATTTACCAAAACCATATAATATAAGGTCAAACCTAAACGCTTTCAATTTGTATGCAATCAGGCAGGCCCTTGGACCTCATTGGTGAAGGTAAATCTAAAGGAAATTTAATAAAAAAAATTGTATAATATATGGCCTGCCTCAGTAGCTGATTGGCTGTCATGCATAGCTGCATCAGATTTTGCCCTCTCCAGTTTTAGTAAATCAATCCCAATGACAGCTAAAAGATCTACACTGGAAGTGCAATTATTCTTTTAAATGAAAAAAATCCTAAATTGTGATTATTTCTAGAAAAGCATTACTAATTCTACTAAATGCATTGCTGTCATTTATAGAATAAGATGTATTGTGGCTATAGTTGTGTATTAAAAAAATCTAATATATTATCTTTAACTTCAGATTAATTACACAGCTAGAACTCAGAGGGTAATAAAATGTCAGTGACTAACTTTGATGTATACTCAGGAATATTTTGGCTCACAATATTATTTAAGCTATTATTTACTATTAACATCTGTTGACCAAATGCATCCGCATTTTATGCATCAAAATGATTTTAAAAATGGTTGTGACACACCACAAATTGATAAAATTGACGTTAACACATAACTGAATACAGATGTCATACAGTCTCTTGCCATAGTTCAGCTTCAAAAATTCTGTTTACAATGTTTACTATATAAAAGAGAGGCCTTACTAGGATAAAAGGTGTTTAAATGCCAAAACTGTGTGGTGAAATGTTTCTGGAACATACTTCTTTGATTTGGCATTAAATGCATATTATAGGACAGGCAATTAAATTATTTATTACTTAGGCAAGCAACAATATTCACAACTATGCAACAATTTTGGGGGATGTCCACCAAACACTGACATTCTTATAACCCCATTACACATTCTTTATATTTCACCACCTTTTGCAGAACATTTGCTGGTGTATACCTAGTTCAGAGGCAGGTTTGAATTTTGGGTGATTTAGGCTGAATCAGCTGAAATTCAATTTGTGGGTGTCCCAGATAGCACCACCTGATTTGACAAATGTCAACTGGATAAGTAGCTGGGTGGAAAACTGTCATCTGCATTTAATCACCAGAGCCAACTGTCAGAATACTAAAGCTGGCAGGGATGGACCTGCACTATTTAGTGTGGATAGAGGATTCCACTGACTGAACAACAGAAATTTAGGCTTGTATGGCCATCTTTAGGTGAAGACTCTAAAGTGTAAAACTACCTATGGTCTGTTTCCAGTCTATTTAGTTGATATAATACTTTCATGTTCCCTGTGGTCCCTGGCATACCAGCCATACAGGATAGTATCCTCTAGCTACATAAGCTTAGTCTTTACAGTACCTAATCTAGGGTGCTCACTCATATCACCTAGATGGATGTAGCATCGATCCAATGCTGCATTTGTCCCTGCCTGCTCTACACCAAGAATTAAGTGATCAAAGATCACTGGTTGCTCAGTTCTTGGACTTCATTGAGCAGAGAATGGTGACTGCCAGCCATCGCTCTGTGCTCTGCCCCTTCAGAGCCCATGGGAGTGCCAAGTTGTTCTCTATAGTCCCTGGAATACCAGCCATCCAGGAAAGTATCCCCTTGCTACAAATGTTTAGTCTTTACAATACCTTATCTAGGGTGTTAAGATCTTCTCTAATCCACCTGTTCAACTTTCTATTCTTCCTCCAATATTATATTTGTAAATGGTTTGTTGATTTTAAAAAGTATTTTACCCCAACATTTCATATTCCTGATATGTGACTCTTGTACCATGTACAGTACTTGTGTTAAAAAGTGTCCTATTATCTTTGCATTGCTTCCTTTGTGAGAAATACGTGGTAATCATGCCAGTTCCACTGCTTTCCTATTTCAAACTGGCCACACTAGGCATGAGACAATATCCATCTCATCGTGGCCAGCAGATCCATTCCCTGTTGTCAGCTAATGTCACAAAGCTGGTCCAGGCTCTGCAGGGATTTCGAGAATAATGTCGGGATCCACCCACATGCTTGGCCAGCAGCTGGCTCAGCCTCTCAACTTGCTGCTGAGAGCCTGAGCCAGCCGCTCCTGTCCCCTGCACAACTTGGCACTCCCATGAGCGCTGGAGGGGCAGAGCACAGAGCAGTGACTGACTGTCACCATTCTCTGCTCACTGAAGTGCAAGAACTGAGCGACCAGTGGTCTTTGGTCACTCAGTTCTTGGTGTAGAACAGGCGAGGGACAAATGTAGCATTGGATCAATAATGCCTCCACCTATGTTTATTTATTTTTTTAAATTCCACACTTTTAATATCAATACCTAACCTTAGCCTAACACCAAACCTTCACCATAAAACATAACCTAAAAATGTGAAAAGAAAGGTGGTGGACAATATGTAAATATGAAATTCTGACTTTCCTGATCTACATACTGATACAATGTTATTGACTCAACATATGAGGGTGGATTTACTAAAGGCAAATAGAATGTTCACATTGCAAGGAAAGTTGCACTTCTCAAGGAATTTGCCCAAGTTCTGCTGGCTTTTATCATCCAATTATGTGCAAGCAAAAATGCTGTTTTTTTTAAATTTTCCTTGCACATGATTGAGCATTCTTCAGAAAGTGTAACTTTACTTAATTGGCTAAGCTCTGTGGCAAATTCCTTAGCCAAGTGAACACCATGTTGAAAATACACATAGTTTTTCTCCTCCTGAAAGGGGATTTTTAAGGCAATCAAAGAAAAAAGAAGCAAAAAGATCTAAAATAAAATTCAAGTATTTATTAAGAACTGGTTAAAATGATATTTAGTGCAAACATTGAATAGCCTCATAAACTAATCCTGATCATATGGTCAAACCAAGGTAGAAGCTTGGTTGATCATATGAAGGTGAAACAACATACAAATGCTCGATCAAAGACAAAATTGTGACAAAAAAGGAAAGAAGGGGAAAGACATGGCTCCCACCATATAAACTATTAAAAACTAGATAAAAACTATGTGTATTTTCAATGTTCTATGGGATGATGGCAACTATGGGTCACTCACCATCTGGGACAACTTTTCTAGTGAACACCATGTTTGCCTTTAGTAATGCAATCCCATCTAGGATAATTTACAGGTTTAATTTAACCCTAGGGTTCTCATACGTGGTTATAACACTAGCCCTATAGTAGCCAATAATCTTACACTAAATTATGTCCTGAAAAGCTATACCTTAATGGACCTCTAAGGGGTCAACACAGTGAGCTACCAGTTTTGTGCCAAAGACTCCAGTGCTTTAAGGGGACTAAAAAAATAGTTCTAATTTCCTCTTAGAAACTTAATGTGTTTTATTCACTAATTATTCCATAAGTTGGACTAATTAATTAAATAATTAATTATAACAGTACTACACTTGTAGTGCTACTCCCAAAGGAACCGCTGGTAGATTCAGGTCCTCTGCTCTTCTCTTGGCCCTAAACAGAGCCCCACTCCTGCTGACACCACCAAAGTACTCTGACCCAGGAGTCTCCCGGCAGTTGCACAATACACAGCAACTATGATAAAAGAAACAGCCAGGTTTTATTGGTGGCAATAAAGAACAAATGGTAAAGCAATTCAATAAGGTTCAAGGCTGAGACTGCCACTTGTCTAAACACAGCACGTCTTGTTCTGATGTGCGTCTCCTGGGATCTTCTGCTCTTATCAGATTACCAAGTGAGACGTAAATTGATATCAAGGAATTAAGCTGGCTAGCTCAATTGTAGGCCCTCAGTCAGGAGAGTCTAGGTTTAAACTTCAAAAATCGTTTGGACCTCCTGCATACCAGTACCTCTAAAAGATAGGCTCTGGGTGTAAACAGTCTGAAGGTTGGTTCTTCTGCCAGCTTAGTTGGTGCCCTTTAAGTTGGCTTGCATAACAAGGTGCTATCCCTTTAAGATGTGGAATGAACAGGATAGTTCCCTTTAGGAGGCAAGGTTGTGGGCACAGGGCACTTTATGAGATAGGGTTGTTGGTATGGGGCTCTTTTGGATGTAAATTTGTTAGCCAAAGCCACTTTAGGAGGAGGTATAAAACGGTAAGCATAGTTCACTTTAAGAGTTGAGTTTGAACTTGGGCAGCAAAAGCTCCCTCTTGAAATTCCCTAAGCAAACATAGCTGCAGCCGCAGGGAAAGGATTCTACCTTGCAGGGAGCAAAGAATTAACTCAGTTCAGCAACCTGAGGGGAAGTAATTACGATGACAAACAAGGGATGGCAGCTTGTGACTGTAATGGACAGCAGTGTACTTGCCTCTAATATAGCCAATGTTGGAGGATATTTGTACCCCTAACAGGCCGGGCTGATAACAAGAACTGTTTGCAACTAATAGCAAGGATGTGTGGGTCAGCGACTCTCTTACCAGTCCTTTTTCGACAATCCAGAAAGGTGACATTTGTTCTGTGATGGGGGGGCCACTTTAGCTCAAGGTGCGGCAGTGGTGCATGTGACTTATGCACTCCTGCAGCTTAAAAGGTCCCCCCGAGCAGTCTCCTTCATGTGGTATTTTGCTTAACTATCCCTTCCTGAGCTCTCTCAGGCTAGTCTGTACTCTCTGGCCCAATCTGGTGGCTCGACATACACTCTCCCAACCTCCTTCAACTTGCCAAGCCTTTCTCTAACCTTTCTCCAACCTCCCTGTGTCTTCCAAGGCTTTTTTTATAGGCTCCCACACCTTGGTGATGGCCCATGGATTCTGTAGTTTAACTTCAGCTTAACTGTGAGAAAAGTTTTGTTTCCAGCCTACAATTCCTAGAAGTCTCTGAACACCTGTATTAGGGCTGTGATGAGAAAAAGTGCTGAACACCTCCATCTTGTGGATAAATACAAATCTGCATGCACAGTAACAATGCAAAATGTTGCACACTATTAGAATCAGATATCTCTAGGTTATAAGCTAGACAGTAAAGAAGTAGAAATTGCATAAATTCCACCTCAATTTTAACTCTACATGGGTCTTTTTCTCAGAGGTGGATATTTGATAGTGGACAAAAGAAAAATAAACCAATAAGTCTACATTTTTACCGGCCTTTGTGGTTTTATTTTATACTTCCTGATGTCAGTGTTTGCTAAGGAAGCGGCAGAGGTCTTCAACCGCTGCATCCTTACCAACCACCAGCAACACCTAGCCCCTTCACACATGGCTGGGAATGCATAGATCCCAACTGTCCCTGATTTCAAGGGACTGTCCCTGATTTGGAACAATGTCCCTCTTTCCTCCTCATTTGTCCCTCATTTTGGTCTTATCTATTTAGTTGTATAGAAAATGCACTATTTATCTTTCAAAAAAGTGTTTCCCAGTGCTAAACCTTTCATCTAGTTTCTAAATTGCTGCATTTTTAAATTTCATAAGCCAGTAAAAAGAATAGTAGTGGTAAAAAAAAAAACACTTGTGGGTTTAACTAATCTCTTTTTTTTTTATAACTCTCCTTTGAGGTGGCATCCTGAGGGTGTCCTTTGCCTACATGCTTTTGTTAAAGAGGAAGTAAACCCTCCTCTGACACTTGTACCTATAGGTAAGCCTATATTAAGGCTTACCTATAGGTACTGTAAATATCTCCTAAACTTGCACCGTTTAGGAGATATTTACATTTGATGCAGCCAGTGACATCACTGGCGCATGCGCTCTGAAGGAACGGCCGATCGTGCCGTTCCTTCAGAGCCCTGTGCCGTGACCGTCGGCTCCCGCGCGCGTGCGCGGGAGTGACGTCACCGCGGCTCCGGCCAATCAGATGGCCGGATGCCACGATCCCGGAAGACGGGCGACTGTACATGTCGCCCGTCATAGAGGTAAGAGAGCGGCGCGGCGAGGGCTCGTTCTAAGGTAAGTATTTGATAATGAGCTAGTATGCGATGCATACTAGCTCATTATGTCTTTCTCTTTCAGGATGTAAAGAAAAAAAAAAAAAACGTTTCTCGGTTTACAACCTCTTTAATAGGTGTCCCTCATTCCCATCTCAAAAAGTTGGGAGGTATGGGAATGCCCAGCCATGTAAGCAAAGGGGCATGGAAATGTCATGACATCATTGCCTAAACATGACCTTGGTCAAAGTTTTAAAAACTGACAATTTTTATTGATTTTTCAAGAATTAGAACAAAGGAAAAAAGTACAATTAGATTGACATAAGCCACAAAAGGTGTCAATTTACAGGATGTACAACCATGAGGTCCAGTTAGGAAGGCCAAATCCTGAGGGAAAAACACGTATCACTCATCAATAACAAGCGTAATGATTATTGCTCAAGACCGTTGTAAGTCAACCAAGTTCCGACTACACTGCTCCATGTAACCCTTCAGCAGTTTCCAACATATGAGACACACAACAGGAGAAGACAAGAAAAAGAAGAATAAATAATAATAATAATAATAATAGGAAAAAAGGGAGGGAGGGAAGAGAAACTAAGAGGCTAGAAGAAGGAAGAGGTAGATGAAAGGGAGAGGGCAGTAGAGAGCATCCACCTGTGTCAGTCTCCAGCAATCGGCCAGTCATATCGCCATAAAGTCGGGGAGACGGAGGTCAGGGGCGTTTCCAGTATATCCCATTACTTCTATACCCAGTTATGAGCTTCAAGAGAGTCAGTTAGTGAAGCAGTCAGGTACTCCATCCTCTTCACATCTCGGATCCAGGAGGGCAGTTCCAACAGTGAGGGAGGTTCCCGCTTTTTCCATTTGAGAGCAACTAAGCATCGTGCAGCAGTCATTACATGTGCAAGGAGTTTTTTTTAGCCAATTTTGAAAAGGAGGCGGGTGGGAGACCTAGGAGGAAAGTTTTGGGATGAAAAGGCACCCAGGATCTAAAGATGGAGTGGAGGAGGGAATGGACCATTCGCCAATAAGGACCTTGGTCAAAGTTTTGCAATGATGTTACATAGACGAGGTGAATAAGGGCAGTATGGGATGGCACTAGAAGCAGAGATAGGGTGCAGTCTCTAAGTCATGTTAAAGGTAGGAGGATCTGAATAGTACAGTAGGGTGCTTTAACCTTCCTAGCGGTATTCCCGAGTGTGACTCGGGGTTAGATTTTAGAGCCAAAAGCGGTAACCCCGAGTCACACTCGGGGTAGCGCTAGAAAGATCGCTGGATCCTGGTAGAGGTTTTACTTACCTTTTCTCCGGGATCCAGCGAAGACTGCGGGCGGTATGCGGCGGCGGAGCTTACTCCCGATCGTCTGCGAGCCCCGGCTTCCGTCTCCGGCGACGTGACGTCCGCCGGGGGGCGGAACCGGGGGCAAATTCAAATGTAAAACACACCAAACACACTGATACCGTTCAAAATAAAAAAAAAAATCACATTACATTGCCCCCCAGTGCCCTTTCCTGCAGTTTTACTGTACTTTTTATGTAAAAAAATATATATATATATATATATATATATATATATATATATATTTATATATACACACACACATATATATATATATATATATATACATACGTATATATATATATATATATATATATACACGTATATATACATATATACATAATTCTTGTGAATGAGCAGCCCAAACCAACTGTATACATATATATATATATATATATATATATACATATATACGTATATATATATATATATATATATATATATATATATAATATATATAATAAATGCATACAGTTGGTTTGGGCTGCTCATTCACAAGAATTACATGCAAAATAATGGTACCGCATTCAGCACCTAAAATCCAAAAGAATCATACCGCCAGGGAGGTTAAGCAGAGGAGAGGCACATTGCAGGGGCACACATTAAAAGGAACAGAATGGGGAGGTTGAGCTGAAAGTGAAAGACACACGCAGTATGGGGTGAGGTATTGGACAGGAAAGAAATATTATTATTATACAGGATTTATATAGTGCCAACGGTTTGCTCGGCACTTTACAACGTGAGGCCAGACAGTAAAGTTACAATACAATTTAACCACTTTAGCCCCAGCCCTATTTCGGACACTTTTTGTTTACAAGTTAAAACCAGTATTTTTTCCTAGAAAACTACTTAGAACCCCCAAACATTATATATATTTTTTTAGCAAAGACTCTGGAGAATAAAATGATGGCCATTGCAAAATTTTTTGTCACGCGGTATTTGCGCAGCGGTCTTTAAAACGCCATTTTTTGGGAAAAATTTTGAAAAATCACATTTCACTGCATTTAAAAAATACTAAACAGTAAAGTTAGCCCATTTTTTTTGTATATTGTGAAAGATGATGTCACGCCGAGTAAATAGATACCCAACATGACATGACGCGACAAACTACGGTCAATAGAGATCTCAATCTGCGACGCTTTAAATTTATTTAACGGTTACCAGTTTATAGTTAGAGTGTAGCTCTTTTTTTTTAATTATTGCCCACGCTCTGGCGATCGCGGCGATACCTCACATGTGTGGGTTGAACAGCGATTTCATTCGCGGCTCGACTTGCGTATACGTTTTTTTGGGCGCGAGCTAACGGTGACGGGGTCGGCTAAATTTTTTTTTTTTTCCTATTTATTTTTTCTTTTTTTTTTAACTTTATTACAGGTTTTTAAAAAAAAAATCTGATCACTTTTATTGCTGTCACAAGCAATGTAAACATCCCTTGTGACACCAATATGTAGTGACAGGTACACTTTATGGAGGGATCGAGGGTCTAAAAGACCCTAGACCCTTCCACTACACTTCCCTGTATGCAAAACGCTGAAAACGGCATTTTTGCATACAGCCGTTTTTCAAATTTGCCGCCTTTTGCAGCACAGTAACCCGGACGTGACGTCATGGACGCCGCCTCCGGGTTACGTCATCGGAGACCCGATCGATGCCGTTTCCGGCATTCATCGGGACTCCCTCGTTCGCCGGTTGGGTGCTCGGGGCTCCCGGTGGGACGGAAGCCCCGAGCAAAGCCACGGAAGGCGGCGGGAGGGGGGGGAAGTCCCCTCCCGCCCCCGGGTAACGATCGAGCGGCTCCCGAGCCGCATCGGTTGTTACCGACGGAAAGCCGACCGTCGGCTTCAAACCACGGTACTGGGATGATGTCTCTAGCTAGAGGCATCATCCCGGTATAAGCCCGCAAAGTTTACCGACGTAGCCCTACGTCGATATGCGGTAAGTGGTTAATACAGAAGGAATCAGAGGGCCCTGCTTGTTAGAGCTTACAATATGCAGTATAAGCAGTACACAGTTTGATACATAATATCATTTTAGTATTGGATAATACTATTTTGGATAATCTTTACTTTGGTGTGCACTTTGTCTGCTGATAATTAGTCTTGCTTTTGTTTATAGTAGAAACAACAGCATTATTGTGATCACATACTATTATGGACAGTTTACATATTTTCAGTTAGGGGTCCAAATGTAGGGGTTCCAAAAGAGAATGTGTTGCTTGTCTATCAAATATATTGGTCAGCAGACCCCCCTACATTTACACAACCAGGGACATACAGTTTGCAAATAACTGTTTTTTTTTTAAGAGGTTAACACAGGGGTATTATCAATAAATTATTGAACATCATTGAATCTCTTTAAGTTTCTGATTCTGACCCCCTCATTTTACAGATTGCCTACATACTGTATATGTTCACTCTTTGATATTGTATTGTATTGTGACCTTTTATTTGACTTTTTTTTTTTTTTTTACATTTCTTTAACTAATTCTGTTTCTGTGTGAACTTATGCTTCTGTAAAGACCAAAATTAGAATCCATTTTGGTTTATATTAAAGATTATATATATTTGTGCTTCGTCCATTCTATTCATGTTATTATCAGCCAAGGCTGTGACCGTTTCACTATATTTTATACACAAAAACAGTTTCTGCTCAGTCAGCAGAGAGTATATTTATGTAAGTTTGCATATGTCTACTGATTCATCTTCCAAGATTTATAATTTCTGCATTTAAAAGCCTTCCCAGTGGTATGGGAATGCGGCTTGATGTATACATAGGATGAAAATTGCCTGTAAGGGCTAGTGACAGACTGCATCATTTTTTATTTATATTTTAGAACCACTGTAAACAGCCAGTCTGCCACAGCTACGTACTAGTTTTAAGGGATCAAAGAGTATATACATGTATACTTTAATGTGAGAGTCCTGGAACTAAAATGTTTGAGAGTTTCTGCAATTAGAGCCTTCACAATCAAATGTGCATTGCTATGTTAAATCCCCTTTAACCAGTTCTGGACCAGAAGGTTTCCCCCCTTAATGACCAGGCCATTTTTTGAGATACAGCACTGCATTACTTTAACTAACAATTGCGCGGTCGTACGACGCTGTACCCAAATAAAATTTGTGTCCTATTTTTCCCCCCACAAATAGAGCTTTCTTTTGGTGGTATTTAAACACATCTGAGATTTTTCTTGTTTGGGCTATAAGCAAAAAAAGAGCGACAATTCTGAAAAAAAACAATATTTTTCACTTTCTGCTATATAACATTCCCAATAAAAAAATAAATAAATAAAATGTTTTCATAATTTTAGGCCAATTTGTATTCTGCTACATATTTTTGGTAAAAAAAAATCCCAATAAGAGTATGTTCATTGGTTTGCACAAAAGTTATTGCACAAACTAGGGGAAAGATTTATGTAATTTTTATTTATTTATTTTTTTACTACTAATGGCGGCAATCTGCGATTTTTAGCGGGTCTGCGACATTGGGGCAGACAGATTGGACCCCTAACTGACATTTTTGACACTTGTGGGGGGACCAGTGACATTACTACATTAATCAATGCTAAAAATATGCACTGTTACTGTACTAATGACACTGGCAGGGAAGGGGATAACACAATGGGCGATCAAAGGGTTAACTGTGTCCCTAAGAGGTGCTTTCTAACTGTCTGGGGGTGGGCTTGCTGAATGAACACAGAGACCTGTGCTCCTAAATAGGAGGAACACAGGAGCCCTGTGTTTATTGCTGACAGAACAGGGGTCTGGCGTGTTTACAATGGCAGACTGCCATTCTGTCTCCACGGGGAGCGATAGCGGGTGCCCGGTGGCAATCACGGCAGCCGGCCCTGCAAATCAGCTTCCCCTCTAGCGAATGGGTGCCGCTGTATATGTATGGTGGCTGGTCAGCAATTGGTTACCTTTGTATGCTTGCTGACCACCTGACTCACATGCTTTCACCATGTTTGCCCAACATTTTTACCCAACTTCCAAGGCCATTACTAGGCTAAATGGTTGTGTCATATTCCTCTGATAAATTTGCCATAGAGCAATAGTGCAAAGTAAATATTAAGTGCTGCAAGAGAGTTGTTAGACTTTCATCATGTGGTATGTTGTTTTTTCTAAGGGCCAAGAGTATAAAGTGAAACCTACATTGTGCAAGCCATTTATCCGATCGCTAACCTAGCACTAAAACTGGTACTTAGCTCCCACTTGAACCCTAAAACATAATATAACCCCTGAATCAAAGCTTTTGGTTATTTTATAGATTTAAAGAGAAATAACCTGTTTTGGACAACTTTTAGTTTAGCAGATATATTTTGCCTGCACCTTAACAGTAAACCTATTAGTTCATGATAAAATGGCATCTGGACCCTAACTTTTACACTTATCAGAACATAATTCCTAATCTTTTCCCTGTTAGTAGTTAAACCAATATGGGTGCAAATACCTTATCTTTGGTAAAACCATACGAGATCTCACATTGAGATCTTACAATGCTCTGCCATTACAGATTAGGACGATTTGGAAAACATTTAGGAAACATAAACTACTGTTGGTAAATCCCACTTCTGGAATTTTCATCATGTTTAAAGTGATTGGAAAAAATATGTTATACTTGCCTGCTCTGTGCAGAGGATTTGCACAGAGTGGCCCAAGTCCTCCTCTTCTAGGGTCCTTCTTCACTGCTCCTGGCCCCTCCCTCATGTTGAGTGCCCCCACAGCAAGCAGCTTGCTATGGGGGCACCCAAGCCAAGTCACAGCTCCCTGTGTCCATTCAGACATGGAGCTGTGACCCGACCCCACCCCCCTCTCTCTAATAATTGGCTGTCTGACTGATTGAAATCAGTGGGAACTAATGGCGCTGCTGCTGTGTTTCAGCCAATCAGGAGGGAGAGCCCAGATGGCCAAGGGACTTTTAGACATTGCTGAATAGAGAGGGGGCTCAGGTAAGTATTAGGGGGGCTGCTTCACACAGAAGGCTTTTTATCTTAATGCACAGAATGCATTAAGATAAAAAAACCTTCTGCCTTTACAACACCTTTTAGAACCTGGCAAAGAATTCATCTTCCAATATCCATAGAACTCTCTATTGGTTTGGTTTGGCCCTGTCAGGAACCATAAACCATACAGAGACAGAAAGTGCAGTTAAAATGACACCTTTAATGAAATGGAAAAAATAACACAGTTCAGAACTGTAGTCAAAAAACAGAATCCAGAAAGTTTATGGAAAAAAAAAAACAGAATCCAGGGCTTGGATGCCAGAGCGGGTAATCAGACGAGCCGTTGTCAGGAAACCAGAAGTCAGCATAGACAGGAGCGAAAATCAGGAGCAGGAATCAAAAGGGAAGTCAGCCAGGCCAAGTCATACACAGGAGCATAGGAAGGAACACACTTAGAGATCATAGACCACGCAAAGGCAAGGAGGAAATGCCATAAGCTGCTTAAATATAAAAATAGGCTGGTTGTAGCCTGGACTAATGAGGCAGGTTAATGGGGACCAGGTGAGTCACAGGGTAATGTGTGGCTGTTAATTAACTGATATCTGAGCAGCTTCTGAGAACTGAAACAAAAGAGCTGCTCGTTAAGTAGCAGGAGCCCAGCCCTGATAGGCCCTTAAAATGAACTGACCTTCACTCTTTTAGGACTCACAGACACGGGCACATTCCTCTTTACAGCGTAAACATACTGATGTATTTTGGTGCAGGGGCCCCTGGTGCTGAATATAGCTGCCCATAGACATGAATTGGTGTAGGAGGATGTACGCAAGTATGTGGTACTGCTTGCGTAAAGTGATAGTACATACATAGGTCTCAGAACTCAGTCTGCATTCGGGACCTTAAGTCTGTACACATGTGCCACTTTTCTCAAATAGCATGAACATACCTTCATACAGCTTGCTACACTCATTCATGTCTATGGGGGGCTGAAAGCAGTATAAGGGGCTTCAGGGCACTAGGATTAGCTAGTGTGTATCAGCTGATAGGAGGAATGCACCTGCATGCACGAGCCCTTAACCTAAGAATAATGCTTTTACATGATGTGCAATCACATGATGGTATCAACAAGAGCAACTCTTAGCCTTCCTAAATGCCTATGGAGTCCCTTGAGATCCTAGGTCCAGGCTGTACATGGGCCTGCAATGCATTGTACCTGTGATCAGTGGATTACCGGTGCAATGTCAGGCTCTTTAGACACTTACTCAAGCTTTCTGTTAGAAAGTTGGTGGAAGAGTCATTGGAGGATGAGGCTTCTTATCAGCACCCCCGTAGTTCACTGACAACTACAAGATGCCTGCCACGGTGGAAGACAGGACTTGTAGTTTATTAATCAACAGATCTCTGTGAATGGATGACACGGCTGTGTGGTTTGAGTCCCACACAGTTATGCCGATTTTAAAATGTGAAAGTGACTGTGGGGGAGAGGATTAGAAGGTCCTGGAGCATGTTGTCTGTTACACCCTAAATATGGATGTAACATGTAATATGTTCCAAACTTGAGCTTATGCTTTGAACCCCGCCCCTTTGCATTGCTAAGCTTCACCACTTGTCAGACTTAGATAGGCAGAAAAGGCTCTACTATTTGCATGTTAAATAGCAGGGTGGGGGGTTTAGTATCAGACAGGGCAGGCATAAATCTCAACTTGGGCAGAAGACGAGGCCTCATATACAGCTTGAGCCTAGGATATAAGGTGCTTTTCTGGAACATAGGGATTGATATGGAAACTAACATGGCAATTTACTTTGGCACTATTGGCTTTGTTACCTCAGAAACATTTTAGGACAGCTGAAGTTATTTTAAATGAGAATATTATTGAAATTGAGAATACTAACAGTCTGCTACAAATCAACCCTTCATTACCATACTTACCATTAAAGAATTAAAGTTGTACTGAAACAATGACATGCTTAGGAAACAAGAACATGTAAAAGTTTCCAAATTAAATTCCATAGCTGGAGAGCAAAACCGTTCAGCTATGAAGAATATTGTCTTAGGCTGCAGCTTTTTTTGTAAAACAGCAGTTTTTTCATGAAATCAGTAAAGTAATACCAATGTGCAATAATTAGTTTTGTCATAAACATCCAGCTCTCTTCCAGCAAGACATAAAATATTTGTGAAGGAGACGCATGCAAAAAAGTACTTTTAAGTCCTACAAGATCCTTTTTATACCGCTAATTATGTGTATTCTTGTCCGATTGTATCAAAGGATTAGTGTTTTTGTAAAAGCTGAAATGAGACAATTAAAGTGTAATTCTTTGTGGGTTTAGAGGGAATCCCCAGAACAATTTAAACTAAACAATACTGAGGAAAAGACATAGAAAAAGGTTGCAATTGTAATTACTGACTCCAAGCAGCTGTGTAAATCAATGTCTTATATTATACAGCATTAAAGTTTTCCAATAGAGGTGAATAAATTGTATAAAAACCAAAGACATTTACAAACTGGGGTGGCCGGCACCACATCCAAGTCCAGTCAATCACAACTACCCATTATATTTTTAACAGAGATGGATGTAAGCTAATTTTCAAGCATGCAAATCAGGATATTGGTGGTTGAAAGTCATTCATCCAGACTATATAGATCTCCTCTCCTTTTAACGATATAAGCTATTATCATACTCATCTGTAGAACAATGAATTGAAAGGCCACTTTTTTAGAAACTGATTAAAAAACAACTAACTCAACTTTGTAGATCCAATCTTAAAGAACCTATAATAAATCAATGTAACGCTCTTCCATGGTGTCTGCAAAAGGGATGCAACTCAAAAATTTATTTATTTAAAGACTCAGTACCTTAAACAAGTAAACTGCTAACAAATATTACATTTGCTAATTTACAATATTGAAATATTATTAATGATCATAATAATAGTAATAGTAGTAATGTGCAGTGAGTGGCTGAAGAGATGCTCAAGTAGGTTAGAGTCACACGAGGAGTGGACTAGGAGCTTTTGGCCTGGAAGGCAAACAAAACCAAATGGCTTTTTCATGGTAGTGACTAAAGGCATTTCACTCTACCAAGTGTGCCGCAGTGCCCCTGTCATTAGTGGCCATGGTTAAAGGTGGACGATGTCTGTAACACACATTTTAACAGTATGGATGCTAAAGAAATGATAATAGATGATAAATTGTTAATATGGAAGTATTTTTATGAGCTAAAAATGATAACTACTGTTCTGGGAATTGATATGGACTCAACCCAATAAAATAAATAAAATATCATGGTATCATTGCAAAAAAATTTTTTTTTCTTTAGAAAATAGGGACAAGACACTTCAGTTTTATATTCTCCTAGCATTGACTTCCTTTGCAGCCTCTGGTCACATAACATCTTAGAGTCGCAAAATAGGTAGATATGAAAAGATGGCAGGTCTGAAAAAGGGTCAGGTGGTTATATAACACCAAGTAACTGTCAAAGACCTGCTTTGATGGAGGTCCGAATGAGGCATTATCTCCACTCATGTCCACCAGCCCAAAATATATAATTTGTACTGACCCAGGGGACAATTGCCCCACTGCCCCCATCTCAGTCCTCCCCTGCTTTAAATCACCACTCCTAGCACACACCCAAAATTCCCCCCCAGAACATTTCTTACCCCCTGCTGCTGCCTAAATTCCCCCTTGCAAGACAAATCTCTCCCCCCCCCCCATCTTCTTACATGATACCACAGTGCCCAGGGCAGCTGCTTCCTAAATTCCTCCTTCCAACACAAATCTTTCCCCCTCAATCTCCTCACATGATACCACAGTGCCCAGGGCAGACACCCCTTGTCCCAGCCCTGGTGCTGGGTCTTCCTCAGCAAATGGCAAATGGTCCCAATTACAAGTGTGAATGGGGCCTAACACAAGTACAACAATGTATCAGCACTTCAACACTTCTGGTAGCTTAAGACCCTGTTCACACTGGGGCGACCTGTCAGGCGACCTGGTCGCCTGACAGGTCGCCGTAGGTCGTCTGGCATAGAGAAGCTGTGGACCCGTTCTAATAGGAGCGACACAAGTCGCTCCGACTTAGAAAAAGGGTCTGGAGCTTCTTTGGGGCGACCTGCATTGACTTCAATGTTATGAAGTCTGTGCCGGCCGCTCTGAGGTCACGGTGCGAGCAGCGCGCCGTGACCTGCGAGGTCACCCTGGGAAGTCGGATCGCCCCAGTGTGAACGGGGCCTTAAACATTTAGGACCAGGTCAGGCTCACTTTATGAGATGTAGCTTGTCATAGTTCACTTCAAAACACAGCTTAGACATATTTAAATCTAAAAATGTAGTGTTTGTAATGAAATAGGTGGGACGTTTCCTGCAATAAGCTTGAGAGGATAGATTTTCTGTTATCATTGCTTTAACTATAAACCAACACATAAAAAGAGTCAGGCAAGCTGGTTCATATGATTTAAATTGATAAGCCATTTCTATGCTGTTTGAAATTCTTATCTATCTTTCCACCATTAATAAGATATGTAAAGGTGGTGCATGGTTTTCCATAGGACAAGCCCATTATTTTAATGAAAATTGTTTCCTGGAATATTATCTTCTCCTGACAGAAATAGAGCACACATTGATTACAAAGGTTAACTTTAACATGGATTGTTTAAAAAAAAAAAAAATAAAAAATAATAGTTTTATTACCAGTAGAGAGGTTTTTACAATAAAAGCCGCCTGCATTTCCATTTGCTTTGTGTTTATATGAAGATCCACACTGAAACCCAATTAGAGATGGCAGGTGGCTTACTGTACTTACCATGTGTTTATATCTGAATCCTTGACATGTTTTTGTGAATGCTCCTACCATCTATGTAAGAATTGCTTTGCTTCTTAGACCACTTGTCCTATGACTTGGGACTGCAAAGTTGCATGACAAGTCGTACCCCATGATTTCCAATGAGTACCATATATATCTGTGTCACTTCAAGTCACAGTGACTTCAAAGTAGTCCCTGCACTACTTTAGTCCGAGTCCATAGACCTCAAGATTACACAGGCATTGCTTCAACTTGCCTCAAAGACCTGCAGCAAAGTCATGTCAAAGTCGTGCGACTTTCAGGTCGTACAAGTGTGAAAGGGGCCTAAGTTATACATTTCTCAGCCCTATCTTGCAGTAATTTTCCCGTCCTCTATTTGTAAATCACATCTCATTCGCAGAAGTTGAAGTCACAGCGGAGTTGTACAGAAAGGGTGGGTATAGTCGGGCACTATTGATGAGCGCCTGTCACAGCTCTCTCTGTTCTACTAACCCTGCCATGCCGTTATATTACAACAGTGGTGGTTGGAGGAAGGGGCGCTCGAGGAATAGGATTGCAAGGAATCCAGGAGCCAGCACATGGGACACATTGGATTAGTAGAGTCATGTCCCTTGTGCTGATTTTGTTTTATTTTTTTTTAATTTGTGTAAACTTTGGCTTTAAGCTCGATTCACACTAGTCCGACTCCACAGTCACGTGACATTCAGTGCAACTTTGGAGTCCGACTTTGATACAACTTTTTACACTCTGTAGCATTGAAGTTGTATCAAAGTCGGACCAAAGTAATGCAGGAACTTTTTCTAAAGTCAGACAGACTTGTGTAGTATCAGTTAAAACCGCTCTCATAGGCAAACATTGAATTTCACATGTCATTTGACTTAGGGTCTCACAGGATGCGTCCTATGACGCATCAGTGTGAATCAAGTCTAAAGAAGTGATGTGCACCACTTTCAGTAACCTTAAAATAATCTAAAGAAAAAAATCTCAAATAACCTAAAATAAATAAACATATAGAGTATATACATATTGTATATTTATTAGAGGTACTTACCTAGAGCTATTAATTTATGCAGCTCTTTACATATGTATTATACATTCACATGAGTCCCTGCTCTCAAGGAGCTTACAATCTAAGGTCCCTAACTCACATTCATAAATACACATACACATGCTAGGGTCAGTTAACCTGCCGGTGTGTCTTTGGAGTGTTGGAGGATACCCATGCAGGCACAGGGAGAACATGCAAACTCCAGACAGGTAGTGCCATGTTTGGGATGTGAACCAACAACCCTAGTGCTGTCAGGTGGAAGTGCTAACCATTTAGCCATTGTGCTATGTCTGTGTGTATTTATTAGTAAAGCCTGACTAGGGACTACAATTTTTTTTTTTTCTATAAATTTCTCACACCCTATTAAAAAAAAAGAATAGCTCTGCAAATCATACCTTCAGTTACATCTAATGAATTTCTGTGGCAGTTTTGCTACACATTTTTGCAAAAGGGTACCAAAGCTGCCACATATTCAGACAAAACAGCAGGTTCAAAGGTATATTATACTGAACCAAGTACGTGCAGTCAGGGGAGGCACAGCTTCGGTTACCTGGGGTCACAGAGACCCCACATTTGGGAAGTAGGTCCCTAAAGTCTTACCCTACCACTGGCCACCACTGGGGCTCCTAGCACCTATGATTCCGGAGATAAGGGGCTCCTTGCGCAGCCTGTCAGAAGCTACATACAGCATTGTCATTTTAAATAAAAGCTAGTACTGAGAGGAAGAGCTCACAGTGCCAGTAAAGCACCATTGGTCCTAGCTGTCCAATAAAAATGATGCAGTGGAGGCTCTCCTCTTACTGCAGTGTCATATTGTTTTTAAGGTAATTTACTATACTTTCAAAAACTGTACTTAAGCAGGTGGCTTAACGGGCAAATTACTGAAGTTTGAAGTTATAACTTCAACTCAGTAATTTCACAGTAAATAGATAAATAATAAATTATTATGCTATAACTTTGAGCATAATAATATATTATTTTGCTTGATTAAAAAAGTACCTTTTAGACACATGCTCCCTTCCAGCCCAGCCCTCTTAACTACAAGGAAAAAACATGGGTTTATGGGTATAAGGTTTACTTATAATTCCATGTTTTTTTTTTTTTTCACACAGTTTAGAGGGAGAATCTGCTGCTGCTGAAAAGGTACTTTTTTAATCAAGCAAAATAATATATTATTATGCTCAATGTTATAGCATAATAATGTATTATTTATATATTTACTGTGAAATTACTGAGTTGAAGTTATAACTTCAAACTTCAGTGATTTGCCCGTTAAGCCACCTGCTTAAGTACAGTTTTTGAAAGTATAGTAAATTACCTTAAAAAAATATATAATATTTATTTGTATATTACTTACTTATGGTAATTAAACCACTTGCTCCCAGGCCAATTCTGACACTTCTCTCCTACATGTAAAAATCATATTTTTTTTGCTAAAAAATGAGTCAGAACCCCCAAACATTATATATATATATATATATATATATATATATATATATATATATATATATATATATTTTAACAGACACCATAGGGAATAAAATTGTGGTCATTGCAACATTTTATGTCACACGGTATTTGTGCAGCAATTTTTCAAATGCAAAAAAACGGTTTTATTAATAAAAAAAAAAAAAAACACTAGTTAGCCTGATTTTTTTTGTATAATGTGAAGGATGATGTTACACCGAGTATATGGATACCTAACACGTCCCACTTTATAATGGCGCAGACTTGTGGAATGGTGTCAAACTTCAGTACTTAAAAATCTCCAAAGGCGACGCTTTAACATTTTTAAAGGTTACATGTTTAGAGTTACAGAGGAGGTCTAGAGTTAAAATTATTTCTCTCGATCTAACATTTTCGGCGATACCTTACATGTGTTGTTTGAACGCCGTTTACATATGCTAAAACAAGTCCTTATGCTGGTTAAATTAGTGAACTATGAGAACTAATTAAGGTGCTATATATAATCTATATAATCAGAGAATGGTTCAGGTTCTATTATTTTATTATATAGATTATATATGGTACTTTCATTGGTTTTCATAGTTTACTAATTTAACCAACATAAGGACTTGTTTTAAAAAAATCAGGACTGTTGGTAGCTACATAGAGTGTAATTTTTATTTTTTATTTCTGCATTCTGTAACAGCCCTGTACTTAACCAGTGAAATTTCAGCATTTACAGGGCTGTTACAGAATGCAAAAATAAAATATAATCTGCTGTCCAATAAATTCCTTTCACCAGACGCCTATTTGTCTGGGAGAATCTAATTGACTGACTGTGTCCTGATGCGCGGGTTTTTAAGTGTAAGCCAATTTGCTGAGGATAAAGATGAAATTTTTCCTCTCACAGCGCTCGGCTACGCTGTGAGGGTTTAGGTCCCTTTCACACTTATGCGACCGCATTAACCGCAATTTTTTTGCCACAATTTTACCGTGATTTTAACTGGACTTGAAGCAACGCTTATGTCTATGGACCTCAAAATGCCTTAAAATCAGTCTAAAGTAGTGCAGGGACTACTTTGAAGTAGTTGCGACAGATATGAACGATACTCATTGGAAATCATGGAGTGCCCCAAGTCACAGGACAAGTCGCACCAGTGCGAAAGGGGCCTCATTCACTAGATGGGGATGTAGGGTTTATTCGCTAAATAATGTGGGGGTTGTATCTGGCTCTAAAACTAGCCAGTGCCTCACCAGCCACTGACCTAACTGCAGGTCCCTGCACTGAACCTCAACAGTATATTAAGTCTGCCAACAACAGATACGCTAAATGTACTACACTTGCAGGTGCATCAACTACGATTTCATTATTATTATTTTCCACCAGGAGGCCATCATATGGCGTTCTGGGCTTTAAGTGGAGATATCTGAATAATACCTGCAGCTTCAGGCATCATTGGGATATTTTTTTTCCGCAGGCGATTCCCTGCAATGTAAAAGCCATCATAATGATTCAGACTGTTGATTGCTTTTACAGGTGGCTCCGGCTCACCTGTGTGATTGGCGACCCAGAGAATGAAACCAACTATGGCAGTGGATTACCATAGAGCTGGCCGTGGACCAAATAGTCCCCGACTATCTCTATGACCTTCGGATGCTGGAAGCGACATCATGACATCACTTCTGACAACTGCAGATGTAAACACTGCTCTTTTTTTTCCCCTGAAAACTTGAGATTGTTTTTTTTTTTTAATCTCAGGCTTTTCAGCATAGAGGAGAGATGTGGGGACTTATAGACCCCAGATCTCTTTGTAAAGAGGACCTGTCATGCCCTATTCCTATTGCAAGTGGTGTTTACATTCCTTGTAATAGGAATAAAAATTATCAAAAAAAAATAATTAAAGGAAAAGTGTAAAAATAAAAAAATAAAAATAAAATAAACAATATAAAAAAAAAAAAAGTAAAGCGCCCCATCTCCTCGTGCTTGCAGCATATTTAAACAGCGTTCAAACCACACATGTGCGGTATTTCCGCAAACATTAAAGCGAGAGCAATAATTCTGTCAGGATACCTCTTCTGTAACTATAAACTGGTAACCTGTAAACATTTTTTAAAGCGTAGCCAAAGGAGATTTTAAATACCAAAGTTTGGCGCCATTCTACGAGTGTGACGTGTTAGGTATCTATTTACTCAATGCAACATCATCTTTCACATTATGCAAAAAAATCAGGCTAACTTTAGTGTTTTTTTTCTTCATAAAAGTGTTTTTTCCCCCCAAAAAAGGGTGCAAATACCACATGACATAAAAAATGGCAACAATCGCCATTTTATTCCCTAGGGTCTCTGCTAAAAAAATTTAGAAATATAATGTTTGGGATGGCAAATGGTTAAATGTCCCCTGCGTCTTGAATTATTTTCCTGAAACTTACATAATGGTCAGTGAGTGCTTTTAAAACAACACTTGAAGGGTATGTTTACTGGTGGTTTATAGGGCACCTGTACTTCTGATGACATTCAAGAGCATGTAAACCCTAAAAATGATATTGCTCTTTTTTTAGTCTGCTTGTTTATTATACCATGTAAAGCTTTTTGTTGTAACTGTTTGATGAGTGCTGTTGATCCTTACCGAAATCCAAGGCTGTCCCGTGTCCTGTGCACTCTGCATTAATGCAAGCAGTTTTATCAGCCCTGCCCAGTTCACTTCTGTGGACTACAGAACACAGAGTAATAGAAAAGAGGAGACAGGGAGGCTTTCCTTAGTAGTCCCTAACACACTTTCTGTCCAATAGTGACAATGTTGCTCCTACATGCAGTAAATAATTGTTGTCACCCTGAAACAGGAAGTATGTTTAGACAGAATCACTAGGTAAAATAAAGGAAAAAAAAATGTAGCCACCAAATCTAAGGACTGGCAAGGTGGAAAATGTTATATATTTGTTCTTGAGTTGAGATTTCCTTCAACCAGTTCAGGACACAGGATGGCATCCACCCACGCATCCTAAAAGAATTGAGTGCCGTAATTTCGAAGCCTTTGTTTCTAATTTTTAGGGACTCGTTAAGGACTGGAAAAGTACCACTTGATTGGCATAGGGCCAATGTGGTGCCTATATTTAAAAAGGGATCAAAGTCTTTGCCAAGTAACTATAGACCTGTTAGTTTAACTTCTATAGTCGGGAAGATATTGGAGAGTTTAACCACTTACCGCATACTAACATACCCGTACGTCGGGTAACTTTGCGGGGTTATACCGGGATGATGCCTCTAGCTTTTTTAAGTGTTTTAGCAAGATTAATATTAATATCTTTATCACAAATATTTTTATTACATTCATTTTAATTTTTTGTCTATTAAAGGTTGTACCCCAGATTGAAAATACTTTTTTCTTTTGCAATTTTTAAACACATTTTTTTATGCTGTGGCCCTCGTAGTAGCCCCGTGAATAGCTGCTTCGTAAATGATGTAAATAAGCCGCCCTCTATACTCACCTATAGTAATACAGGGAGTAGCAAGATGGCCTCCATTCGGCAACGAACACGGAGCACCAAGATGGCTGACGGCAGTCAATCTGTTGCCATGACAAGGGCTGGCTATAAGAAGACCGGGAGTGCGCCATGGTGACGCCGCTCCAGCAGACGTCGATGACGAAACGCGTAGGGCGGGTCCATTGCGTCACAGCGTCACTTCCGGTTTGAGACTCCACCGCCGTGGAACGCGGAAGCTTCCCGGCGATTGCAACTGATGCGAGGCAGCTACCACGGCTTCTCATAGTGAGTGGATGCTACGTTCTTTTGTATTCAGTTTATGATTGATACTTCACAAGGCTCCCCCTTTCTTTCTCCCCATATGGACACTCGTCAATCGGTGCTTGGCTGATTGTGGAGGGGGACCTTTGAAGATTCATCTTGCCTAATTTCCGTTTAGGGCAGGTTGTATATACAGCACGACACCTAGTGGTTACACAGGTGATTGCAGCTGATTGCTCATTTTACTTTATTTCATCTTGATTTATTCACACGGGATTATTCCCTGATCTCACTCTATTTCACTTTTATGGTTTTTACTGGCATGTTGCACCTTTGTCAGTAACAGTGTCAGGAATAGTCACCACCAATTTTTGATTATTCTATTTCCACAGTGGATTGATTTAATTACTTGTACACCTTAATAAAAAAAACACTGTCTATGTTATTTATTTATTTATTGCACTTCAGCACTTTCTGGGTTTATCTATCACACACCTGGAGAATTTACCTTTTTATTTGTACCCACTTGATACACAGTATATATAATAATTTTTTAACCCTTAGGGTTTTTTGGGACACACCCTCTCATTTATCATTGATTATAAGAGATTGCACTTTATTACTATTTAATTATTTATTTGCACAAGGTAGCGCCGTTTACAACCTTCCTCTGCACTTCACATATATCTTAACCCCTTTTGGGGTTTGGTTGTTGGCTGCTTACACCTGTGAGTCCTTCACGCCTCACCGCACACTCCATAGCGCTGGTCAAATTCTGCTTTTACATAGTACCTGAGTATTTGTGAGTAGCTATTACTACCTGAGTGTCTGTGTGTACCTATTACTACCTGAGTGTCTGTGAGTACCTATTACTACCTGAGTGTTGGGAGTACCTATTACTACCTGAGTGTTGGGAGTACCTATTACTACCTGAGTGTCTGTGAGTACCTATTACTACCTGAGTGTCTGGGAGTACCTATTACTACCTGAGTTTTGGGAGTACCTATTACTACCTGAGTGTTGGGAGTACCTATTACTACCTGAGTGTCTGTGAGTACCTATTACTACCTGAGTGTCTGTGAGTACCTATTACTACCTGAGTGTTGGGAGTACCTATTACTACCTGAGTGTTGGGAGAAACTATTACTACCTGAGTATCTGTGAGTACCTATTACTACCCGAGTATCTGTGAGTACCTATTACTACCTGAGTGTCTGTGAGTACCTAGTACTACCTGAGTGTCTGTGAGTACCTAGTACTACCTGAGTATCTGGGAGTACCTATTACTACCTGAGTGTCTGGGAGTACCTATTACTACCTGAGTGTTGGGAGTACCTATTACTACCTGAGTGTCTGTGAGTACCTATTACTACCTGAGTGTCTGGGAGTACCTATTACTACCTGCATGTCTGGGAGTACCTATTACTACCTGAGTGTCTGGGAGTACCTATTACTACCTGAGTGTCTGTGAGTAGCTATTACTACCTGAGTGTCTGTGAGTACCTATTACTACCTGAGTGTCTGGGAGTACCTATTACTACCTGAGTGTCTGGGAGTACCTATTACTACCTGAGGGCCTGTGAGTACCTATTACTACCTGTGCGACTGACCGGGCTGTGTGTCTGTGAGTGTTGAGTGACTGACCGGGCTGTGTGTCTGTGAGTGTTGTGTGACTGTGAGTGTTGTGCGACTGACTGGGCTGTGCGAATGAGTGTTGGGCAACTGAGAGTGTTGTGCGACTGACCGGGCTGTGCAAATGACCGAGCTGTGCGACTGAGTGTTGGGCAACTGAGAGTGTTGTGCGACTGACCGGGCTGTGCGACTGTGAGTGTGGTGCGACTGAACCGGGCTGTGAGACTGTGAGTGTGATGCAACTGTGAGTGTGTGCGACTGTGAGTGTTGTGCGACTGACCGGGTGGTGCAACTGGGAGTGTTGTGCGACTGACCGGGTTGTGAGATTGTGAGTGTTGTGCAACTGAGTGTCAAGTGAGGGGAGCGGAGTACCAGAGGGTGAGAAGGTAGAGTTAGGAAGCCAGGAAATAGCCACATAGGATAGACTTAAATTACTGAATCCCCATTAGATTAGATTAGTAGGTACAATGCCCGGCGGGTGTGGAGATGCGACTCGGTGTACATCTTGTAATATGTATGCGTTCCTCGGACATGTGATCAAGGGCGAATACAAATGCGCAAAATGTAAGCAAGGTGCTTCCCTGGAAGCTCAGGTCCTGAATCTAGGGAAGCAGCTGGCAACACTGAGACGAATGTCCATACTGGAGGAGAGCCAGGATCGTACCAGTCAGGTGCAGGCAGGGGTCTGCACAGAGGTGGGCGGAGTATCGGAGGTGCAGGCATCAGAGCAGAGTAGAGGGGTGACAGTTAGGAGGGGTAGAAGGGGACAAGGCAAGGAGGCTGATCCTGGGCTGGAGCACCCCAATAGATACGCCCCATTGTGTGATGTTGGGGAAACCAGTCAGGGACCAGCATTGCTGGAGCAGAGCGACGCCCCTAGCTGCCAGGGGAAGAACTCCTCCAGTGAGGCCGGGAGAAAGGGAAAGGAAAGACAGGTGCTGGTGGTAGGGGACTCAATTATTAGAAGGACAGACGAATGTCCATACTGGAGGAGAGCCAGGATCGTACCAGTCAGGTGCAGGCAGGGGTCTGCACAGAGGTGGGCGGAGTATCGGAGGTGCAGGCATCAGAGCAGAGTAGAGGGGTGACAGTTAGGAGGGGTAGAAGGGGACAAGGCAAGGAGGCTGATCCTGGGCTGGAGCACCCCAATAGATACGCCCCGTTGTGTGATGTTGGGGAAACCAGTCAGGGACCAGCATTGCTGGAGCAGAGCGACGCCCCTAGCTGCCAGGGGAAGAACTCCTCCAGTGAGGCCGGGAGAAAGGGAAAGGAAAGACAGGTGCTGGTGGTAGGGGAATCAATTATTAGAAGGACAGACAGTGTAATCTGTGACAAAGACCGTGTGTGCCGAACAGTCTGTTGTTTGCCGGGCGCTCGGGTTTGGCACATCGCGGATCAGGTGGACAGATTATTGGGTGGGGCTGGGGAAGACCCAGCTGTCATGGTACACGTGGGTACCAATGACATAGGTAGAGGAAGATGGAGAGTCCTAAACAATTTCAGGGACTTAGGCGCTAAGTTGAGGAGTAGGACCTCCAAGGTAGTATTTTCCGAAATACTACCTGTACCTCGAGCCTTGGGCGGGTGTGGAAAGTGGGGTCCCCCAGGGTTCTGTCCTGGGACCAATCCTGTTTAATTTATTCATAAATGATCTAGAGGAGGGGGTATCTAGTACAATCTCAGTATTTGCGGATGATACTAAACTAAGCTTGCCAATATCTTCCATGCGGGATGTGGAAACCTTACAAGCGGACCTGAACAAAATAACGGGGTGGGCAACTACATGGCAGATGAGGTTTAATGTTGAAAAATGTACAGTAATGCACTTGGGGGCCAGAAACCAGAAAGCAAGCTACTCACTAGGGGGGAACCTCTGGGTGAGTCTAGGATGGAAAAAGACTTGGGGGTACTGGTAGACAACAGGCTTGGCAGTGGCATGCAATGCCAAGCCGCTGCAAGCAAAGCCAACAGAATACTGGGATGTATAAAAAAGGGGATTCACTCCAGAAATAAAGAGATTATTCTCCCTCTCTACAAGACTCTAGTCCGGCCACATCTGGAGTATGCTGTCCAGTTCTGGGCACCGGTCCTCAGGAAGGATGTGCTGGTATTGGAAAGAGTCCAGAGAAGGGCAACAAAAATAATTAGGGGACATCAGCTATGAGGAAAGACTACAAGCACTGAACCTATTCTCTCTGGAGAAGAGACGATTGAGGGGGGATATGATATCAATGTACAAATACTGTACTGGCGACCCTAGCATAAGGAACAAACTATTCAGAGTAAGGGAATACAATAAGACGCGTGGCCACTCACTAAAACTAGAGGAAAGGCGGTTTAACCTTAAAATGCGTAAGGGGTTCTTCACTGTAAGAGCGGTAAGGATGTGGAATTCTCTTCCACAAGCAGTCGTATCAGCAGGGAGCATTGATAGTTTCAAAAAACTATTAGATGGGCACCTTAGAGACCACAACATACAGGGGTATACAATGTACGGTTAAAAGCAAACACACACACACATCATGGGTTGAACTGGATGGACTGATGTCTTTTTTCAACCTCACTAACTATGTAACTATATATGTAAGAATTCAGAGAGTAGTGGTTAATGATTCTTACTCTGAATGGTCTAAAGTTATCGGTGGTGTACCCCAAGGTTTAGTGTTGGGACCCTTACTTTTTAATATCTTTATAAATTATATAGGGTCTGGGATTAAAAGTAGCATTTCAGTCTTTGCAGATGATACCAAGCTTTGCAGTGGAATAACTTCTTTACAGGATGTCTCCAACTTACAAGCTGACCTCAATGCACTTTTTTTTTTTTTCATTGGGAAACTATGTGGCAAATGAGGTTTAATGTTGATAAATGTAAAGTTATGCACTTGGGGGCTAAGAATATGCATGCATCATACATACTAGGTGGAGGAGAACTGAGGGAACCCATAGCGGAGAAGGATCTGGGTGTTCTGGTAGATCATACGCTTAATAATAGCATGCAATGCCAAGCTGCTGTTTTCCAAAGCAAGCAAAGTCCTTTTTTGTATTAACAGAGGCATGGACTCCAGAGAGAGAGATATAATTTTGTCCCTGTACAAATCATTAGTAAGACCTCATCTGGAATATGCAGTTCAGTTTTGGGCACCAGTTCTTAAGAAGGATGTCGGGGAACTGGAGAAAGTGCAGAGAAGGGCAACGAAACTGATAAGAGGCATTGAGGAGCTCAGCTATGAGAAAAAATTTGAGTAACTGAATTTATTCTCTCTTGAGAAGAGGAGATTGAGGGGGGATATGATCAACATGTATAAATACATAAGGGGTCCATATAGTGAACTTGGTGTTGAGTTGTTCACTTTAAAGTCACCACAGAGGACAAGCGGGGAACTCTTTACGTCTAGAGGAAAACAGATTTCGTCTCTAAATATGGAAAGGTTTCTTCACTGTAAGAGCTGTGAAAATGTGGAATAGACTCCCTCCAGAGGTGGTTCTGGCTAGCTCACTAGATTGCTTTAAAAAAGGACTGGATTCTTTCCTAGGTGTACATAATATAAATAGGTACTAACATTTTTTTTTGGTAAAGTTGATCCAGGGAATATCCAATTGCCTCTTGGGGGATCATGGAGGAATTTTTTTCCCCTGCTGTAGCAAATTGGATCATGCTTTGCTGGGGTTTATTTTCGCCTTCCTCTGGATCAACAGCAGGTATAGGATTGCACAGTATTGTATGGTTGGGTTTTCAATACTGTTTTTTTTTTTTTTTTTTGGTTGAACTGGATGGACTTGTGTCTTTTTTCAACCTGACTAACTATGTAACTATATACGTAGTAGGTTAAACACAAGCTAATGGCTACTACTGCAGCTTTTATTTGTTTTTGAGCTGCTATTTCTCAGCTGATACAGCCCAAGAAGAGTATCCAACCAAGCATGGTCTGTGCTTGGTTAGTTGCAGGAGGGCAGGAGAGACACCAGGGAATCTAATAGACCCCTAATATCTCCATAAAGAGTACCTGTCACCTGATCAATGCTATCACCTGGGAAATTGTTAATTGTGATAGCTAAATGTAAAAAAAAGTTTTAAAAATTGTGAAAATGTATATAAAAAAAATAAATAAAAATTGTAAAACCCCGTTGCCCTGCACACACCCGCAAATGTAAATGCAGCATAGAGTGTACACATGTATAAAAACCAAGAGTATACCACACATGTGAGGCATCGCTGTGAGCTTGGAGTGAGTGCAGTCCTTCTACCACCACAGCTCACAGTTAGCTCTAAACTGATGAGCTATAAAGGCTTTTAAAGTGTTACCTATGGAAATGTTTGAGTATTATAGTTTTTTGTGATATGACGAGAGCCCACTATTTTAAGACTTGACATTTTTGGTACCTATTTACTCGATGCAACCTTTTTTTTGATATTTTATCAAAAAAGTGGGTATTACTGTATACTGTGAGTGTTTGCACTAAAATTAATTTTATTATATTTTTTCCTGAAAATATGCTTTTTATAAACAGTTGGACTAATATTGCGTGACATAAAAAACTGCAACTACTATGTTTTTATTCTACAGAGCCTCTGCTTTCAGAAAACATACAATGTTCTGGGTGTTTAAGTAATGTTTATTCCCGAAAATGCTGATTTTTTATGTGTGCAAAAAATGAAAAAATTGCTCTAGTGTCGAAGTGGTTAAAGTGGTTGTAAACCTCAGACATGAAATATGAACAAAGCATATCCCTCTATAGTGTGTATTTGTCCCAATTAAGAGCACCAAATGTAATTTCTGTCTGCTGCTTTGTTCCTCTACTATCAGCATGAATCAATTTGACAAATGAAAAAAAGTTACAGGGGGCTCCAGCTCCAGAAGATTGACAGCCTTAGCTCTCTTCCTGAGTGCTGTGTGAAGGGGGTGTGTCCCTTCCCTCCAATCAGCTCTCAGAGCTCTCCTCACTGAGCTCTGCAGAGTGTAATTTTAGCACTCTGCCCCTTTTTTCTGTCAAACCAGGCAAGCTTGATAAAATCTGGACTTTGAACGGATGTAGAGAAGAGAAGACTGCAGATAAAACAGGCACAACTTATGTAGAAGGATTTGTTTAATCTCTGTGTATTACCTAAGGCCAGGCAATTCACTGGGTAAGGGTTTACAGCCCCCTCTTCAAAAAAGCAAATGGCCAGGGCAGTGCAGCAGAGTAACCTATGCACCTGAGGTTTGTAGATAGCCTTTGAATCAAAGTACAATTGTCCTTTCAGTTCCTCTAATCTGTTTAGATGTTTAAACATTATATCTGTTTCTTTTTTTTCCTGCAGATGGTGTTGCTTGCTCGTTGTGAAGGACGCTGCAGTCAAACTTCTCGTTCTGACCCTCTTGTCTCCTTCAGCACTGTTTTAAAGCAGCCCTTTCGCTCCACGTGCCATTGCTGCAGACCTCAGACTTCCAAGTTAAAAGCCATCCGCCTACGCTGTTCTGGAGGCCTTCGTCTTACAGCCACATATCGTTATATTCTCTCTTGTCACTGCGAGGAATGCAATTCTTAGAGACTAATTACAAACAAAGACAACTGGATTGGGAAATTGTAAAGATGGACAGACAATACCCACAATATGTAAAATATATTTTTATTGTTTGTTGAAATTATTAAGTGAATTAAATATAAGCAACACATTCAATATTGTCAGCCAGTCTGAAAATAAAAAGTGGGCAATATTCACACTCCAGAGCCATTTCTGATGATCTGCTACTCCTCTTGATTTTATTCCAAGATATGCTAAAATTATTTATTTAAAGTATTGAAAGATGTATACAGTAAATATCTATATCTATATATATATATATTTAACAATTAATGTTATATGTATGCTGCAACTCTGTGCATTTGTGTATATATATATATATATCTATATATATATATATATATATATATATATATAGATATATATATATATATATCTATATATATATATATAGATATATATATAGATAGATATATATATATACAAATGCACAGAGTTGCAGCATACATATAACATTATTTGTTAAATTAGGACTATATGCAATGATATACGTTATTCTGTCTGTCTATAGCATTTACATACAGTTTTTTATTTTTTTAGTCCCACCTTGTAACATCATTGTATTACTTGTTGATCCTATCAGTAGATGTGTTATTTTCCCATTTCCTGTAACACTCCAAACTGCCCAGTAAAGGTTTCATTTATAGTGGTTGGCATAAACCAAATAACACTTACATAGTTACATAGTTAATCAGGTTGAAAAAAGACACCAAAGTCCATCTGGCTCAACCAATAACGAAATAAAAACCAGTAAATAAAACACAACCATACTAATCAAACACTACGCAGCACTGATAGGGATGTTAACAGTGGTCAGATTTATTCATATGGTAGTTATCTTTTTACCAAAGAAGAAATAAAGAAAAGGTGTAACTGCTTATACAATGTTAGTTGGAGTTGGGCTTTAATTTGTCTCTAATTTAAAATCCATTTAAATCTACATTAGCCTACCCTGTCCAGAGAGACAACACTCCAGTGTGATTTCATGACAGTGGTGATCCCCCTATAAGAGGAAGTCGATCTACTGGCAGGCTCAACAGGTAATAAAACTAGGTAACTAGGGGAGACTGAAAAATTCAAAGATTGCTGTGATAATGATAATATAAACTTCATTATACACTGTTTAAAAAAATTGATATGGACTGGGTAATGTGTTAGAAAGGAATGGATGCCACATTGTTTGATGGAAACTAAAATTATCAACCTACAGAGGGCTGATTTCAAAGGCCCCCCCGGAAATCAAAGTGAAAAAAATGATGCAGCAGGCAAGTACATTTTGCTGAAATTTCATTGCAGCAACTCAAAATGGTACTGATTAGTTTGTATGGCTCTCATGTGCTTGTATACATGCCTGACAACGTTGGAGCATGCTCCTAATGAGACGATGGATGGTGTCCTGGGGTATTTCCTCCCAGATCTGGACCAGGGCATCACTGAGTTCTTGAACAGACTGAAATGCATCGGATGGACCAAAGCATAATGTTCCAGAGGTGTTCTTTTGGATTTAGGTCAGGCGAGCACGGGGACCATTCAATAGTATCAATTCCTTTAATCCTCCAGGAACTGGCTGCCTACTCTCACCACAGGAGGCTTGGCATTGTCGTGCACAAGGAGGAACCCAGGACCCACTGCACCAGCATAGGGTCTGACAATGGTTTTAGGGATTTCACCCCAATACCTAAAAGCAGTCAGGGTGCCATTGTCTAGCCCAGTGTTTCTCAACTCCAGTCCAGGCACACTAACAGGCCAGGTTTGAAAGAAAACTGAAATACATCACAGGTGATATCATTTGCTGCTCAGTGATTGCAGTTTTCTAGTCTGCATTTCCCCAAGGTGAAACTTAAAATCTAGCCTGTTAGTGTGCCCTGAGGACCGGAGTTGGGAAACACTGGTCTAGCCTGTAGAGGTCTGTGCAATCCTCCATGGATATGCCTCCCCAAACCATCACTGTCCCACCACCAAAACGGTCATGCTGAACAATGTTACAGGCAGCATAACGTTCTCCATTGCTTCTCCAGACCCTTCCACATCTGTCACATGTGCTCAGGGTGAACCTGCTCTCATCTGTGAAAAGCACAGGGCACCAGTGGCGGACCTGCCAACTCTGGAGCTCAATGGCAATTACAAATCGAGCTCCACATCGACGGATAGTGAGCACAGGGCCCTACAGAGGACGTCATGCCCTCAGGCCATCCTCAAAGTCTGTTTTTGACTTCACACCAGTGTCCTGCTGGAGGTCATTTTTTAGGGTTCTAGCAGTGCTCATTCTGTTCCTTCTTGCTCAAAGGAGTAGATACCGGTCCTGTTGATAGGTTAAGAGCTGTCTACGGCCCTGTCCAGCTCTCCTGGAGTAACTGCCTGCCTCCTGGAATCTCCTTCATGCTCTTGAGACTGTGCTGGGAGACACAGCAAACCTTCTGGCAATGGCACGTATTGATGTGCAATCCTGGAGGAGTTGGACTCCATGTGCAATCTCTATAGGGTCCAGGTATCACCTCATGCTACCAGTAGCGACACTGACCCTAGCCAAATGCATCATCAGAAAAAATGAGTAGGGGAAAAAAATGTCAGTGGCATCCACCTGTAAAAACCAATCCTGTTTTGAAGGATGTATCATTGTTGCACATCTAGTGCACCTGTTGTTCATTTCATTATCACCAAAGCAGCTGAAACTGATTAACAACCCGCTATGCTACTTAACTGACCAGATCAATATCCCAGGAATTTAACTAACTTGATGCTGTACTCGGATTAAAAAGTGTTCCTTTAATTTTTTTGAGCAGTGTATATGTTTTTTTGTCCAATAGGTCTACTTAATCCAGCCATACATGGGTTGAAATTTGTTCGGTTCAGCAGGAACCATCCGAGATCCAATCCAAGTATGGGCAGGCTGATTGTACCCAAGTTGATCCATTGATCGAATTGGGTACAACGAGCCTGCCAGATTTTTTTTTATATACAATTACTGCTGGCAGCTGTAGCCGCTAGCAGTAATCATTCAGTTCTGCCAGCCAGAAAGGCTTCCCAACAGCAGAACACATTAGCAAAGTTAAAAAAGGGATTACACTAACCTAAAGGGATTCCTAAACCTGTTGCTGCACACCTTTAACCTCCTAGGCGGTAATCCCGAGCGTGACTCGGGGTTGGTTTTTCATATCAGGAGCGGTAACCCTGAGTCACGCTCGGGGTGGATTGCAGAGAGCGCAGCGGTGTTCTCTTACCTTATCCTGGCGATCCAGCGATGATCTCTCATTGCTGAGATCGCCAGCCGAGAGTCCCGCCGCTCCTCCGTCCCTCCGTCGGTCTGATCACTTCCTAGTTCCGTTCCCTGCAGCAGCAATGCTGCATGGGAGCGGAACTAGGGAGGGAAATTAAAAAAAAAAAAAAAAAACGTTGCACAATACACAAAACACATTTTGTATATATATATATATATATGCATATATATATATATATATATATATATATATATGCATATATATATGCATATGCGCATATATATATATATATATATATATATATATATATATACCGGTATATATATATATATATATATATATATGCATATATGTATATATATATATATATATATATATATATATATATATATATATATATATATGTATATATATATATATATATATGCACACACACATATATATATATATATATAAAATTATATTATTGATTCAATTATAATTCATGCGTTATATATTATATATATATATATATATATATATACACACATATATCTATAATATATAATGCATGAATTATAATCTAATCAATAATATAATTTTATTATATATATTATATATTAAATAATAAAATAATATTATTGATTCGATTATAATTCACATGTTTGTGTTTCAAATTTATCACATCTGGGATGTCTACTAGAGTCTTGTTTTGGTCAGGTTTAAGTCAGTAATTAGGGTTGAGCGGACACCTAGATGTCCGTGTTCGACGGGTTCGGCCGAACTTTAAAAAAAAGTCCGGGTCCGTGTCCCGGACTTTTACCGAACTTTTCCCGGACACCGAACCCCATTGAAGTCAATGGGGACCCGAATTTTAAGGCACTAAAATGGCTCTAAAACACCAATGGAAAGGGCTAGAGTGCTGCAAATGGCAGCAAAACATAGTTAAGAGCATGGCAAGTGCTCTGCAAACAAATGTGGATAGGGAAATAACTTAAAACAACAAAAAAAAACAGAAAAATAAAACAATGTTCTTCATCTCTGAAGGACGAGGCCCATATGGAGTAGGAGGGAGGTTGAGGTGGTGGTGGATGTGGCAGTGTCATAGGCGTGCGCACAGGGTGTGCCTGGTGTACCTGGGCACACCCTAATCACCTAGGGCACATAGCATTATCGCTCTGTTTGCCAGTGAGGAGATGGGAAAGATCTCCCTCGCACCTGCTCTGCTCTATTTCTCTTTGCCAGCAGGGAGAGTAATGTATCGGGGCCATGTACATGTAGGCAAACACATGCATGTGTATTTCAACTTTGGGGTGCACACCCTAATGCAATAGGCTGCGCACACCTATGGGCGGTGTAGGTGGAAGCGGCGGTGGAGGAGGACCAGGGCCGGATTAAGAGCATCATGGTCTTGGTGCTGAGGATTTTGAAGGGCCTTAAGGGCTGTGCCTTGGCATGCACCCAGAGGAGGAAGGGTGCAGCCATGCATGCCTAATTCAACATGGGATGCTGTCTCTGAAGCCCATAAACACATCCATGCATCGGCAACTGTCCCTCCTTGTCCGGCCTTCGCGCTGTGTGGGGAGGTTCTGAGGGTGCTGCCTGGGGAAGCGAGCATAGAAGCCAGACTTCTGTGTTTACAAGTGACAGAAGAGCGGTCACAGTGAATATGGCCAACCCGGGGCCTATATAAAAGGTAGGGGCCTGCATGGAGCTGCAGCTCCAATAGCCCCTACGTTAATCTGGCCCTGAGGAGGAGGACGAGGTAGCCAACACTGCTTCTTTTCACAAATTTTAAATGAGGGTACACCCCAAAAGAGTGAGAAAGAGCAAAAATGGAACAATGGCTGGGTAAGGTCGGTATCCATTGCTATTCTGCACAAGGTACGGAAAAGTCCCGTGGGATCCATGCCTGGTTCATTTTAATGAACGTGAGCTTGTCCACATTGTCTCTGGACAGGCGGCTGCGCTTGTCTGTTATAACACCCCCAGCCGTGCTAAATACCCGTTCAGATAATACACTGGCTGCAGGGCACGCCAGCACCTCCAAGGCGTAAAGGGCAAGCTCAGGCCATGTGCCCAATTTGGAGACCCAGAAGTTGAAGGGGGCAGACCCCTCATTCACTACATGTAGGCGTGTGCACACATACTGCTCCACCATGTTGGTAAAATGCTGCCTCCTGCTAAGACGTTCCATCTGAGCTGCTGGTGCTGCTGTTTGTTGTGGCGTGCTGACAAAGCTTTTCCACATTTCGGCCATGCTAACCCTGCCTTCTGAGGTGCTGGCGGTGCCCTGGTTGAGTTGGCGACCTCCTCCTCCTCTGCCTTGTGCTTCCACTGTGGCCCCGCTGTCAGATGGGAATGCCAGCAGCATCGCGTCTACCAGCGTGCGCTTGTACTCGCGCATCTTGCGATCGCGCTCCAGTGAGTGAATTAAGGACGGTACGTTGTCCTTGTAACGGGGATCCAGCAGCGTGGCCACCCAGTAATCAGCACAAGTTAGAATGTGGGCAACTCGGCGGTCGTTGTGGAGACACTGCAGCATGTAATCGCTCATGTGTGCCAGGCTGCCCAGAGGCAACGAAAGGCTGTCCTCTGTGGGAGGTGTATCCCCCCAGCCACGCACCAGTGATGGCCATGAGCTGGCCTGGGTGCCACCCTGCTGTGAACATGGTTCCATCTCCTCCTCCAGCTCCTCCTCCTCCTCATCCTCCTCATCCTCCAGAACTGTGCCCCTGCTGGACAATTGTGGCCCTGGCGTTTGTGTGTGCAGGAACCCACTCTCGGAGCCCCTTGCGAATTACTGCCCTGAAAGCCTTTGAAATGTTACCTCTTCATCCTCCTCCTCCTCCTCCTCATCCTGTGCCACATCCTCTTCCATCATTGCCCGAATTGTTTTTTCAAGGAGGCATAGAAGTGGGATAGTTAAGCTGAGAACGGCGTCATTGCCACTGGCCATGTTGGTGGAGTACTCAAAACAGCGCAACAAGGCACACAGGTCTCGCATGGAGGCCCAGTTATTGGTGGTGAAGTGGTGCTGTTCCGCAGAGCGACTCACACGTGCGTGCTGCAGCTGAAACTCCACTATGGCCTGCTGCTGCTCGCACAGTCTTTGCAGCATGTGCAAGGTGGAGTTCCACCTTGTGGGCACGTCACATATGAGGCGGTGAGCGGGAAGGCCGAAGTTACGCTGCAGCCCTGCCAGGCGAGCAGCAGCAGGGTGAGAACGCCGAAAGTGCGCACAGACGGCCCGCACTTTCTGCAGCAGCTCTGACATATCGGGGTAGTTTTTAAGGAACCTCTGCACCACCAAATTCAGCACATGCGCCAGGCAAGGGATGTGCGTCAAACCGGCTAGGCCCAGAGCTGCTATGAGATTTCGCCCGTTATCGCACACCACCAGCCCGGGCTTGAGGCTCGCTGACAGCAACCACTCATTTGTCTGCTGTTCCATGCTCCTCCACAACTCCTGCGCGGTGTGTGGTTTGTCCCCCAAACAGGCAAGTTGTAAAACTGCCTGCTGTCGTTTAGCCCTGGCCGTGCTGAAGTTGGTGGTGAAGGTATTACGCTGTCTGGATGAGGAGACGGTAGAGGATGAGGTAGCGGAGTAGGATGAGTTAGGAACAGGAGGCAAACTGAAGCGCCCTGCAATCCTCGGTGGTGGAAGGACATGTGCCAAATTGCTATCCGCCTCAGGCCCATCCGCCACTGCATTTACCCAGTGTGCCGTTAGGGAGATATAACGCCCCTGACCGTGCTTACTGGTCCACGTATCGGTAGTTAGGTGGACCTTGGCACAGATGGCGTTGCGCAGTGCACACCTGATTTTTTTTTGTTGTGCAGGGAAGGGATGGCTTGCCTGGAAAAGTAGTGGCGGCTGGGCACGACGTACTGTGGGACAGCCACCGACATAAGCTTTTTAAAACTGGGCGTCTCCACCAGACGGAATGACAGCATTTCAAAGGCCAATAATTGTGAAATGCTGGCATTCAGGGCCAGGGATCGCGGGTGGGTAGGGGGGTACTTCCTCTTCCTCTCAAGTGTTTGGGAGATGGAAAGCTGAACGCTTCCACGGGACATTGTGGAGATGGTTGTTGGTGACCCAGGTGGTGGTGTTGCTGACAGATCGTCTGTTTGCGGGGTGGCAGGTGCCGGTATGACTACAGAGGTGGCTGGAGCGGCCGAGACTGCAGCAGAAGAGGAAGCAGGATGAGCCAGAGACGTTTCTTGGTTTTGAAGGTGTGTACTCCACTGCAGCTCGTGCTTTGCACTTAGATGCCTGATCATGCAGGTTGTGCTCAGGTTGAGAAGGTTTATGCCTCGCTTCAGGCTCTGATTGCACAGGGTGCAAACCACTCGTGTCCTGTCATCAGCACATTTTCTAAAGAACTTCCACGCTAGAGAACTCTTTTTAGCTGACTTTGGTGCGCTCGTTCCCTTGCTGCGTTGGGCAGTAGCAGGCGTAGTGTCTAGGGCACGGCCGCTCCGCTTCTGCACCCTGCTCCCTCTTCTGCTGTGCTGGTGGCTCTGTGCGACCACCGCCTCTTCCTCCAAACTACTCAGGTCACCTGCATGACCTTCATTCCATGTGGGGTCGAGGACCTCATCCTCCTCCACATCATCTTCCACCCAGTCTTCACCCCTGCCCTCCCTGTCGGTCTCCACAATGCTGAACGCCGCAGCAGTTGGCACCTGCGTTTCGTCATCATCGGAGACGTGCTGTGATGGTCCTTCCATGTACTCATCTTGAGAAATAAGTGGTTGGGCATCGCTGCACTCAATCTCTTCCACTTCTGGGGCAGGGCTAGGTGGATGGCCCTGGGAAACCCTGCTGACAGAGTCCTCAAAAAGAATAAGAGACTGCTCTATGGCTTGGGGCTCAGACTGCTTGCCTGATTTGCAAGGGGGTGAGGTGAAAGACGGTTGGACATTGGCTGCAGGTGCCAACTCTGACCTTTCTGCAGTAGACTGGGTGGGAGACAATGTGAAGGAACTGGAGGCACTGTCAGCAGCAAACCAATCTACTATCGCCTCTCTGTGTTCTGGCCTCATCACTTCTAGAGGCGTATGATGCCCTACCAAATACTGATGCAGGTTCTGTCGCCTACTCACACTTGAGGAAGGTGTTTCACTTGTGCGTGTAGCTGGCACAGATCGACCACGTCCTCTCCTTGCAACAGGAGCTCTAGCAGCAGCACCACCACGACCCAGGCCACGGCCCCTATTTGACGCTCTCCTCATATTTCTGAAATTTAAGATCTTGCCCTAGAAAGGTCTTTATTGAATAGCGGAACAAAAGAACAACAGTATCGCACGGGTGTATCTCACAGTCAAATATGCAAACTATGCCGCAATTTAATGTTTTTTACACCAAAAGGGTGTGTATTGAATAGCGGAATAGGATAAAAAACTGTGTATCTCACACGTACAAACACAGACTAGGCCCGATTAAATTTTTTCCTACCCTAAAGGGAGGATGAGGAAGAGGAGTATGGAACAGGCAGCACCCTCAAATCTTCAGAAGTATGAGATGAACCCCAAAAACTTGGAAAGGTGGATCTCACACGTACCGACACAGACTATTCCGCAATTTAATTGAGCCACAAAGGTTTTTATTGAATAGCGGAATAGGAAATATGATCAAAAAAAAGTGTATGTTTTTCACACGTACAGAAGCACACTAGGCCCCAATTACTATTGTTTGTACACCTAAAAGGATGGATGAGGAGGAGGAGGAGTATAGAACAGGCAGCACCCTCAAAGCTTCAGAAGTATGAAATGAACCCCAAAAACTTGGAAAGGTGGATCTCACACGTACCGACACAGACTATTCCGCAATTTAATTGAGCCCCAAAGGTTTTTATTGAATAGCGGAATAGGAAATATGATCAAAAAAAAGTGTATGTTTTTCACACGTACAGAAGCACACTAGGCCCCAATTACTATTGTTTGTACACCTAAAAGGATGGATGAGGAAGAGGAGGAGGAGGAGTATAGAACAGGCAGCACCCTCAAAGCTTCAGAAGTATGAGATGAACCCCAAAAACTTGGAAAGGTGGATCTCACACGTACCGACACAGACTATTCCGCAATTTAATTGAGCCCCAAAGGTTTTTATTGAATAGCGGAATAGGAAATATGATCAAAAAAAAGTGTATGTTTTTCACACGTACAGAAGCACACTAGGCCCCAATTACTATTGTTTGTACACCTAAAAGGATGGATGAGGAAGAGGAGGAGGAGGAGTATAGAACAGGCAGCACCCTCAAAGCTTCAAAAGTATGAGATGAACCCCAAAAACTTGGAAAGGTGGATCTCACACGTACCGACACAGACTATTCCGCAATTTAATTGAGCCCCAAAGGTTTTTATTGAATAACGGAATAGGAAATATGATAAAAAAAAAGTGTATGTTTTTCACACGTACAGAAGCACACTAGGCCCCAATTACTATTGTTTGTACACCTAAAAGGATGGATGAGGAGGAGGAGGAGGAGTATAGAACAGGCAGCACCCTCAAAGCTTCAGAAGTATGAGATTGTGTTCACTGTACCCCACAAAGATTGTGTTCACCGTACCCCACAAAGATTGTGTTCACTGTACCCCACAAAGGTTTTGTTCACTGCACCCCACAAAGATTGTGTTCACTGTACCCCACAAAGGTTTTGTTCACTGCACCCCACAAAGATTGTGTTCACTGTACCCCACAAAGATTGTGTTCACTGCACCCCAAAAGGATTGTCTTCTCTGCACCCCACAAAGATTGTGTTCACTGTACCCCACAAAGGTTTTGTTCACTGTACCCCACAAAGATTGTGTTCACTGCACTCCAAAAGGATTGTCTTCACTGCACCCCACAAAGATTGTGTTCACTGTACCCCACAAAGGTTTTGTTCACTGCACCCCACAAAGATTGTGTTCACTGTACCCCACAAAGGTTTTGTTCACTGCACCCCACAAAGATTGTGTTCACTGTACCCCCCAAAGATTTTGTTCACTGCACCCCACAAGGATTGTTTGTCTTCACTGCACCCCACAAGGATTGTCTTCACTGCACCCCACAAAGATTGTGTTCACTGCACCCCACAAAGGTTTTGTTCACTGCACCCCACAAAGATTGTGTTCACTGCACCCCACAAAGATTGTGTTCACTGTACCCCACAAAGATTGTGTTCACTGCACCCCAAAATGATTGTCTTCTCTGCACCCCACAAAGATTGTGTTCACTGTACCCCACAAAGGTTTTGTTCACTGCACCCCACAAAGATTGTGTTCACTGTACCCCACAAAGGTTTTGTTCACTGCACCCCACAAAGATTGTGTTCACTGCACCCCACAAAGATTGTGTTCACTGTACGCCCCAAAGATTTTGTTCACTGCACCCCACAAGGATTGTCTTCACTGCACCCCACAAGGATTGTCTTCACTGCACCCCACAAGGATTGTCTTCACTGCACCCCACAAAGATTGTGTTCACTGTACCCCACAAAGATTTTGTTCACTGCACCCCACAAAGATTGTGTTCACTGTACCCCACAAAGATTTTGTTCACTGCACTCCAAAAGGATTGTCTTCACTGCACCCCACAAAGATTGTGTTCACTGTACCCCACAAAGGTTTTGTTCACTGCACCCCACAAAGATTGTGTTCACTGTACCCCACAAAGGTTTTGTTCACTGCACCCCACAAAGATTGTGTTCACTGTACCCCACAAAGATTGTGTTCACTGTACCCCACAAAAGTTTTGTTCACTGCACCCCACAAAGATTGTGTTCACTGTACCCCACAAAGGTTGTGTTCACTGCACCCCACAAAGGTTTTGTTCACTGCACCCCACAAAGATTGTGTTCACTGCACCCCACAAAGATTGTGTTCACTGTACCCCACAAAGATTTTGTTCACTGCACCCCACAAAGATTGTGTTCACTGTTCCCCACAAAGATTTTGTTCACTGCACTCCAAAAGGATTGTCTTCACTGCACCCCACAAAGATTGTGTTCACTGTACCCCACAAAGGTTTTGTTCACTGCACCCCACAAAGGTTTTGTTCACTGCACCCCACAAAGATTGTGTTCACTGTACCCCACAAAGATTGTGTTCACTGTACCCCACAAAGGTTTTGTTCACTGCACCCCACAAAGATTGTGTTCACTGTACCCCACAAAGGTTGTGTTCACTGCACCCCACAAAGGTTTTGTTCACTGCACCCCACAAAGATTGTGTTCACTGCACCCCACAAAGATTGTGTTCACTGTACCCCACAAAGGTTTTGTTCACTGCACCCCACAAAGATTGTGTTCACTGTACCCCACAAAGATTGTGTTCACTGCACTCCAAAAGGATTGTCTTCACTGCACCCCACAAAGATTGTGTTCACTGTACCCCACAAAGGTTTTGTTCACTGCACCCCACAAAGATTGTGTTCACTGTACCCCACAAAGGTTTTGTTCACTGCACCCCACAAAGATTGTGTTCACTGTACCCCCCAAAGATTTTGTTCACTGCACCCCACAAGGATTGTCTTCACTGCACCCCACAAGGATTGTCTTCACTGCACCCCACAAAGGTTTTGTTCACTGCACCCCACAAAGATTGTGTTCACTGTACCCCCCCAAAGATTTTTTTCACTGCACCCCACAAGGATTGTCTTCTCTGCACCCCACAAAGATTGTGTTCACTGTACCCCCCAAAGATTTTGTTCACTGCACCCCACAAGGATTGTCTTCACTGCACCCCACAAGGATTGTCTTCACTGCACCCCACAAAGATTGTGTTCACTGTACCCCCACAAAGGTTTTGTTCACTGCACCCCACAAAGATTTTGTTCACTGCACTCCAAAAGGATTGTGTTCACTGCACCCCAAAAAGATTGTGTTCACTGCAGCCCACACACAGAAAAATGGATGTGGATCACTGACACCTGCCTATCTCCTATCCCACACCACACAGCAATATCGATTGTAGTTTGTAGAACACACTTTCCGTAAAATTCAGCAGACTCTGCCCCTAACAGGATTGAGAAGAGATCGTAGATCAGGAGAACTAAGTGCAGACCCCACCCCACACAGCAATATCGATTGTAGTTTGTAGAACACACTGACCCTATAATTCAGCAGACTCTATCCCTAAAATGCCTACAACTCGCCCTGCCTAAACAATCCGACCTGTCCCTCAATTCTATCCGGACACAAATGGTTTTTTCCTGCCTATCTTTCCCTAATCAGCAGCCAGCACGTTGATGTGTGCTCTGTCCCTGATCTAAGCAGCATAATGACGCCGCTGCGGCTGCCTCGAACTTATAAAGACTTGGTCACATGCTTCAGACGGCCAATCACAGCTACTGAGACATTTGCAGGCATGGCTGGGATGGCTTAAGGCACACCAGTTAAACGATTGTTGATTGGCTGTTGAAAGCCCGCCATGAAAAGAGCGCCAAAGCATGCAAAACCCGGAAATAAAACGACCGAACACGGATTTTTACCCGAATATACAGTAAAGTGTCCGTGTTCGTGTTCGGGTAACAAAAATCCAATTATTCGGTACGAACACGAATAATACAGTCCGTGTTCGCTCAACACTATCAGTAATTACTAAGAATTGTAGGCCTATAATACATAACGCCAAATTTCCATGAAAACAATTGTACCGCTTTTGGTATGTAATTCCTGACATACCGCAAGGGAGGTTAATCAAATTTTGAAGCTTACAGTCCAACTTTTTGCTCTGTGCCATTTAAACCTCTTCCCCAGAGGTCTACTGCAAGTATGTTATGTTGTGTGTGTTTTCTTTATGTTATTATTAGCTTCCCCAAGTTTTTAGGCTGGTCAGGTGGTACCGAAGGGTCCTCTTTCTCTTTGCCTCTTGTTTGGGTTAGATGGTCCTCAGCGATGCAAAGTGCAATGCTGATGTGAAGAAGTCAGCACGCTGGACATTTACACAGTGAAAGCAAGGCACCATGATGATGCCTCTTCAGGGTGCAAGTCCATGACTTCCTGCACTAACAATATAATCTAGTCCTCCTGTTTGAGTAACACTAGGCATCATTCAACTTGAAAGACTGAGAACATGTTGTATCAGATAATATGGGGGCAGTTATGGATTGAAGGTGATATTGCTGAGCTACTCTTTTAACAGGTTTTGGGGCATTGCTAAAATATAAAAAAGTTAAAAAAAATATTAGCCCCTAGTTTGGTTATATATTTATATATATATATATATATATATATATATATATATAATCTCACAAAAGTGAGTACACCCTTCACATTTTTTTTATATCTTTTCATGTGACAATACTGAAAAAATGACACTTTGCAACAATGTAAAGTAGTGAGTGTACAGCTTGTAAAACAGTGTAAATTTGCTGTCCCCTTAAAATAACTCAACACACAGCCATTATTGTCTAAACTGCTGGCAACAAAAGTGAGTACACCTCTAACTGAAAATGTCCAAATTGGGCCCAAAGTGTCAATATTTTGCGTGGCCACCATTATTTTCCAGCACTGCCTTAACCCTCTTGGGCATGCAGTTCACCAGAGCTTCACAGGTTGCCACTGGAGTCCTCTTCCACTCCCAAGGACAACATCACGGAGCTGGTGGATGTTAGGGACCTTGCGCTCCTCCACCTTCCATTTGAGGATGCCCCACAGATGCGCAATAGGGTTTCGGTCTGGAGACATGCTTGGCTAGTCAATTACCTTTACCCTCAGCTTCTTTAGCAAGGCAGTGGTTGTCTTGGAGGTGTGTTTGGGGTCCTTATCATGTTGGAATACAGCCCTGCAGCCCAACCACCGAAGGGAGGGGATCATGCTCTGCTTCAGTATGTCACAATACATATTGGCATTCATGGTTCCCTCAATAAACTCTAGCTCCCCATATGCAGCCCCAGACCATGACACTCCCACCACCATGCTTGACTGTAGGCAAGACACACTTGTCTTTATACTCCTCACCTGGTTGCCGCCACGCATGCTTGACACCATCTGAACTAAATAAGTTTATCTTGGTTTCATCAGACCACAGGACATGGTTCCAGTATTTCATGTCCTTAGTCTGCTTGTCTTCAGCAAACTGTTTGCGGGCTTTCTTATGCATTAACTTTAGAAGTGGCTTCCTTCTGGGACGACAGCCATGCAGACCAATTTTATGCAGTGTGCGACGTATGGTCTGAGCACTGACAGGCTGACCCCCCACCCCTTCAACCTCTGCAGCAATACTGGCAGCACTCGTATGTCTATTTCCCAAAGACAACCTTTGGATATGACACTGAACATGTGCACTTAACTTCTTTGGTTGACCATGGCGAGGCCTGTTCTGAGTGGAACCTGTCCTTCAAAACCGCTGTATGGTCTTGGCCACCATGCTGTAGCTCAGTTCCAGGGTCTTGGCAATCTTCCTATAGCCTAAGCCATCTTTATGTAGAGCAACAATTATTTTTTTTTGGATCCTCAGAGAGTTCTTTGCCATGACGTGCATGTTGAACTTCCAGTGACAAGAATGAGAGAGTGAGAGTGACAGCACCAAATCACAGCTGAGACCTTGTAACACTAACGAGGCACATGACACCGGGGAGGAAAAACTGCTTTTTAGGCCCAATTCGGACGTTTTCCCTTGGGGTGTACTCACTTTCGTTGCCAGCGATTTAGACATTAATGGCTGTGTGTTGAGTTATTTTAAGTGGACAGCAAATGTAAACTGTTATACAAGCTGTACACTCGCAACTTGACATTGTAGCAAAGTGTAATTTCTTCAGTGTTGTCACATGAAGAGATATAATAAAATATTTACAAAAATGTGAGGGGTGTACTCACTTTTGTGAGATACTGTATACAGTATATACACAGTTCATTCCTAAAGTATTCAATTTTCTCAATTTGGTTATGTTGCAGCCTGATAATCTACAGTACACCTATAATAACAAAGTGAAAACAGAATTTTAGAAAAGTCTGTGAATTTATTAAAAAGAAAAAACTGAAATATCACATGTACTTAAGTATCCAGACCCTTTACTCAGTACTTTGTGGAAGTGCATTTGACAGCAATTACAGCCTAGATTATTTTTGGGCATGGCATGACCCAGAACCCTAGGCACTTTTTAGGGGCATTTATTGGGTTTTAGGGCTTCAAAATGGTGTTTTTTGACTACCGAAGTTCGGGGTCCCATTGATTTCAATGGGGTTCTGAAATCCGGGCCAAACTTTCGGGAAGTTCGGGTGTTCTGGTCAAACCGAACTTTTGAAAAGTTTGATCATCCCTAATAGGGAAGCGGAGAGAAATCATGTAAATTCATAGAAGTGGATAAAGGTCCATTTTGGTGCATTGGAAATTGGTGCATGTGTTGGTGCATTGGAAATCCATGCAAAATGCATGTGCTGTCTACTGCAATACATATCAACATACGACATAATGTGACCCGCTCTCTTCAACTACATCTTACTATCAATGTGATGGGTGGATTCCAGAACCAGTTTAGGACAAAATGGGCCCTGGACAAAAATTTACATGGGACCACATATACTAAAATATTTAACCAATGGCAAAATGCCTTTATATAATGTAGCACCCTCCTACGTAGGTGCTAGTGAGAAAGTATAGCTTTTGAGCTCTGTCTGCTTATCAGAGGGGCTACAGGGAAATCTATATTGTTCTCTGCCTACCAGGGAGCAGGATCTGTTAGTGAGGTCTGCTCATTGTGCTCAGAGTGCAACTTATTCTCTCTAGAGAGTGTTTCACACTGGTCCAATAGGGAGCGGAGTCCCGAAGGGAGGGGGCGGCTGCCTCCTCCTCTGTAGAGGTGCCATGCGGCCTCGGGGGGTCGTCCTGAGGGCCAGAAGAGTAGCAGGGAGGAGCTGAACCCAGAGGTCCAGAGAAGCTGACTGAGAGGGGAGACACTGGAGGATCTGTCTCTGCAGTACAGTGAGTACAGAAACGTATGTCGAGGGGCCTGACCTGAGGGGGGCCACCCCTGCTCCTCGGACAGTCAGTGGATGGGTGTCAGCGGGAAGAGGATGCTAGTGAGAGTGTCCTGAGGATAGATCATCATCCATCAAATCATCTTGTTAGAGAGCAGAGAGAACAAGAGACTTAACCCCATCCACCCTAGTGGCAGTGTGGATTAACAGCCTGGCTGTTTCATATTTTCAAGCAGAACTCTGAAGATAGCAGTCCTCAAACAATGTGAATAGTTCAGTTGGCGTATCCCACTATTCCCTTCTCCTATTCCAAATTATCAATAAACAACAAAACAAACAACACCCCTAGACTGTTCATTCATGTGAAGAGCCATTGGGAACAAGGAGGGATTCAGAGACTTGTTTTAGTAAATATGTGTTGGTAACCAGGGGAGCCTGCAAAGACAATATCCAGCAGTCCCTGCGGGGGCAGTGACACAATAAATACACAAAACAACTATAAAAAGCGTGTTGTGAAAATGTTAATATATCAGGAACATTTATTATTTGGACTAAATAGGAATCATGCAATATTTGAACATCTAAGGATCCTCCATCTGCCGCATATACTGTACATGGTACATGTTGCCATGTCAGTCACAAGGACAAGTGGCATTCATCAATTTTTTTTTTTTTAACGTGTATCCCAGGTGGCACTTAGTAAATTGCTTCTAAACCTAGGGTGGAAATATTTCTTCAATTTAAAATTTACAATGCAGCATCAATATTTTTATTTACATTTGGCCATCTCTGGGTGTACAGAGGCTAAACAAAAAATGAAAGCATAACATTAAAAAGCAGTTTAAATTTGAACTAAATCACAGCCTACAAACTGATGCAGAGGTAATATCAGGCTGGCTGCCAGTTAGCAATATAAAAGAAGTGTGCCAATTAACACTTTTATTAGCATACGTTGCTTTCGAAAATCAAATAAATGTGTTCCAAAGAGGCTATATATAGTGTTGAGCGAACACGGACTGTATTATTCGTGTTCGTACCGAATAATTGGATTTTTTGTACCCGAACACGGACACGGACACTTTACTGTATGTTCGGGTAAAAATCCGTGTTCGGTCGTTTTATTTACGGGTTTTGCATGCTTTGGCGCTCTTTTCATGGCGGGCTTTCAACAGCCAATCAACAATCGTTTAACTGGTGTGCCTTAAGCCATCCCAGCCATGCCTGCAAATGTCTCAGTAGCTGTGATTGGCCGTCTGAAGCATGTGACCAAGTCTTTATAAGTTCGAGGCAGCCGCAGCGGCGTCATTATGCTGCTTAGATTCAGGGACAGAGCACACATCAACGTGCTGGCTGCTGATTAGGGAAAGATAGGCAGGAAAAAACCATTTGTGTCCGGATAGAATTGAGGGACAGGTCGGAGTGTTTAGGCAGGGCGAGTTGTAGGCATTTTAGGGATAGAGTCTGCTGAATTATAGGGTCAGTGTCTTCTACAAACTACAATCGATATTGCTGTGTGGGGGGTGGGGTCTGCACTCAATCCTGATCTACGATCTCTTCTCAATCCTGTTAGGGACAGAGTCTGCTGAATTTTAGGGAAACTGTGTTCTACAAACTACAATCGATATTGCTGTGTGGTGTGGGATTGGAGATAGGCAGGTGTCAGTGATCCACATCCATTTTTCTGTGTGTGAGCTGCAGTGAACACAATCTTTTTGGGCTGCAGTGAACACAATCTTTTTGGGCTGCAGTGAACACAATCTTTTTGGGCTGCAGTGAACACAATCTTTTTGGGCTGCAGTGAACACAATCTTTTTGGGCTGCAGTGAACACAATCTTTTTGGGGTGCAGTGAACAAAATCTTTTTGGGGTGCAGTGAACACAATCCTTTTTGGTGTGCAGTGAACACAATCTTTGTGGGGTGCAGTGAACAAAATCCTTTGTGGGGTGCAGTGAACACAATCTTTTTGGGGTGCAGTGAACAAAATCCTTTTTGGGGTGCAGTGAACAACATCCTTTTTGGGGTGCAGTGAACACAATCTTTTTGGGGTGCAGTGAACAAAATCCTTTGTGGGGTGCAGTGAACACAATCTTTTTGGGGTGCAGTGAACACAATCTTTTTGGGGTGGAGTGAACAACATCCTTTTTGGGGTGCAGTGAACAAAATCCTTTTTGGGGTGCAGTGAACACAATCTTTTTGGGGTGCAGTGAACACAATCTTTGTGGGGTGCAGTGAACACAATCTTTTTGGGGTGGAGTGAACAACATCCTTTTTGTGGTGCAGTGAACAACATCCTTTTTGGGGTGCAGTGAACACAATCTTTTTGGGGTGCAGTGAACACAATCTTTGTGGGGTACAGTGAACAGAATCTTTGTGGGGTGCAGTGAACACAATCTTTGGGGGGTACAGTGAACACAATCTTTGTGAGGTGCAGTGAACACAATCTTTGTGGGGTGCAGTGAACACAATCATTGTGGGGTGCAGTGAACTCAATCTTTGTGGGGTACAGTGAACACAATCTCATACTTCTGAAGGTTTGAGGGTGCTGCCTGTTCCATACTCCCCCTACTCCTCATCTAGCCTTTTAGGGGTACAAACAATAGTAATTGGGGCCTAGTGTGGTTGTGTACGTGTGATATACATACACTTTTTTGGGATCATATTTTCTATTCCGCTATTTAATCAAAAACCTTTGGGGATCAGTTAAATTGGGGGATAGTCTGTGTTGGTACGTGTGAGAGAGATCCACCTTTCCAAGTTGTTGGGGTTCATCTCATACTTCTGAAGGTTTGAGGGTGCTGCCTGTTCCATACTCCCCCTACTCCTAGCCTTTTAGGGGTACAAACAATAGTAATTGGGGCCTAGTGTGGTTGTGTACGTGTGATATACATACACTTTTTTGGGATCATATTTTCTATTCCGCTATTTAATCAAAAACCTTTGGGGATCAGTTAAATTGGGGGATAGTCTGTGTTGGTACGTGTGAGAGAGATCCACCTTTCCAAGTTGTTGGGGTTCATCTCATACTTCTGAAGGTTTGAGGGTGCTGCCTGTTCCATACTCCCCCTACTCCTAGCCTTTTAGGGGTACAAACAATAGTAATTGGGGCCTAGTGTGGTTGTGTACGTGTGATATACATACACTTTTTTGGGATCATATTTTCTATTCCGCTATTTAATCAAAAACCTTTGGGGATCAGTTAAATTGGGGGATAGTCTGTGTTGGTACGTGTGAGAGAGATCCACCTTTCCAAGTTGTTGGGGTTCATCTCATACTTCTGAAGGTTTGAGGGTGCTGCCTGTTCCATACTCCCCCTACTCCTAGCCTTTTAGGGGTACAAACAATAGTAATTGGGGCCTAGTGTGGTTGTGTACGTGTGATATACATACACTTTTTTGGGATCATATTTTCTATTCCGCTATTTAATCAAAAACCTTTGGGGATCAGTTAAATTGGGGGATAGTCTGTGTTGGTACGTGTGAGAGAGATCCACCTTTCCAAGTTGTTGGGGTTCATCTCATACTTCTGAAGGTTTGAGGGTGCTGCCTGTTCCATACTCCCCCTACTCCTAGCCTTTTAGGGGTACAAACAATAGTAATTGGGGCCTAGTGTGGTTGTGTACGTGTGATATACATACACTTTTTTGGGATCATATTTTCTATTCCGCTATTTAATCAAAAACCTTTGGGGATCAGTTAAATTGGGGGATAGTCTGTGTTGGTACGTGTGAGAGAGATCCACCTTTCCAAGTTGTTGGGGTTCATCTCATACTTCTGAAGGTTTGAGGGTGCTGCCTGTTCCATACTCCCCCTACTCCTAGCCTTTTAGGGGTACAAACAATAGTAATTGGGGCCTAGTGTGGTTGTGTACGTGTGATATACATACACTTTTTTGGGATCATATTTTCTATTCCGCTATTTAATCAAAAACCTTTGGGGATCAGTTAAATTGGGGGATAGTCTGTGTTGGTACGTGTGAGAGAGATCCACCTTTCCAAGTTGTTGGGGTTCATCTCATACTTCTGAAGGTTTGAGGGTGCTGCCTGTTCCATACTCCCCCTACTCCTAGCCTTTTAGGGGTACAAACAATAGTAATTGGGGCCTAGTGTGGTTGTGTACGTGTGATATACATACACTTTTTTGGGATCATATTTTCTATTCCGCTATTTAATCAAAAACCTTTGGGGATCAGTTAAATTGGGGGATAGTCTGTGTTGGTACGTGTGAGAGAGATCCACCTTTCCAAGTTGTTGGGGTTCATCTCATACTTCTGAAGGTTTGAGGGTGCTGCCTGTTCCATACTCCCCCTACTCCTAGCCTTTTAGGGGTACAAACAATAGTAATTGGGGCCTAGTGTGGTTGTGTACGTGTGATATACATACACTTTTTTGGGATCATATTTTCTATTCCGCTATTTAATCAAAAACCTTTGGGGATCAGTTAAATTGGGGGATAGTCTGTGTTGGTACGTGTGAGAGAGATCCACCTTTCCAAGTTGTTGGGGTTCATCTCATACTTCTGAAGGTTTGAGGGTGCTGCCTGTTCCATACTCCCCCTACTCCTAGCCTTTTAGGGGTACAAACAATAGTAATTGGGGCCTAGTGTGGTTGTGTACGTGTGATATACATACACTTTTTTGGGATCATATTTTCTATTCCGCTATTTAATCAAAAACCTTTGGGGATCAGTTAAATTGGGGGATAGTCTGTGTTGGTACGTGTGAGAGAGATCCACCTTTCCAAGTTGTTGGGGTTCATCTCATACTTCTGAAGGTTTGAGGGTGCTGCCTGTTCCATACTCCCCCTACTCCTAGCCTTTTAGGGGTACAAACAATAGTAATTGGGGCCTAGTGTGGTTGTGTACGTGTGATATACATACACTTTTTTGGGATCATATTTTCTATTCCGCTATTTAATCAAAAACCTTTGGGGATCAGTTAAATTGGGGGATAGTCTGTGTTGGTACGTGTGAGAGAGATCCACCTTTCCAAGTTGTTGGGGTTCATCTCATACTTCTGAAGGTTTGAGGGTGCTGCCTGTTCCATACTCCCCCTACTCCTAGCCTTTTAGGGGTACAAACAATAGTAATTGGGGCCTAGTGTGGTTGTGTACGTGTGATATACATACACTTTTTTGGGATCATATTTTCTATTCCGCTATTTAATCAAAAACCTTTGGGGATCAGTTAAATTGGGGGATAGTCTGTGTTGGTACGTGTGAGAGAGATCCACCTTTCCAAGTTGTTGGGGTTCATCTCATACTTCTGAAGGTTTGAGGGTGCTGCCTGTTCCATACTCCCCCTACTCCTAGCCTTTTAGGGGTACAAACAATAGTAATTGGGGCCTAGTGTGGTTGTGTACGTGTGATATACATACACTTTTTTGGGATCATATTTTCTATTCCGCTATTTAATCAAAAACCTTTGGGGATCAGTTAAATTGGGGGATAGTCTGTGTTGGTACGTGTGAGAGAGATCCACCTTTCCAAGTTGTTGGGGTTCATCTCATACTTCTGAAGGTTTGAGGGTGCTGCCTGTTCCATACTCCCCCTACTCCTAGCCTTTTAGGGGTACAAACAATAGTAATTGGGGCCTAGTGTGGTTGTGTACGTGTGATATACATACACTTTTTTGGGATCATATTTTCTATTCCGCTATTTAATCAAAAACCTTTGGGGATCAGTTAAATTGGGGGATAGTCTGTGTTGGTACGTGTGAGAGAGATCCACCTTTCCAAGTTGTTGGGGTTCATCTCATACTTCTGAAGGTTTGAGGGTGCTGCCTGTTCCATACTCCCCCTACTCCTAGCCTTTTAGGGGTACAAACAATAGTAATTGGGGCCTAGTGTGGTTGTGTACGTGTGATATACATACACTTTTTTGGGATCATATTTTCTATTCCGCTATTTAATCAAAAACCTTTGGGGATCAGTTAAATTGGGGGATAGTCTGTGTTGGTACGTGTGAGAGAGATCCACCTTTCCAAGTTGTTGGGGTTCATCTCATACTTCTGAAGGTTTGAGGGTGCTGCCTGTTCCATACTCCCCCTACTCCTAGCCTTTTAGGGGTACAAACAATAGTAATTGGGGCCTAGTGTGGTTGTGTACGTGTGATATACATACACTTTTTTGGGATCATATTTTCTATTCCGCTATTTAATCAAAAACCTTTGGGGATCAGTTAAATTGGGGGATAGTCTGTGTTGGTACGTGTGAGAGAGATCCACCTTTCCAAGTTGTTGGGCTTAATCTCATACTTCTGAAGGTTTGAGGGTGCTGCCTGTTCCATACTCCCCCTACTCCTAGCCTTTTAGGGGTACAAACAATAGTAATTGGGGCCTAGTGTGGTTGTGTACGTGTGATATACATACACTTTTTTGGGATCATATTTTCTATTCCGCTATTTAATCAAAAACCTTTGGGGATCAGTTAAATTGGGGGATAGTCTGTGTTGGTACGTGTGAGAGAGATCCACCTTTCCAAGTTGTTGGGGTTCATCTCATACTTCTGAAGGTTTGAGGGTGCTGCCTGTTCCATACTCCCCCTACTCCTAGCCTTTTAGGGGTACAAACAATAGTAATTGGGGCCTAGTGTGGTTGTGTACGTGTGATATACATACACTTTTTTGGGATCATATTTTCTATTCCGCTATTTAATCAAAAACCTTTGGGGATCAGTTAAATTGGGGGATAGTCTGTGTTGGTACGTGTGAGAGAGATCCACCTTTCCAAGTTGTTGGGGTTCATCTCATACTTCTGAAGGTTTGAGGGTGCTGCCTGTTCCATACTCCCCCTACTCCTAGCCTTTTAGGGGTACAAACAATAGTAATTGGGGCCTAGTGTGGTTGTGTACGTGTGATATACATACACTTTTTTGGGATCATATTTTCTATTCCGCTATTTAATCAAAAACCTTTGGGGATCAGTTAAATTGGGGGATAGTCTGTGTTGGTACGTGTGAGAGAGATCCACCTTTCCAAGTTGTTGGGGTTCATCTCATACTTCTGAAGGTTTGAGGGTGCTGCCTGTTCCATACTCCCCCTACTCCTCATCTAGCCTTTTAGGGGTACAAACAATAGTAATTGGGGCCTAGTGTGGTTGTGTACGTGCGAGATACATACACTTTTTTTGATCATATTTCCTATTCCGCTATTCAATAAAAACCTTTGAGGATCAATTGAATTGCGGGATAGTCTGTGTCGGTACGTGTGAGAGAGATCCACCTTTCCAAGTTGTTGGGGTTCATCTCATACTTCTGAAGGTTTGAGGGTGCTGCCTGTTCCATACTCCCCCTACTCCTCATCTAGCCTTTTAGGGGTACAAACAATAGTAATTGGGGCCTAGTGTGGTTGTGTACGTGTGATATACATACACTTTTTTTGGATCATATTTTCTATTCCGCTATTTAATCAAAAACCTTTGGGGATCAGTTAAATTGGGGGATAGTCTGTGTTGGTACGTGTGAGAGAGATCCACCTTTCCAAGTTGTTGGGGTTCATCTCATACTTCTGAAGGTTTGAGGGTGCTGCCTGTTCCATACCCCCCCTACTCCTCATCTAGCCTTTTAGGGGTACAAACAATAGTAATTGGGGCCTAGTGTGGTTGTGTACGTGCGAGATACATACACTTTTTTTGATCATATTTCCTATTCCGCTATTCAATAAAAACCTTTGAGGATCAATTGAATTGCGGGATAGTCTGTGTCGGTACGTGTGAGAGAGATCCACCTTTCCAAGTTGTTGGGGTTCATCTCATACTTCTGAAGGTTTGAGGGTGCTGCCTGTTCCATACTCCCCCTACTCCTCATCTAGCCTTTTAGGGGTACAAACAATAGTAATTGGGGCCTAGTGTGGTTGTGTACGTGCGAGATACATACACTTTTTTTGATCATATTTCCTATTCCGCTATTCAATAAAAACCTTTGAGGATCAATTGAATTGCGGGATAGTCTGTGTCGGTACGTGTGAGAGAGATCCACCTTTCCAAGTTGTTGGGGTTCATCTCATACTTCTGAAGGTTTGAGGGTGCTGCCTGTTCCATACTCCCCCTACTCCTCATCTAGCCTTTTAGGGGTACAAACAATAGTAATTGGGGCCTAGTGTGGTTGTGTACGTGCGAGATACATACACTTTTTTTGATCATATTTCCTATTCCGCTATTCAATAAAAACCTTTGAGGATCAATTGAATTGCGGGATAGTCTGTGTCGGTACGTGTGAGAGAGATCCACCTTTCCAAGTTGTTGGGGTTCATCTCATACTTCTGAAGGTTTGAGGGTGCTGCCTGTTCCATACTCCCCCTACTCCTCATCTAGCCTTTTAGGGGTACAAACAATAGTAATTGGGGCCTAGTGTGGTTGTGTACGTGCGAGATACATACACTTTTTTTGATCATATTTCCTATTCCGCTATTCAATAAAAACCTTTGAGGATCAATTGAATTGCGGGATAGTCTGTGTCGGTACGTGTGAGAGAGATCCACCTTTCCAAGTTGTTGGGGTTCATCTCATACTTCTGAAGGTTTGAGGGTGCTGCCTGTTCCATACTCCCCCTACTCCTCATCTAGCCTTTTAGGGGTACAAACAATAGTAATTGGGGCCTAGTGTGGTTGTGTACGTGCGAGATACATACACTTTTTTTGATCATATTTCCTATTCCGCTATTCAATAAAAACCTTTGAGGATCAATTGAATTGCGGGATAGTCTGTGTCGGTACGTGTGAGAGAGATCCACCTTTCCAAGTTGTTGGGGTTCATCTCATACTTCTGAAGGTTTGAGGGTGCTGCCTGTTCCATACTCCCCCTACTCCTCATCTAGCCTTTTAGGGGTACAAACAATAGTAATTGGGGCCTAGTGTGGTTGTGTACGTGTGATATACATACACTTTTTTTGGATCATATTTTCTATTCCGCTATTCAATAAAAACCTTTCTAGGGCAAGATCTTAAATTACAGAAATATGAGGAGACCGTCAAATAAGGGCCGTGGCCTGGGTCGTGGTGCTGCTGGTAGAGCTCCTGTTGCAAGGAGAGGACATGGTCGATCTGTGCCAGCTACACGCACAAGTGAAACACCTTCCTCAAGTGTGAGTAGGCGACAGAACCTGCATCAGTATTTGGTAGGGCATCAAACGCCCCTAGAAGTGATGAGGCCAGAACAAGTTGAGGCGATAGTAGATTGGTTTGCTGCTGACAGTGCCTCCAGTTCCTTCACATTGTCTCCCACCCAGTCTACTGCAGAAAGGTCAGAGTTGGCACCTGCAGCCAATGTCCAACCGTCTTTCACCTCACCCCCTTGCAAATCAGGCCAGCAGTCTGAGCCCCAAGCCATACAGCAGTCTCTTATTCTTTTTGAGGACTCTGTCAGCAGGGTTTCCCAGGGCCATCCACCTAGCCCTGCCCCAGAAGTGGAAGAGATTGAGTGCAGCGATGCCCAACCACTTATTTCTCAAGATGAGTACATGCAAGGATCATCGCAGCACGTCTCCGATGATGACGAAACGCAGGTGCCAACTGCTGCGGCGTTCAGCATTGTGGAGACCGACAAGGAGGGCAGGGGTGAAGACTGGGTGGAAGATGATGTGGAGGACGATGAGGTCCTCGACCCCACATGGAATGAACGTCATGCAGGTGACCTGAGTAGTTTGGAGGAAGAGGCGGTGGTCGCACAGAGCCACCAGCACAGCAGAAGAGGGAGCAGGGTGCAGAAGCGGAGCGGCCGTGCCCTAGACACTACGCCCGCTACTGCCCAACGCAGCAAGGGAACGAGCGCACCAAAGTCAGCTCAAAGGAGTTCTCTAGCGTGGAAGTTCTTTAGAAAATGTGCTGATGACAGGACACGAGTGGTTTGCACCCTGTGCAATCAGAGCTTGAAGCGAGGCATGAACCTTCTCAACCTGAGCACAACCTGCATGATCAGGCATCTAAGTGCAAAGCACGAGCTGCAGTGGAGTACACACCTTCAAAACCAAGAAACGTCTCTGGCTCATCCTGCTTCCTCTTCTGCTGCAGTCTCGGCCGCTCCAGCCACATCTGTAGTGATACCGGCACCTGCCACCCCGCAAACAGACGATCTGTCAGCAACACCACCACCTGGGTCACCAACAACCATCTCCACAATGTCCCGTGGAAGCGTTCAGCTTTCCATCTCCCAAACACTTGAGAGGAAGAGGAAGTACCCCCCTACCCACCCGCGATCCCTGGCCCTGAATGCCAGCATTTCAAAATTATTGGCCTTTGAAATGCTGTCATTCCGTCTGGTGGAGACGCACAGTTTTAAAAACCTTATGTCGGTGGCTGTCCCACAGTACGTCGTGCCCAGCCGCCACTACTTTTCCAGGCAAGCCATCCCTTCCCTGCACAACCAAGTGGGGGAAAATATCAGGTGTGCACTGCGCAACGCCATCTGTGCCAAGGTCCACCTAACTACGGATACGTGGACCAGTAAGCACGGTCAGGGGCGTTATATCTCCCTAACGGCACACTGGGTAAATGCAGTGGCGGATGGGCCTGAGGCGGATAGCAATTTGGCGCATGTCCTTCCACCACCGAGGATTGCAGGGCGCTTCAGTTTGCCTCCTGTTCGTAACTCCTCCTACTCCGCTTCCTCATCCTCTACCGCCTCCTCATCCGGACAGCGTAACACCTTCACCACCAACTTCAGCACGGCCAGGGGTAAACGACAGCAGGCAGTTTTACAACTTGCCTGTTTGGGGGACAAACCACACACCGCGCAGGAGTTGTGGAGGAGCATGGAACAGCAGACAAATGAGTGGTTGCTGCCAGCGAGCCTCAAGCCCGGCCTGGTGGTGTGTGATAACGGGCGAAATCTCATAGCAGCTCTGGGCCTAGCCGGTTTGACGCACATCCCTTGCCTGGCGCATGTGCTGAATTTGGTGGTGCAGAGGTTCCTTAAAAACTACCCCGATATGTCAGAGCTGCTGCAGAAAGTGCGGGCCGTTTGTGCGCACTTTCGGCGTTCTCACCCTGCTGCTGCTCGCCTGGCAGCGCTGCAGCGTAACTTCGGCCTTCCCGCTCACCGCCTCATATGTGACGTGCCCACAAGGTGGAACTCCACCTTGCACATGCTGGAAAGACTGTGCGAGCAGCAGCAGGCCATAGTGGAGTTTCAGCTGCAGCACGCACGCGTGAGTCGCTCTGCGGAACAGCACCACTTCACCACCAATAACTGGGCCTCCATGCGAGACCTGTGTGCCTTGTTGCGCTGTTTTGAGTACTCCACCAACATGGCCAGTGGCAATGACGCCGTTCTCAGCTTAACTATCCCACTTCTATGCCTCCTTGAAAAAACAATTCGGGCGATGATGGAAGAGGATGTGGCACAGGATGAGGAGGAGGAGGAGGATGAAGAGGTAACATTTCCAAGGCTTTCAGGGCAGTCATTCGCAAGGGGCTCCGAGGGTGGGTTCCTGCACACGCAAACGCCAGGGACGCAATTGTCCAGCAGGGGCACAGTTCTGGAGGATGAGGAGGATGAGGAGGAGGAGGAGCTGGAGGAGGAGATGGAACCATGTTCACAGCAGGGTGGCACCCAGGCCAGCTCATGGCCATCACTGGTGCGTGGCTGGGGGGATACAGAGGACACGGACGATACACCTCCCACAGAGGACAGCCTTTCGTCGCCTCTGGGCAGCCTGGCACACATGAGCGATTACATGCTGCAGTGTCTCCACAACGACCGCCGAGTTGCCCACATTCTAACTTGTGCTGATTACTGGGTGGCCACGCTGCTGGATCCCCGTTACAAGGACAACGTACCGTCCTTAATTCACTCACTGGAGCGCGATCGCAAGATGCGCGAGTACAAGCGCACGCTGGTAGACGCCATGCTGCTGGCATTCCCATCTGACAGCGGGGCCACAGTGGAAGCACAAGGCAGAGGAGGAGGAGGAGGAGGTCGCCAACGCAACCAGGGCACCGCCAGCACCTCAGAAGGCAGGGTTAGCATGGCCGAAATGTGGAAAAGCTTTGTCAGCACGCCACAACAAACAGCAGCACCAGCAGCTCAGATGGAACGTCTTAGCAGGAGGCAGCATTTTACCAACATGGTGGAGCAGTATGTGTGCACACGCCTACATGTAGTGAATGACGGGTCTGCCCCCTTCAACTTCTGGGTCTCCAAATTGGGCACATGGCCTGAGCTTGCCCTTTACGCCTTGGAGGTGCTGGCGTGCCCTGCAGCCAGTGTATTATCTGAACGGGTATTTAGCACGGCTGGGGGCGTTATAACAGACAAGCGCAGCCGCCTGTCCAGAGACAATGTGGACAAGCTCACGTTCATTAAAATGAACCAGGCATGGATCCCACGGGACTTTTCCGTACCTTATGCAGAATAGCAATGGATACCGACCTTACCCACCCATTGTTCCATTTTTGCTCTTTCTCACTCTTTTGGGGTGTACCCTCATTTAAAATTTTTGAAAAGAAGCAGTGTTGGCTACCTCGTCCTCCTCCTCAGGGCCAGATTAATGTAGGGGCTATTGGAGCTGCAGCTCCAGGCCCCTACCTTTTATATAGGCCCCGGGTTGGCCATATTCACTGTTACCGCTCTTCTGTCACTTGTAAACACAGAAGTCTGGCTTCTATGCTCGCTTCCCCAGGCAGCACCCTCAGAACCTCCCCACACAGCGTGAAGGCCGGACAAGGAGGGACAGTTGGCGATGCATGGATGTGTTTATGGGCTTCAGAGACAGCATCCCATGTTGAATTAGGCATGCATGGCTGCACCCTTCCTCCTCTGGGTGCATGGCAAGGCACGGCCCTTAAGGCCCTTCAAAATCCTCAGCACCAAGCCCATGATGCTGTTAATCCGGCCCTGGTCCTCCTCCACCGCCGCTTCCACCTACACCGCCCATAGGTGTGCGCAGCCTATTGCATTAAGGTGTGCACCCCAAAGTTGAAATACACATGCATGTGTTTGCCAGCAGGGAGAGTAATGTATCGGGGCCATGTACCTGTAGGCAAGGAGAAATAGAGCAGAGCAGGTCCCAGGGAGATCTTTCCCATCTCCTCACTGGCAATGCTATGTGCCCTAGGTGATTAGGGTGTGCCCAGGCACACCCAGCACACCCTGTGCGCACGCCTATGTCACCGCCACATCCACCACCACCTCAACCTCCCTCCTACTCCATATGGGCCTCGTCCTTCAGAGATGAAGAAGAACATTGTTTTATTTTTCTGTTTTTTTTTTGTTGTTTTAAGTTATTTCCCTATCCACATTTGTTTGCAGAGCACTTGCCATGCTCTTAATTACGTTTTGCTGCCATTTGCAGCACTCTAGCCCTTTCCTTTGGTGTTTTAGAGCCATTTTAGTGCCTTAAAGTTCGGGTCCCCATTGACTTCAATGGGGTTCGGTGTCCGGGAAAAGTTCGGTAAAAGTCCGGGACACGGACCCGGACTTTTTTTTAAAGTTCGGCCGAACCCGTCGAACACGGACATCTAGGTGTTCGCTCAACCCTAGCTATATATGAAACAGCAGGCACATCAGTCAAAGATGGCTACATTATTTAATGCACCATGAGGAACAATATACAATATGTGATGTACAGTATTAAGCAGTGCAGAGTAAGAATTGTACAGGACAGCTGTAAAGCAGTATACAGTATGTGATATATAGGACAGCGTACTTTGTAAATCAGTACGGGGTATGTAATGGACAGGGCCACATAGAGTGTAAATCAGTACGGGGTATGTAATGGACAGGGCCACATAGAGTGTAAATCAGTACGGGGTATGTAATGGACAGGGCCACATAGAGTATAAATCAGTACGGGGTATGTAATGGACAGGGCCACATAGAGTGTAAATCAGTACGGGGTATGTAATGGACAGGGCCACATAGAGTATAAATCAGTACGGGGTATGTAATGGACAGGGCCACATAGAGTGTAAATCAGTACGGGGTATGTAATGGACAGGGCCACATAGAGTATAAATCAGTACGGGGTATATAATGGACAGGGCCACATACAGTGTAAATCAGTATGGGGTATGTAATGGACAGGGCCACATAGAGTGTAAATCAGTACGGGGTATGTAATGGACAGGACCACATACAGTGTAAATCAGTACAGAGTATGTGACCTACAAGACCGCATACAATGTAAAGCAGAAAAGAGCATGTGACGCATATTACAGGCCCTGTTCACATTAATGTTACATGGAAATTTGTGGGATATTGCACGCTTTGCAACAGTGCATAAAAACATGCCATGTTGTGGCGGGTGCACTGCAGTGTTATTCATTCTTAATGGCACCCAAAATGCACCAGCCAATACACATATGCTTAATCACACTAGAATGCATAGTAACTTATTGACACGTGTTATAGTGCAATATGATTAAAAAAAAAAAAAAAAATCTAAAATATATGTGTATTCTCCGTCACCAAGTGTTCTTCAGCATAAGTATTCACAAATGACTCTCCAAAGTATTAGCCCACACTGTTAAAAGAAATCAAACCATTCTCCAATTTAATAAAATGGATATAATTTAATAATAAATGAATTGCATAAAATAAACAACAACATAATTAACCACTTTAAAACCGCTCACAGTAATACTACTGCGGCAGAGTGGTTCGTTATCGTCCAGCGACGTAGTATTAACGTCGTTGGACACTCCCCCTTCTGGGCGGTGCTTGCGCGCCGCCGGAGGCTCGCTCCCGCTGTTTTCATTCACAGCGGGAGTCGGGCCAGGGGAGGAGCAGCGGCGATCGCCGCTGCTCTTACCCGATCGTCGGGGATCGAGTCTGGAGATCCGCCCGCTGTGTGTAAACACAGCGGGCGGATCTCCATAGTGACAGGGAGTGACAGATCGGACTGTTCAGCATAGCTGGACATCCGATCTGTCCATGACTCACACAGTCACCTCCCCCCCTACACGTCAGTAAGCACCAGGCATACATTAACCCCTCCCTCTCCAATAAAATTAACCCCTTCCCTGCCAGTGTCATTTTTACAGTAACAGTGCATATATATAGCACTGATTACTGCAGTAATGTCACTGGTACCCCCAAAAGTGTCAAAAATGTCAGTCAAGGGTCCGATCTGTCCGCCGCAATGTCGCAGTCCCGCAAAAAAAATCGCAGATCGCCGCCATTACGCGTTAAAAAAAAACCACCAAAAATGACAGAAATCTTTCCCTTTGTTAGTAAACGCAATAACTTTTGCGCAAACCAATCAAAATACGCTTATTTCGATTTTTTTTACCAAACATAGGTAGCAGAAAACAAATTGGCCAAAAATTTTTTAAAAAATTGGTTTTTACATCTTTTTTGGGGGGAATTTCATATAAAAAAATGTTAAAAATATTGTTATTTTTGCAAAATAAACGCTCTTTTTTTGTTTATAGCGCAAAAAGTAAAAATCGCACAGGTGATCAAATACCACCAAAAGAAAGCTCTGTTTGTGGGAAAAAAAGGACGTAAATTTCGTTTGGGTACGGCGTCGCACGACCGCGCAATTGTCAGTTGAAGTCGCACAGCGCCGAATCGCAAAAAGTGGCCTGGACGGAAGACAGCAAAATCCTCCGGTGGTAAAGTGGTTAAAATGCCCCAGACGAATAAAAATGTGCTGCCTACTGCAATGCACATCAACATATGACATAATGTGGCCCACTCCCTTCAACCACTTCTTTACTATCAATGTGATTGGTGGATTCCAGAACCAGTTTTGGACAAAATGGGGCCCTGGACAAAAATATAAATGGGACCACATATGTTAAAATAATTAACCAATGGCAAAATGCCTTTATATAAGTAAGCAAAACAGCTATAAAAAGCGCATGTTAATATATCTGGAACATTTATTATTTAGAGGAATCATGTAATATTTGAACATCTGCCCCTCTCTCTCCTAAATGACTAACTAAGTTTGTTTGAAAGCAACGGGAGCCAATGGCACCCCTGCTGTGTTTCAGCCAATCAGGAGAGAGAGTCCCAGACGGCTGAGGCACTTGTGGACATCGCTGGATAGAGAGGGGGCTCAGGTAAGTATTAGAGAGGCGGCTGCACACAGGAGGCTTTTTATCTTAATGCATAGAAAGTATTAAGATAAAAAACCTTCTGGCTTTACAACCCTTTTAATATATCTGGAACATTTATTATTTGGACTTAATAGGATTCACACATTAATTGAACATCTAAGGATCCCCCAACTGCCACATTTACTGTACATGGTAAATATTGCCATGTCAGTCGCCTAAGGACAAGTGGCATTTATCAAAAGTGGCAATAATCAAATATATATATGTATTCTCCTTCACCAAGTGTTCTTCATCATAGGTATTCACAAATGACTCTCCAAAGTATTAGACCACACTGTTTCAGAGGTATTTTTGACATATAGTTATTTAATCCCACGCCTTTGTCCATAGTGCGACAAGCTGAAAGAGACTCCCTCAATATGGAACTACCACCACTGTCACCTTATGTGGATCAAGGTTTATTAGAAGGATGAACCTCAGTTGCCAGAGATCAGAAATTACTTTTGTATGGTACAATCAGCAACCCAAGATATAGTGACTGGAAAAGAAGGAGGCGCACAGATGTGGTATAGATGTAAATACGCCCGAAAAATGTATGCACAGTCAGCAGGGGGTAATTAAAAGTTAATTTATTCACAATAACAGATAAAGGATAATAAAATAAAAAGTAGCCACCTGGTCCTGTATGTCAGTAAGGACATTGATGGGGTCCGGGATAAAACAATAGGAGCTGGTAACCACTGTTGTAACTTCCTCTTCTGGGGTGCGTGGACCCCTGGGATAGATGGAGGAATCCCTCGTGTAAACGGGGAGCGAAGCCGGATAGACTGTTGGCGTGTTTGTCGGCCATAACACACCAACGCTGCAGACCGAAAAGCTTCCGGGGATGACGTCACTCGATCGCTGGGCAACCAAGCCCAGAGCAGGAACCAGCATGGAACTCAAGCTTCCTTGTTGCTGTGACTACATGTTTCACGCACCTGTGCTTTGTCAAGTCAAGGCATATAGCAACTCCAACCACCATGCTCTCCAGGAATGATGATGCAAAAAGGATTATATAAATATCTCATGAAAAAAATAAATCAAACAATTCTCCAATGGTATGGATAATTTAATAAAATGAATTAAAATACATAATAAAATCATTGCATAAAATAAACAACAACAAAAATAGGGTTTTAAATTCACCAGACGTGAAAATAAATGTGCCAAACAAATGAGAAAAATATGCATATGGGATACAAATATTCATGCCTAACAGAAGAGTGTCATCAAGAGTGTGCAAAAGTGTGTTTCTCCAATCTCAAATTGTCATTCAGATTGCACACACATTCGAGATCCCTTTTTTTTTTTTTTTATTACATATGAGATCCTACATATGAGAAGCAGTGTAGACGTGCCGCGGAGCCGCCAACCAGAGGTATCCACAGCAGAGGCCGCTACTCGGAATCGGCGTCAGCAAGCGTCGGGACCCGGCCTGGAAAGCATCAGGGTTGCCGATTCCGAGTAGCGGCCTCCGCTGGGGATACCTCTGGTTGGCGGCTCTGCGGCACGTCTACACTGCTTCGGTGCGAGCAGCCACACTATCAGGTGGGAGGAAGCCATGCCACCCTACCGGCTGGTCCGGTCTGCTTTTGGCACATAAGATCCTTCTCCCTCCTTCCTGGTTCCCTGTTGTGATCATCTACACAGTTCCGGCTCACCCAGCGGCTCGGTCATCCTGTGACCCCCAGCAACGCCACAGATCTGGTTTGGAACACATTCTATTATGTTTTAATCATCACTATATATATTTTTTATAAATAAACTTTTCAAGGTTTTCCATCAAGCCTGCCTGAGTTACATTGTAGACTATGTACCGTGGGATAGCGCTGCTGACCCCCCCCCCCCCCCCAGTCCTGTTCTACAGTCTTAATAGGGGATTAGACATGAACTGTTGTTAGTTGATGGTTATATTGTCCATGGATTTCCTTTCTTACTAATACAAAGGACTTTGTGAGAGTCACCAAGGGATTGCAAGAACAAAGAAATACTTTGTGAATGATGACCAGGCATGGATGTTCAAGTACTAACTGTCATTTGATCTTTTGTTACTTGTCAGAATCATGACAGATCTGATGTCACACACTCCACTACTTCGGCCAATGTAATTTTCTGATTCTGCTTGGGAGAAGCTTAATATTGGCATAGTCACCTGTTTCGGACCTATGGACTGCAAATTTGCTATATAATAAATTAATTATTACAGTTAATGGCCAGAAGTTGCATTTATAACATCTGCTATTATAATTATATTTGTCCTCACTGTCTTCAGCAGGGAAGGTAACCCAAAAAAGTGATCTCTGACAAGAGACCACAAATATTTTCATCTGAATTTGAATCTGTCCCAACAGAGAGAAATATTGTGCATAGAAAATCCTCAGTTTATTACCCCCAAACAAATGGAGTGATTGAGAAATTCAACAGATGCCTTAAAGAAGCTCTTCGGGGCGGAAAGCCTTGCAGGGGACTCGTGGAACATTTTTTTTTTTAAAGAGTTCTTACAGTCTTTAATACAGAGTTCTGACTAGACATGCAGCTACACAGGCATTATCAGTTGAACTACTACTTGGCACTAGCAGACAAATACTATAACTATATGTTACAGATATACAACTCCCACAAGGTCCAATGCTACTTAAATCATCAGATGATAAGACAGGTAAAATTAGCACGATAAAAAAGGGGCTTCTACTGATTGAAAATCCAGAGTGAGAAAAGTACACTTTCAGCCTAGATCCCTGGTTAGAGTTAAGAAACCAGGCTTATTGAAACAATCCAAATGTTCAAATCCAGTGACAACAATCAATGAGGACCTTACACCTATAAACTGCCTGATGGATGCATATGGAATGCAAGTCATCTTGCATCTGTTAGGCAGGACAGAAATTTGATGAAGGACATTTTTCTATTCCTACTGATTACAACCAAACTGGAGACCAGGAACCCAAACCCCCTAAACCTATTCAATAAATCAGAAGGCATCCTGTGTGGACCCAAGTATATGTGATGTATTTAAAACCGATAGTAGTGACATGCTTCTTAACATTGTTCTTGTCTATATTTTTAAATATTGTACTATTATGGGGGATATGTAATGTTATACCTCTAGACTGTTAATGTCACTATTTACATTTACCTGTATAATACCTTTTATAGTATACATTTCCTGATATACTCATGAGCAAGATTATATACTACAAAAAATTGCGTGTATATCCCTGGCACCTATGGGTGTCCCAACAAGTGGGTTTTAAATTCAATTAAATAAATATACGTAAAGTGCAGCTGCTACAGGGAATGGAATTTAGTATAAGTAAGACCCCAAAAGATTTGTGGCCAACTATAGCGCTTGCTTGGAATAAAACAGGACTGGATAATGACTAGTCAATACCCAGGGTTGGAATAATGGTGGGCTTCAAATAAAGTGCTTCAGGTCACCTCTGAAGACGTCATACGCACTGACGAAACGTGCGTAAGGTGGAATGCAAGCTGTTTACGTCACGGGTGCCTGAGTGGAACGCAAGCCGCTATTCACCGCTCTTCACTCACTGGCACCATTTTGGTTGACAAAATTTTGTTTTTTATGTACTGTATACCTACTTACCCTATTAAAGACTATTTTTAATGGTATTACACTATCTGGGGCTTTTTTTACCCTGCATACCCTGACCAGATCCTGTGGATCAAGGCTATCCAAGAGGGGGATTCAGGATTATCGCGGTACTACAAAGCCCAGCAGTGTCCTCTCTGGCCCTGGTGGCCATAAAGTGATTATAGGTCTTAATACCGTATGGTATATAGGACCCACAGCATCTGGTGAGTGTATTTTCCTATTATCCCCCACGGTGACACCACAAGTACAAGCATTTGGATCATTGGATGATTCAACACAGAGCACCTGCACTTTTCCTTTTATTGGCACTCAAGATATACTTGCATTCTCACCTGAGTCACTTATGAACTTATATATGGACTTTTTTTACCTGCACATTTGCACTTGAGGCACCTATTGATGTAATTTATTGAATATATTATGTACTGTGATATTACTTATTTATTTGACATATTTATTTGACTGCTTTTGCACTCACTTTTAGCACCTTCCTCACAATTAATACTATTACTGCTTATCCGTCGTCCATTTTATTTTTGTGATATTTACCATAAATTTTAGCAATTAATGGTTTATTGTTATTGGATTATTTGATAGCACCCAGCACTTTATTTGAAGCCCACCATTATTCCAACCCTGGGTATCGACTAGTCATTATCCAGTCCTGTTTTATTCCAAGCAAGCGCTGTAGTTGGCCGCAAATCTTTTGGGGTCTTACTTATACTATGATATACTCATGAATGCCTGGATTTGTAAACTAAGCACTCTATAAATACTTTGCCTCCCATAATACAGGAGAAGGTTCATATTGATAACATACAGTAGGCATGCGCACAGGGTGTGCCAGATATCCCTGGGCACACCCTAATCACCCCGTGCGCAGGGCTTTTTTTCAGCCAGAATGTGGCAGAACACCATTCCATCACCTTCAACTGCCCTGTCCTCTGGAGTCCCATGTCCTAATGCTGCAACAACCTACGTCTTTTTGAATTGTTGTGGTGCTTTGGGATCTCTTGTCCCCACCTGCTGCCTATTAGTCCCGTGTAGCTTAGAGCCAAGTAAAGTGTTCTGAAACTCCTCAGCTCCCTGCGACACAGGTATAATAGGCAGAGCTATATCAAAAGGGTGTGACCAATTCAATTTGACGATAAAGGATCAGTGACACTAGCAGCGCTAAGTTACCAATATAAAAATATATAAATATATATAAAATATTGTAAAATAATAAGTGACAAAACCAAGATGAGCACAGGATTTGTATAGCATGCACTAATGTAAATGGTAAACGGATAGTCCAATTACAATCACCAGATGGACATAAACATTCAAGACAAAATGTCCTTCGAATCCACAGTGGAAAATGAAAGGTCCCCTTATACACCGGTGTGCCTCCACCATCAACCAGTGCCGCCACCCGTCAGACTGGACACTCACCACAAGAATGATCGATCTGCGCCTATAGAACAAGATATATGTTCATCCACCTCAAATGGTAATGGCTGCAGCACAACTCCAGAGGGTCCGTGTCCCCAGTCATAGGTCACTCATAATAGTAGTAGCATGTAAGTAAACATAGAAGCGGGGACTCATAACGTAATTCTGTATTTTATTAATGCAAATCACACAATAAAAGAAATCCCCCTTCCCAATGAAAAGCTACTCACAAAGTTGATGAACAATAAAAGCGTTGCAGATAAAAGCCGTTGGTCCTACGCTGCTCAAACGAAAACCGACCGCTCGGTACCAGAGCTAGTTGGAGTCTGCAGCGTGTCGTGGGGCGTTGCTAAGGTGACCGCGTAATCACTTCCTAACGCATTTCATCATCACGGACTTCTACACGTTATGGCGTGAGTACGCGGTCACCTTTGCAATGCCCGACGCCACGCTGCAGACTCCAACTAGCTCTGGGACCTGGGATGTAATTCATTTCCTTTTTTAAGGCTTTACTTCTTCATTTTTCATCTAATGATCCAGCCAGCAAGTCTATTATTTTTCAAAAGCTCAAGCTCTCCAGCAGAATATAATGGTTAACATTGATGAGACAAACCATGTAACACTAGCAGGGGTAGTTAAAATGATCAGCTTTTACAAACCCAAATCCCAAAAAGTTGGGACACTGTACAAATTGTGAGTAAAAAAGGAATGGACTAATTTACAAATCTCATAAACTTATATTTTATTCACAATAAAATATAGATAACATATCAAATGTTGAAAGTGAAACATTTTGAAATGTCATGCCAAATATTGGCACATTTTGGATTTCATGAGAGCTACACATTCCAAAAAAGTTGGGACGGGTAGCAATAAGAGGCCGGAAAAGTTAAATGTACATATATGGAAGAGCCGGAGGACCAATTTGCAACTTATTAGGTCAATTGGCAACATGATTGGGTATAAAAAGAGCCTCTCAGAGTGGCAGTGTCTCTCAGAAGTCAAGATGAGCAGAGGATCACCAATTCCCCCAATGCTACAGCGAAAAATAGTGGAGCAATATCAGAAAGGAGTTTCTCAGAGAAAAATCCCAAAGAGTTTGAAGTTATCATCATCTACAGTGCATAATATCCAAAGATTCAGAGAATCTGGAACAATCTCTGTGCGTAAGGATCAAGGCCGGAAAACCATACTGGATGCCCGTGATCTTTGGGCCCTTAGATGGCACTGCATCACATACAGGAATGCTGTTGTAATGGAAATCACAACGTGGGTTTAGGAATACTTCCAGAAAACATTGTCGGTGAACACAATCCACCATGCCATTCACCGTTGCCGGCTAAAACGCTATAGGCCAAAAAAGAAGCCATATCTAAACATGATCCAGAAGCGCAGGCGTTTTTTTTTTTGGGCCAAGGCTCATTTAAAATGGACTGTGGCAAAGTGGAAAACTGTTCTGTGGTCAGACAAATCAAAATTTGAAGTTCTTTTTGGAAAACTGGTATGTTATGTCATCCGGACTAAAGACGACAAGGACAACCCAAGTTGTTATCAGCGCTCAATTCAGAATCCTGCATCTCTGATGGTATGGGGTTGCATGAGTGCGTGTGGCATGGGCAGCTTACACATCTGGAAAGGCACCATCAATGCTGAAAGGTATATCCAAGTTCTAGAACAACATATGCTCCCATCCAGACGTCGTCTCTTTCAGGGAAGACCTTGCATTTTCCAACATGACAATGCCAGACCACATACTGCATAAATTACAACATCATAGCTGTGTAGAGGAAAGATCCGGGTACTTAAATGGCCAGCCTGCAGTCCAGATCTTTCACCCATAGAAAACATTTGGCACATCATAAAGAGGAAGATGCAACAAAGAAGACCTAAGACAGTTGAGCAAATAGAAGCCTGTATTAGACAAGAATGGGACAACATTCCTATTCCTAAACTTGAACAACTTGTCTCCTCAGTCCCCAGACATTTGCAGACAGTTATAAAAAGAAGAGGGGATGCCACACAGTGGTAAACATGGCCTTGTCCCAACTTTTTTGAGATGTGTTGATGCCATGAAATTTAAAATCAACTTATTTTTCCCTTAAAATTATACATTTTCCCAGTTTAAACATTTGAAATGTCATCTATGTTGTATTCTGAATAAAATATTGAAATTTGAAACTTCCACATCATTACATTCTGTTTTTATTCACAATGTGTCCCAACTTTTTTGTAATCGGGTTTGTATTTATTTATGTAAAACCATTATGGATTGAATGGGTTATCAGCTATAGATCGACTATTCTTATCAGGAGACATTGATTGGAAAAATAAATCAATTATTTATAAAAGTGTGTAGGTGACCACCAGCCTGCAGAGTTGAAGGGTCCTTCTATAGGTGCCCACTTCACTGCCTGTGTGAGGTTTGCCAACATATAATAAAGTGTAGCGCAACCGTCACATTATAATAGTGCTAATAAAATTATAGATTAAATAATATCAAAAAGTCTCTTATTTTCAGTGTCCTTTCAGTCCAATAGTTTGTGTCAGTGAAAACACTTGAGGAAACCCACAGTGCTCTACATAAACTCTTCTAATGGTGCTTATCCTCCACCAGGTGAAAAACCTGCTCACCTCAAAACAAAAAAAGAAGTGCATGTATCTTAATGTGTCCTCAGTACTTCTTCTGCAGAGACCAGCTCTCTCCTGCTCCCGATAACTTTTACAGCCCCCTTGTCCTCTGCTCCACCAGCGTGAGTTATATACTCTCCACAGGTACAATAGAAGACATAAGAGGTAAAAACATAGTGCACACCCATTTTAAAAATGTATTCACGCAAGCAGAATTGTACTTAAAAAAAACAAAAATGTCAAAAGCATTCAGAATCATATGTCAAACACCGGCACAGCTCCCAGGTAAAGGCACGGCATGACGTCACAGACTCGGCTCCTCCCTATACATGTTACGCCCTATGGTTGGGCTTCTTCAGTAGGTCATGAGTAGGTGCGTGAGGTTGCCATTTCTTTTTTGCAGGTGGATCTTCTCATGCTCCTGAAGGTTGCAGTCTTGCAATGGCGTCACAATGAGGGAACCAGTTAGTGGGCACAGGCTGTAGTGATAGCCAGTCTCCATTTTTGAAAGAGATGCCAGTAGGGACACATGGCAGTAAATTTGGGTCAGTTAAAAGAGGTTTTACAGTTTTCTTTATTAGTTTGTGAATGGGTGGGAGTAGGGTGGGAAGGATGGGCTTTAATGGCAGTAAACAGAAGTCAACAACATTGGAATGTAATGTGTGCATAGACTTGTGTCTGTCCTTCTATAAAAAGCACCATGAAATTCAGCTTGCAGTCCATCCAACCATAAAACCATCTTTACTGTAAATTCCTCCACTACCAGAAGACTTCAATCAATAAGTGAAAAAAAATTCCTGGATCCATACACGACGGTTAAAATTACACTTGGAAAACGTCCCAAGACATTGTACTGTAAACACCTTTCAGCAAAATACCAACTTATCTTATGCCAGAAAAAAAAAAAACGCAGAAATAAAGCAGTTTTACGGTAATGATGAAATGACAATATATGTTTTGTGTTCTTTTCTGGATCCTTAATAGAAAATGCGCACAATATTTGAAATGACATGCACTTGCATGTTTATACAACAATGTTTCCATTAGTCACAAAGCAGAGGGCCCCTGTGGCGTGCTTGCACTTTCTTGCTTTTTTTTCTATTCATAAACATCTGGTTTTATTTCAAAATGTTCCAGCTGTCCAGGTCTAGTTACGAAGCTGCCTTGCAGCTCACAAGCTTATTAAGTTTTTAAATTCATCTTACACATTTAATCTGAATTCATATTTTATGGAATGAATAGAACATTGGTGACCAAATTCATATGAGAAACATTTTTTTTTTATTGCTTCTTAAGAACATATGCACCTAACACTTTTAAAATGAATATTTCAATATAAACAGCTGTAAAACAATCCACAAATTATTAATATTGCAAAACAATTTTTATATTATAGATATCTTGCAATAAAGTTCTGTTTTCTAAGGGACTATTGTATTTCTCTTATTTTTATTAGAGCAAAAACGAATAAAACACTAATAAATGACTAGCGTAGATATTAATAAAAACTGTCATAATATGGCCAGATATCCTATAAAAATGGGCTAAAGATATTATCAAATCATTCTGGGCCCCATGCATAAAATTGAAGTAACAGCTTTTTATTTTATTTTATTTTTATTTAACTGGATCAGCTAATCTTACATGTGTCCATTCCAGAAAGGAACAATAAAAAATAGATTCTGATTGGTTGATAGGGCAATGAAAACTGTTTTGCAGTCAAACAGGACAGTGTGAATTGTGTTGGAAATAATTTGAATATGTCCTGTAGAGGGCAGCAAACTACAACATGTTTGAACAATTGCGTTGTAAGGTTTACGTTCTTTAAATTAGCAACAAGAACAAAACATTGTTTTACATACTAAATCCCTAAAGCAACTAACTCTGTAACTGTTGTACATTTTAGGCAAGAAGCAAAGGTGTGGTTTATTTCAGCTACTGTAACTTATGCCCCAAACACATAATTCGTAAATTGTACAAAAAATACTGCTTTCGAAGCGATTGTACGATAATCTGGTTGTTAGTACAGAGATTTTGAGAGCTATTCATGATTTTACCTGATCAAACAATCACAAAAATTTTTCTTGTACCATTTTCATTTAACCACTTCAGCCCCAGAAGATTTTACCCCCTTCCTGACCAGGCCCTATTTTGCGATTCAGCACTTCGTTATTTTAACGGACAATTGCGCGGTCGTGCGAAGCTGTACAAAAACAAAATTTACGTCCTTTTTTTCCCCACAAATAGAGCTTTCTTTGGGTGGTATTCGATCACCTGTGCGATTTTTAATTTTTGTGCTATAAACAAAAATAGCGACAATTTTGAAAAAAAAAAAAATATATATTTTTCACATTCTGCTATATAACATTCCCAAAAACAAAAAAAAATAAAAATCTAAATTTTTTAACATTTTAGGCCAATTTGTTTTTTGCTACATATTTTTGTTAAAATAAAATAACAATAAGCGTATTTTGATTGGTTTGCGCAAAGGTTATCGTGTTTACTAACTACGGGAAAGATTTTTTTTTACTAGTAATGGCAGCGATCTGTGATTTTTTGCAGGACTTTGACATTGTGGCAGACAGATCGGACCCCTAACTGACATTTTTGACACTTTTGGGGGGACCAGTGACATTACTACAGTAATCAGTGCTAAAAATATGCACTGTTACTGTAATAATGACACTGGCAGGGAAGGAGTTAACCCTATGGGTGATCAATGGGTTAAATGTATGCCTCATGCTTACTGACGTGTGTGTGTGTGGGGGGGTTCTGTGACAGAGATCGCAGGTTCAGCTATGCTGAATCCTGTGATCTCTTCCTGTCTGTCACTGAGAAGATCTGCCTGCTTTGTTTACATAAGCAGGCGGGTCTTCTCACAGTTTCTCAACCGCCGCCTCTCCTCCTCCGGCCCGACTCCTGCTGTGTCTTAACATTTTTTTGATCAAAATAATTTTTTTCCCTATAGCCTGAGCCACATCACTTAAAGCGGAGTTCCACCCAAAAGTGGAACTTCCGCTCATTTGCTTCCCCCCCTCCGGTGCCACATTTGGCACCTTTCAGGGGAGAACGGGTACCTGTTTTTGACAGATACCCTTCCCCACTTCCAGGAGACGGCGCTGTGGCGCTGTCCCTCGGAAGTTTGGCCCCCTCCTCCTTCCCCCACTGCCGAGCCAATCCGAATGCGCAGCACAGTTCCGGAGGCTGGAACACTGCTTTAACTCATACGAGGTGATATCATAAAAGTTTTGAGACTAGTTCTGTTTATAAGAAAGTACTTTTTTTATCTACATTTCCACACTATCACCTTCAAAATAGTCCCCCTGCACAACAATACAGCGCTCCCAGCATTCCTGCCACTTCTGGAATGTGTCCTGGAAATCTTCTTTTTGAAGCATGTCAAGCACCTTCTGCTATTCCTGCTGGATCTCTACAATGGTGTAAAAATGGCGACCTTTCAGTTGGATCTTTAACTCATTGCAACTTGCCGAATCATGTCAAATGTCTCTGTGGCAGATTTGCCCAGTGTCATGCAGAATTTCACCTTTGCTCTTTGTTCTAACTTGCTGTCCATGATGAAATAGCAGGAATGGTAACGCACATGGTCAGAATAGCACCAGTTGGACAGCTACCAAGGTCTTTTGGCACACTCACTTATGCTACCTGTGACGTGTGGCCCTGTGCTGCCATCTGTTTCCGTGTTACAAAACTAGTCTCAAAACTTTTAGACACCACCTCGTAGCTCCCAACTGTCCCTGATTTGGAACAAAGTCCCTCTGTCCATCTTTCCTCCTCATTTGTCCCTCATTTTGGTCTGATCTATATAGTTGTATGTAAAATGCATTTTTTATCTTTCAAAAAGTGTTTCCCAGTGCTAAACCTTTCATCCAATTTCTAAATGGCTGCATTGTAAATTTCAAAAGCCAGTATAAAGGAATAGTAATGGTAAAAAATAGCACTTGTGGGTTTAACTAATCATTTTTTTTGTATAATTCTCCTTTAAGGGGGCGTGGCAAGGGGTGTGTCCTATGCCTACATACTTTTGATAATAAGTGACCCTCGTTCCTATTTCAAAAAGTTGGGAGGTATGCTTACCTGTAATTAAGTATGTCCCACAATGTGCAGGCTGCTGATCCATGTAGAAATATTCTCTGCAAGGTGCCTGGTCCTCTTGCTGTTGCTGAATTTCGGAGGTTGGGTCTTCAGGCTAAGCTGCATTCAAGACAGTCCATCTGGGGCCCGTCCCCTCCCCCCCTCGATTGAGAAAAGCCTGACATTTTTGTTTACACTGAATGTAGCAAGATCTCTGAATAGGGAGGAGTCAGATGAATGGCAGGATTCTCTCCTTCATTTAGACCCCGTTCACACTGGGGCGACCTGTCAGGCGACCTGGTCGCCTGACAGGTCGCCTGCCATAGAGAAGCTGTGGACCCGTTCTAATAGGAGCAACACAAGTCGCTCCGACTTAGAAAAAGGGTCCGGAGCTTCTTTGGGGAAACCTGGAGCGACCTGCATTGACTTCAATGTTATGAAGTCCGTGCCGGCCGCTCCGAGGTCGCGGTGCGAGCTGCGCGCCGCGACCTGTGAGGTCGCCCCGGCAAGTCGGATCTCCCCAGTGTGAACGGGGTCTTAGAGATCTAGTTACATTCAGTGTAAACAATGCATGGGATTTTTCTCAATAGAGGAGGTGGAGGTGGGTCCCCATCAGACCATCTTGAATGTAGCTGAAAGTGAACACCCAAAGCTATTAACCCCTGCTGTGTTGGGAATTGAGCACCAGGAAGAGGACTTGGCACCCTGCAAATAAAACTTCTACATGAAGCAGCAGCCTGCATGACGTGGAACGTGTGTGGAATGGGGGACGTTTATCTTTCATGCTAGATGCATTTGTAAAGTGAGTTAATGTCAGACAGGAACTATAATTAGGGGCTTGGCAGCCCACTTTTATTGAATGAAAAGCAAAGAAGAAGTTGAAAATAAATGGATTGCCCATGCAGGGGGTTCTTCTCCAGCAAACACAAATAATGGAAAATGCCAAGCCACCATTCTCTTAGGCTCACTTTTGCCTTAGTTGCAGTACCTCGCTGCATGGGCCAATTCCTGGCCTCCAAATAAGGTTCTACAGCCCCCCCTGGGTTTTGCTCACTCTTTCAGAAACTTCCAGACTTCCTTCAGCCCCCTGGAGCTGCCTCAGCTTTCCCAAACCCTCTGATTGTCTCCTAGGCCCCCGTAGCTGCCCCGACTTTCACATTACTTTGGGCTAGAAGTTCGCCACGCAAGGGACACAGTCCCTGACAGGAACAAGCAAATCTCCTGATAGGGCTCTGTCCCCAAATGGTAGCAACTGCTTTGAGCTACTCTCTGATCTGTCTTATAATGATCCTGCACACCTGTACACTCACACAGGCTGCAGGCAACTAGCAAAGCCCAGACACAGGGCTGAGGCTGGGTTTACACTGTGTGCGGAGTGTCTTGCAGCAGGGGATCCGGTGTGTGTCCCTGTTCACCTTTCAGATCCAAATTCGGTCCAAAATTTTGGCTCAATTCAGACCTGAAACAGACCAGAAGACGCACAGGACCCTTCTGCAAACCACTCCACAGCCATCCCAGAGCTGTGTGAACCAGCTCCATTGAGAGCCCGGTCACAGTCTCCTGACATGCCAATTGCTTGTGGGGAAACCTTCAAGCTCCAGATCCTGATCTGGAAATTACCAAATCCAGAGAAGACTTGAGACACAGTTCTCTATGCTCACTAAACACCTGCTGTAGTTTTAAAATTAAATATTTGAGAGCTCTGTGTCATCTCTGTATCAATTTACTAAATTTGAGCTGTGGTAGGTCACACATGTTTCATTACATGTAAGTAATGTGACTGCAGTTATCGGGTCAAATATAATTTATTCATTCCCAAACTTAAATTTTAGGTAACCTGGCTGCTATGTTAATTTATTTTTTAATGCGTGGCAGCTTTATACTGATCGTTATAATCGTTATAGCAGTTGATAAGGTAAATCTTCACTCCCTTGAAGAGGTGTAATGGATAAAATGTGTCCCCAACAGCTACATCACTACCAGACCAATTAGTAATGTGGAGGTGGGGGGGGGGGGGGGGGGAGGGGCACCGCAGTGGGCATGGGACATCCTGTCTGACACAAGTTCAGGATAATTGTGATATACTTTTATAAAGCTGTGTGACCTTTTCTTATATCACTTACTGCTGTACCAGACAGTAATACACTTTTGGCAGGGGGGGGGAGTTTTTAACAATACACAATGGATAAGGAGGGGTCGACTTTACAACATTGTTTATGGATGAATTTGTGGGACCCCTAGAGAGAAAGGATACATTAATGTATAATGTTTTACAGTAAATACCCCATCCATACAATAAAGTGGAGTTCCAGACTTTATCACAATAGCAACCCCCCCCCCCTCCTCCCCCGCATTCATCATTGCTTACATTATCCTTTTTGCTTCATTTTTGTTTTTTCCAAGCAGTGTAAATGCCTTTTTTTATTGTTGGATTCCTCCACTTCCGCAGTACCTTGGTACGTCATGTCCGGCCATGCATTGGGATATGAATGTCATCAATCCCAGCAGTCATGGCGCCGATTGTAGCACCGCGCCGCGCTTTGATGTTTTTGCACATGTGCGAGATCGGGAGGTGCATGCTGAGTAGCCAGCAGGGCCATATTCTAGAACTAGATAGTAGTGGGCTTCAGCTGCCCACACTGAAGATGGGAGCACGCTAAAGGGGGACTGCAAAGTAGATTAATAAAATAAAAAACATTTACAAAACCAACATTTTCTAGTAATGCCGATAGTAAGATTAACTGCAAACAACATGAGGGTGTTCAAAAAAGAAAAAAAAAAAAAAAAACGCTAGAACTCCACTTTAATGCATTGGTTACACTTGCAGGTGGCACTACCACAATAAATCACCCTCTTTTATGCAAAAAAACTCACCAAGTCCACATCAAACTACAATAATCACAACATCATTTAAAAACAAATGTTTGTTATATCTTATTTTTTATAAATTCCCTGGTTCATAATTCTAGAACATAGACTTTACATGAGCTGAAATCTGCAATTACAGAGTGTTAGGCCAGAGTAAAACAGAATTGGTCATCCACTTGAGGATGAGCGGTTAATCAGCCTTAAAATACTTCAACAATGACAGCAGCAAAAAAAAAAAAAAGCTTGGAAGCAATAAAAAGATGAAGACATACTTAACAGGAGCTTTTTATCAGTAATTATTATAGTAATTTAAATAAGAGAGAACATAGGAAATGTAATAAAAATAATGTTATAAGGTTATTATACCAAAATGATGTAATACTGAAAACTGCAGGGAGGGGGGGGGGGGTCATTGTTTGAAGCCATTCTTGACTGTCTGTGATATTAAGCTTAAGTCAGAAAGATATCAATGTTTCATACAGATGCACACTTTCTCATATCCTCATCTAGATAAAGAGTAATATGTTACATGTATAGTCACATCTCTATCATTGATCAGAACAGAAAATGCTTTTTTATCTAACTGGCCAACAAAGTCCAGATGTTTCTGCCTCTTCAAATACTCATGATAGCTAACTCAAGGAGATATGTATTTAAAAGAAAATCAATACTGATACCAAAACCATACATCAGTGTCCTGAATTCTCTCCGATTTTGTGTCATCCCTGTACATTAATTGAAAAAGTATTAAAATTAATAAATATTTATTTTGCTAGAAAAATCCTTGATGCATTTTATTTTATATATCTATAAAAGGAATATAATTTTCAAACAAGCCCCCTGTAGCCATACCGGTCCCAAAAAAATATACTGTAAGGGTCCATGTACACGGGACGCTGGAAATGGCCGTTTAGGAGCAGTTGGGCGTTTTTTTTAGAAGCCCCTGAACCCATCTACATTTTATCTTATCTGTCCATGTACACCAGGTCGTTTGCGGTCATTTGCGGGCAGTTGCGTTCAGGGACTTTTTTTAGAACGCAATTATTTGCGTTCGAACGTGTGTTTCCCGGCGTTTCAAACGCAAAAAGGCGACTGAACGCGTCCAAATGCGTCCGAACGCGACCGAACGCGATGAACCGCGTTTGGCGTTCGCGTTTTTCCATTTTAAAGGGGAATCATTTTTTTGACCTCTAGGAACGGTTCTAAACGCAAACGCCCGCTAAACGCGGGTACAAACGCGACCGAATGGACGTTTCAAACGTCCTAAAAATTCCAGCATTCAAAGGGACTTTTAACAACGTCCCGTGTACATGGACCCTAAGGCCTCATGTACACTGCTTCTGATAAACGGACGTTTAGGAGCAGTTGGGCATTTTTTTCAGCAGCTCCTGAACTCTCCTCTATGTTATCTTATCTGTCCATATACACTTTTATTTATAGTTTAGAGGCAGTTGAGTTTATTGACATTTTTTTAAAGCAAAAAAAATACGTTCAGACAGAGGTTTATTGACATTTGAAAGGCCAAATGCTTGTAACAGCGTGCAAAGGCGTCTAAACCCGGTAACCCGCGTTTATAAGCTTTTCATTTATAGGTGTTTTCAATGGGGATAGTTTTCTGACCATTTTACAATGTAAAAATGCTTCTAAATGTAAATGCCGCTAAATGCGCATAAACGCGACATGTAAACGAGGCAAAACGGATGCTTTTATCCGTCGGTTACTAGCTCTCAAGTTCCAGCGATCAGGAGACGTCGAACGTCCCGGGTACATGAAGCCTAAATGTATGTGAATCTCATGGACCTCTCTTTATGTGTGGATAGTAAGTCCATGGGTTTCATTATCTAAAATAAATAGTAATGCATTATATTAAAAAACTTAAGTCAATATTCAGAGAAATAAAAAGATCTAACATTCCATTCCAGCAAGAACCTCCTGATACTGTGATACATTCTAGGACTCTTGGTACAATAAACTTTAAAATAAGAATTAGATAAGCAATGAATGGGGCTACCATTGCTGACATCCTTCCTAAAATACTAGTTGCCTTGCTGTCGTTCATGTAGGCGTACTACAGCATACAGTATACCCATGCAAGTGTCATTCTGTGCAACTCCTTGCAAGCAGTCTTATTAATGTCAGATACAGCTGCTGTTCCCAATTTGAAAGCTATCTGAGTGTGGTGCAGAGAATGCATGGTTCAGAAGTACATAGCACAGAGTGCAGGTGTTAAGCCCCGTACACACGTACCGATCGTCGGCCGACAGAACGTCCTACAAATGTTCGCGGCTGGCGTGTTTGTTGTTTGTCTGTTGAAAAGTGCTCAAAACTTGCCCAGGACATTTGTCTGCCGACAGAAAATGAAGTCACTACGTTCCACGCACGTTCGCCGCTACAAAAGAGGAAGTGAGTGTTTGGCCGTGACCCTTCTGGGCATCTCGCGCTGATTTCGGTAGCATTTGTTTGGTTGACGACATTTCGCTATTTTCCGAGACATCGTTCGAGAATATATTATGGCGACCGTGAATTCGTCCGTTGCTGTCGTTAGTGTTGGAGTTTTGGCTCTGAGACGACGTACGAGCAATAGGAAGAAGAAGCGGACCTCCTGGACGAAAAATTGGTTGCTTAACCGTGATCAATTTTCGCATATGTCTTTGCTGAGGGAGCTCCAGGAAAATAATCCTGATGACTTCAGGAATTATTTGAGGATGACGGATCCCATCTTTCACCGTCTTCTTGCCCTGGTGTCCCCCTATATTCTGAAGCAGGATACTTGTATGCGGCTTGCAATTACTCCTGAGCAAAGGTTAATTGCGACGTTGAGGTATCTTGCAACAGGGAGAAGCCTGCAGGATCTGAAGTTCACCACAGGCATCTCCCCCCAAGCACTTGGAGTCATCATCCCTGAGACCTGCTCTGCTATCATCAAGGTCTTGCAGAAGGACTATATCAAGGTATGTTTGATTTTTTACATTATATGTATTACTAGTTTCACCCGAATTATGATGTTTTTGGATGTACAGCAATTGACACAGGCCATTATTTGTAAACTACCCTCTGTCCGCATGCACATAGTAGTAAAGATGTAGATTATCTTTAACCATTTGTAAAATTACCCACTAACCACCCCACCATTCTCTCCTATGTGTCCCTAAACGCATTGCCTGTTAACAGTATGTCGAATTTTTCAAATTTTATTGCTTTCCCTCAAACAATTATTCCTTGGCCAATGTTTTAGTACCTAGTTTGTGATTTATCTAAAATACATCAGTTCATCCATTCCCACCTATGATTGTGTATGTTTATGTAATGATGTTAAAACCTTCACTGACCACAAGCCCTTATTGATGTATAAATGCCCAGTTTTACTTACCCATCCCCCACCCACATGCTAAATCTCAAAGTCAGCATATACCAAAGCTCAAGCTCAGAGGTCTTCAAACTACGGCCCTCCAGTTGTTCACGAACTACAATTTCCATCATGCCTAGTCATGTCTGTGAATGTCAGAGAATTACAAGGCCTAATGGGATGTGTAGTTCTGCAACAGCTGGAGGGCCGTAGTTTGTAAATCTCAGCTCTAGCTGGTGAGTATAATGGGCCATACACACTAGAAGATTGTCAGAACAATTTATCCTTCCGATTTACCAAAACCAAATAATATGAAGTCCAACAAACACTTTCAAATCCTATGCAATCTGGTAGGCCCTTGCACTACATAGAAAAGGTAAATCTGCACGAAAAAGTCTTCAGAGAATCTTATAGTGTGTATGGCCCTTTACAATATAAGAACAATAGGAGGTTGAAAATAAATGTATGTAGATGTTACATCCCCAAATCCAAACCTTTGCCTTCCTGTTGTTTATTTTTTTAACAAGTTGCATAAGCATTTAACAGACAACTGTGTGTGTAATTAATAATGTGATGTGCTCAAGCACTAGTTATTTTATTTTTATTTTTTCCCCACAGTTTCCTTCAAACGCAGAGCAATGGCTGGAGATTTCTGATCAATTTCTGGAGAAGTGGAATTTTCCCAATTGTGGGGGTGCTATTGATGGGAAGCACGTCCGCATTGTCCCCCCTCCGAATTCCGGCACATTTTATTATAATTATAAAGGTTTTTTTAGTATAGTCATGCTAGCCATAGTTAATGCAAACTATGAGTTTCTTTTTTTGGATATTGGCAAAAATGGCCGCAATTCGGATGGGGGAGTTATTGATCAGACGGAGTTCGCTCGTCGTCTAAAGAACGGCACTCTGAACCTGCCATCCAGGGAGCAAACTGTTGAGGGTATGAGCTTTGTGTTTATCGCAGATGAGGCTTTTGCGCTTGGGGAGCATCTCATGAAGCCCTACCCTCAGAGGAACCTCACCCACGACCAAAGGATTTACAACTACCGGTTGTCCAGAGCTCGCAGAGTTGTGGAGAATGCCTTCGGGATAATGGCCAACCGGTTCTGGATATTCCTGACGTCCATAAACCTGGCACTGTACAAAGTGGATAATGTGGTCTTGTGTTGCTGCATTTTGCACAGCTTCCTACGCAGGAATGTACACAATTATGTTTTGCAGCAACTGGATACTGACCCTGCTATGCCAGGTACAAGTGGAGAGGCCCAACCTTCTGACCAAGTGGAGTCCATGACGTCAATGCAAGTTGGATGGTCAGCATTGGCATCACACAGGGCCCGTCAGATCCGCCAGGAATATCTGGACTATTTCGTGGGGAGAGGAGCTGTGTCCTGGCAGCAATCACTGTCACACACACATTAATCTTGTTAAAGATTTGACACACAAGATAAATGTCAGAGATATCTTATTTTTCAACACATTAAACCAAAATTGCAATGATTCTGTATTGTGGATTCTAATCATTTGGGCACATATGCCAAACATAATTATTTGGGTTAATCATGTGTTATATATGTGTGACTTTGGAAGGGTAAATACATTCATCAGTGTGTTTCTTTACTGTAGTCTCTCACCAGCTGATCCAAAGTGATGATGGCCATGTGTTATTTTTGAGCCAGTGGTGTAAATACAAGGGCCTTCTGCACCCCACAAAATTTACACAAACCCTGTCACATTGAGAACTAGGTCACACCCAAGGTTCATCTAATGTCACCTTACATTGGTGGTTCTTGTCCAGAAGTTGCCCATACTATATATTTAATATAATACATTAGGGTATTAACAACGTACCTACACCTGTTATGTTGTGTTCATTTATGACATCCTTCTCACTGCCCACCAATGTTAGGATATGTCAGTGTTATGTGAAACTTGATCATTGTTCATCTCAAAGTGTTATATATATAAGTAATGGAAAGTGAACTAGAGCAACGAACAAGCAATACACTATAGATTACACTGATCTCCCTACACTGATTTCTACTGCCAATATCAATGCCATATTGAATCCTAGGACTGCTAGTACCTTGAGTGTTGAGTCACACTTATGCGATGCGGGAAGTCTGCGACTTTGCATCCTTCCTGCATCGCATAAGGGTGACCCGCCACTTACTTTTTCCACAGGATTGTATTACACAAGTCTGAAGCACTGTGCCATCCAATCCTGATACATCAGAAATAAAGGGTCATGTGCGACTTGTGTGCGTGTTCAGTGTGAATGTAGCCATACAAAGTGTATGTCTCAATTCGCACTGCACTCGCACAAAAGTCGCACATGATGCATTTATTCAGCTGCATCAGGATAGGATTGCACAGTCGTTCCCACTTGTATGATCCGATCCTGTATGAAATGTCAGATCGCACTGTGATATGCGTATAAACGGTTGGGATCTTTAACATTTCATTGACACCTCCAGCAACTCGCATATGGCAGTGTCCAAAATGCTTTCATTAACATGTAAATAAGGGAATAGGACAGCCATCATACATTTAATGCTTCTTTACACAGCTTTAGATCTCGACCCCCCAACGAAAGTCAAATAAAGAATGGAACACACATTGTTGAATGTACAAAATTTTTTTAAGAAACATTCACAGGGTTAGGGTTAGGGTTAGGGTGTTTTCAAGTGTTTTTCCCAAACGTGGGTACACTCTTAACAACTGAGTGTCATCAAGATATCATAAAAGATTACAAAACATTTGTAATAAAAGGAACCAATAAAAACATAAAAAATGTATTTAAAAATTTTTAAAATTTGGCAATCATGTCCACAAAATCGCGCATTTTTGATTGCAATGCCGTTGCTGTTTCCTTGATTTGCTCGAGGTCTGAGCAACATTGGAGTGCCTCACGTGTTAATTTTGCTAAAGTGCAAGTAGGTAAATCATGATCTGTAAAAAAATATACAACTGAGTCAATGTGAATCACCTACATGAGGTCATATTAGAGAAACATTTGGTGTCCAGGTTATTTTTAATTACTCTCGAGTTAATACCTACCCTGTTCTTACGCTCTTTTGCCCTAGGCTCTTCTTCTTCCTCCTGTCCTCCTCTGATCCTGTTGCTGATGATTCTGCCGGTCTCCTGAGCTTACTATATATTCATTAGGGGTGTGAACGCATGATGACGTCATTGTGAGGGCATGGTTGTAATGTATATATATTAAGCTGCAGAGAACAGAGAGGGGCAGAATGCACGGCAACAGCATTGGAGGAGGACAGGAGGAAGAAGAAGAGCCTAGGGCAAAAGAGCAGACAACATAAGAGCAGAAGATTGGACAGCAGAAGAGTGGAGAGGAGAAGATCCAAAGAGCAGAGTGGAGAAGACCGGATGAAGATATTTAAGAACATTTCATAAACGTCTCCTGTCGTTATTCACATACACTTCCATTTATGTGGTTAATGTGTAGGGGTACTATGTACCCCATACCCATTCACACAGTGATTGGGGTCCGGGATCTGGGGGCCACTCTTTGCTGAAGGTTGCTTCCAAAGTCCTAGGAACCCCCTGGCCGCATGACCCCCCAAAACCACCAGACAGGGTTGTGGGGATAAGGCCCTTGTCCTCCTCTACATGGGAGCAAGGTGCTTTTGGGTGTGCGGTGCAGAGGCCCCCTGGCCCAAAGCAACAAAACCCCCCCATGTTGAGGGCATGTGTCCTGCTGTGGTCCAGGGGGTGTTTGGTCCGCTTGCTCGTTCTCTTTCCTGGCCTGACAAGCTGCATGCTTGGATAAGGGTCTGGTAGGGGTAACCCACGCTGTCTTTTTGTTGTGGGCATACCCTCAAACTCAATACCACACACAAAAGGCCTGGTTGTGAACTTGGGGGGACACCCACGGTGGGTTATTCAATTTTTTGGTGTAGTTCCCCCTCAAAAATCTTCACAACGCAAGTGGCCCCGCAAGTCAGAGCATCCTGATCCGACTTACGGTGCGACTTCCATTCAAATAAAGAGGCTCCCATAGGGAACTATTGTTGACAATTGGAGGCTAAAAATAACACTGATAAAAATCTTTATGAAAAAACCTACGTGGGCACACAACTGGCTCTCTGACACTTGGTCCGGGATCCTCAACATTTTGGGAAGTGGCTCCCACGCTGCTTGGCAAGTTGCCAGGAGATCTGGGTTCTGAGCTGGCTGGGGATGCCACATCCTGGCATGACGCAACATCTGCAATGTAAATTTGTAAGGGAATACAAGAATATAAGGTTAAACAATCATTGCAAATACACATATTTCTATGATCCCACTACACAAAAATCTGTGCCTACCAACCTTCTTGTTGCTCTGGTGTCTCATCACTTGTTGGCTCCACCAGAATAACTTCAGGAATAATGTCTTCATCTACATAATACAAAAAATTGGCCATATCATAAAAGTCACAAGAGGTACATTTGTTAGGACATGGTGCCCTGCTTGATAGCTCTTTTAGTAACAAATATGAAGACATGTACATGGTTATCTACGAAAAATATGGTACATTAATGTTTGACAGTGCATAGGAACCAATTACCTTTAGTCGAATCTGTGCCACCATCTGGGCCCATGTCCTCATCTTCTTCCGCAACTGCAGATGGAGCTGCCAAACCTCTCCTCCTCCTTTCCCATTGTTTGGCACGGAGTTTACGTTTTTCTCCTATTTAAAGGTTTGAATAATAATCTGTGATTAATAGGAATGTTTGCAGAGAAGATTCGTGCAGGAAAGAACGTTCGTTGCAACACAATACATATATTTTTAACTATGGCTTCCTGACTTTTAATGTCATATACTAAAACATCAACAATAGATCGATCTAATCACGACATGACAACTAAAATGAGTAATCTAACTTTTTACATAGACATTATAATCTAGACATGTTAATACAACATACACCAAATTATAAAAAACATATTGCATGTTTAAAAAAATAAATAAAAAATAAAACTTACTTTTTTTCAAAATCCGATGGATTTGGGAAAGCTGATCCTGCTCACGGTGTTTCAGGTCGGACCACCGTTTCCGAATCTGATCTTTCGATCGCTCCACACCGAATTTTTTTTGCAAACAGGCCACCACCTTATCCATGATGCCATCTTTCCTGGCATTGGGCCGATCGTAATTTGCCAACTTTCCATCATAGTCCATTTTTTCTAAAATGGAGACCATCTCCACCATTTCTGCCTTTGTCATGGGTGTAGCCCTTGATTTTCGGGTGGCCCAATCACTTCTGCCCACACTAATTGAGCTCCCAGATCGTTGAGACATTATTCTTAATTACAAGATTTTTCCACTGCTTCAGGTGTGAGTGTCGCATGTAGGCCTGATCTTCAGCACGTACACACCCCTGCACAAGCCCGCCACTGGAGGAGGAGTTGACGCCTGCGCTGTATTTAAAGGACGCCAGATCGTTCGGCCGACGATTCGCTAGCGGACATATCGAGGGTTGGAGCACGATCGAGCGGCGAATCACGACTTTTCCCCACAAACAAAGGTACGACTATTTTAATAGAAAGTGTGTGTTTTGGGCCCTATACAGCTTTTATTAGGAATATCTTTATTATGTGCCAAAATACATGCTATTTTAATATGTTTTGTGTTGTGTTGTGTCTTGCAGGCATATACTGTCCTGCAATATGGTGGACAATTACACCAGCCACAACTTTCTAATAAGTTTTATTGACGAGTACAGGCAACTGCCGTGTTTGTGGCAAGTGAAGTCGGCGGATTATAAAAATAAAAAACTAAAAAAACAGGCCATGGACCATTTAGTGGCCTTCTACAAGCCCGTCTGTCCTGGGGCAAATTTGGAGTATGTAAGGCGAAAAATCAACAGCATTCGCAGTGCCTACAGGCGGGAGGTAAAAAAAATAGAAGATTCCACCCAGTCTGGAGCAGGTGCACAGAATGTACATGTACCACGGTTGTGGTATTATGATAACCTGCGATTCCTGTCCGACACCTTGGAATCCAGGCCATCCATATCAACACTGCCTTCTACTTCAGCAGAGGGCTCAGTGTCGGTTGATCCAAGCCAGGATGAGGATTTCCTGGAGGAGAGTTTTACTCAGGTATGGCATTTCACAATATATTGTCTGCTAAAATTTAATCATGTAACAAAATTATAAGCTAAACCATAATTGACCCTTTATGTAAACGGGCATAGCAAGGGGTTGGCATGACAGGCAACCACCAGGGGCGCAGGCCAAGGGGGGTGGGTCACAAAAACATTGGCATTGGTTTATTGTTTTTTTGAACAATCCACTCAGCCTGCACACCCCAGAACCCCCAGTTTGCAGGCGGATTCATGCAGGTGTAAAACATTGAGAGCTGCTTCATGCAGGTGTAAAACATTGAGAGCTGCTTCATGCAGGTGTAAAACATTGAGAGCAGCTGAGCCAAAAAAACAGGAGACTGAGACTGCCTCTCACTGCATCCCCAGCACACCTCCGGTCTTACAAACAGTGCTGCATCCCCAGCGCTCCTCCGGTCCTAACAAACACTGCTGGAGCCTCAGCATTCCTCTGGCTCAACCTTTTTTAATACAAAACTAACAGCTCCTGCAAATGATCCATCCATCCTTGCTTCCATGTCTCTGGTCTCTCACTCTGGGTCAGCAAGGCAGGTGGCTCCCTTATTCCTGTTTACCTGCACCGCTTCACCCTCAATGCACTACATCAAGCCCTCTGCAAGTTCAGGCCCCTCTCTCTTTGCAACCCCCCTCCTCTCTCTCTCACAACCCCTCTTTCTCTCCCTCTCTCTATCTCTCACCCCTCTCTTTCTTGTTTTTCACACCTGAGACAATGATTGCCCACTAGAGAGCTCTACACTGGGCAAACAAGGGACAAATGAGAAACATTTAATGCCCTTTAATTTTTTTTTGGGGGGTGGGTTACATTTTTATATTGATCTTGGGGGGGGGGGGTTGTTGCCAAATACAGCTCCTCAACAAGGGCACTGGAGACCCTAGATACGCCACTGTATGTAAAGTCTGCTATTTGATCACAATAATATAACAAACATGCATTTTTATACACTATAGCATTCTAACCAATTGTTCATTTCATCAACAGGGAAGTATGACTGAGGAGGAGCCAGGTTGCAGCCAGGAGCCTGGGGAGCCTGCAGAGCCTGAGGAGCCTGTGGAACTATTTCCACCACCACCTCCTCCTGCCAAACGGAGGCAAAAGAGAAAACACATTGATGACATCACCGATGAGTTTATACAGGAGGCCACCATAGCCCTACGTCGTAAACCGGAGGCCAATGAATCCTTTGGCAACATGACGGGCAAAATTTTGGATAAGGTGGACCTCAGCCAGTGTCAGTATGCCCGAAAAATCATACTCGATGTGCTGCAAAAGGCTGAAAACGGCATCCTTAATGAGCACAGCCATGCATGCCAGGAGCACCCGTGCCCTCCACCTCCACCTCCACCTCCACAACACCCACCACCTCGCCAAATGCCACATGGCCAGTGGCAATATGGCCAGCAGGATCCAAACCTGCCCTCATGGCAGCCTGATTATAGCTATCACCAACTTTAATTTGTGTAACCCCCTATTATTTATTTTACCCCTGTTTGGCAGTTTCTATTTTAATTTTGTCCAAATGGACCTTTTTTATGTTTAGTTTATTATACGGAGAGTATTAATGTTTTCATTTCTTTTTTTCAGAGATACAAAAAATAAAGAAAATTGAAAATAAAAAATGGCCTATCTGAATTTGTTAACATGTTTAATATTGTGCATAACCTGAAAAATATGTTTTAGACATTAATTCAGACAAGAATAAAGGGTCATATCAATAGTTAGATCTTTGCTGTTAAAAAAATAATAATGGTGAAGAGTTCAAATTATTTAATTATAAAATTTGATAGAACAGATAGAATAGACAAACATTATCTTCATCATAACAGAACACATGCCTTTTTATTAGAAAAGTATGGCATTATGAGCAGCATCTTCCTTCTTCTCACATTTATCAAGATGAGCATGTGCTCTGCATTTCACCTATTTCTTGGACTGCCGCGAGCCGAAAGTTCTTTCTGAATAAAATGTTGAGTTTACTAGAGAAAATTCTTCCGGGAACTCATTTGGTTTGATCATGCGTGTTGGGATTTGTAGCTGTGTGTCGGCCGAATTCTGTACTGACTGGTGAACAATCGTCCGTTCTGGTGTCGGCATACAAAAATTTTAATGTTTGCAAGAAAGACTCTTGTCCGCAGAATGTGCGCAGACAGCTGTCGGAGGCACCATACTAACAAGCGTACAATCGGCAGATCTTTCGTCCGCCGACGTTTGTATGCCGACGATCGGTACGTGTGTACGGGCCTTTAGATAGTGCATACCACAGACAGTGCACGCATACCTCCCATTTGTCCCGGATTTCCTGGGACTGTCCCCGGATTTGATGCAAGTCCCAGCTTCTCACCGAATGAAGGATTTGTCCCAGAGTGGAGCCCAGTGCTGGAGCAAGTTCCAGCACTTGGCTCTAGTGGCTTGCTCGCAAGCATGCACTAGCGCGGGCACCAGTAACACCTGCCCTGAAGCTTGTGCAGAGGTTCTGGGATCCCGCACGCTGCATGCGTAGCTATGTAAATGTGACAGGCAGCTGGAATCCTTGGCTGTGATGCTTTCCCACACACACAGACAGTAGGGGAAGGTGTCATGGCAGGGGCGAACAGGGCCAGGGGCAGGGTGAAAATTGCCCCCCCAGTCGCTCTGGTGCCCGAAAAAGGCGGCACACATGTCACCCAGGCACCTATGCAGTTCCGGACGAGACACTGTCTCCTAGCAACCCACCAGGCTCACATGATCAGCCAGCTCCCTCTCACCTCCTAGTCCATGGCGGAGAACCCCACCCACTGATCTCTGGACTCAGGAGTGGAGATAGAGCCACCTGCTGTCAGCCTGAAGGTACCTGGATGGGGGTCCCATGTGACGGGCTGGGAGGATGGTCATTGGAGAGTGTACAGAGTAAAGGGGGGAAAGATTGGGAGGTGTAAGAGTAAAGGGGGAAAGACTGGGGGGGATGTAATGGTAAAAGGGGGATATAAATGGGGGGGTTTGCTAGGAAGGGGTGAGGGAATTTTGGTTAAAAGAAGGAATGGGGGGGTTGTGCTAGGAGGGGGTGGGGTGATTTTGGTTAAGAGGAGGAATGGAGTGTGGGATTTGACACCCTGTACCCTGCCTTACTGAACCCCCGGTCTTCCGTCCTGCTGACTAAGGATGATCGAACTTTTGAAAAGTTCGGTTCGGCCAGAACATCCGAACTTACCGAAAGTTCGGCCCGGATTTCAGAACCCCATTGAAATCAATGGGACCCGAACTTCGGTAATCAAAAAACACAATTTTTAAGCCCTAAAACCCAATAAATGCCCCTAAAAAGTGCCTAGGGTTCTGGGTCATGCCCCATTAACTATTAATCACACAAAAAAAAGTTCTTAAAAATTGTCATTTTTGATAAAAAAGCCAATTATTGAAAAATTAAAAAAAAAAAAAAAAGAGATTTTGGATTTAGTATCTGGGGGTCTAAAAAGTGTACATGTGAAGTTTCAGCTCTGTAGCATGTCCAGAACCATAAAAAAAAAGATAGTTTGTATTAGAAAACTTTCAGCTCAGGGGGTTGGCTTCGCTGCTGTAACACCTTGCCGGTTTAATAGCAGGTGTTTTTTTGGGTTCTTTGCAGTCAGGAAAAACATCTGAACTTGTGTATAGTGGTACTGTGCAAAAGTTCAGATGTTTTGCCTGCCTCCAAAACCCCCCAAAAAATGCCAGCAAAAACACACCTGGGCATTTTTTTTTTTTTGACGCTAGCGTTTTTTTGGCATTTTTTTGGGTTCTTTTGAGGCAGGCAAAACATCTGAACTTGTGTATAGTGGTGTATATACACACATCCATATATTTATATACACACCTAGACATATATAGGTGTGATAGTAGCAGAAATATATTACTGTAAATGATTTCATTAGCGCAAGCATATATTTCTGCTACTATCACACCTATATGTGTCTAGGTGTGTATATAAATATATGGATGTGTGTATATACACCACTATACACAAGTTCAGATGTTTTGCCTGCCTCAAAAACCCCCCAAATAATGCCAGCAAAAACACACCTGGGCATTTTTTTTTTGACGCTAGCGTTTTTTTGGCATTTTTTTGGGTTCTTTTGAGGCAGGCAAAACATCTGAACTTGTGTATAGTGGTATATATACACACATCCATATATTTATATACACACCTAGACATATATAGGTGTGATAGTAGCAGAAATATATTACTGTAAATTATTTCATTAGCGCAAGCATTTATTTCTGCTACTATCACACCTATATATGTCTAGGGGTATATATACAGACATATATATGTGTATATATAGCCCCTATACACATGTTCAGATGTAATGTCTGACATCAAACATGTCCTCAAAAAAGCACTGGCAGTGGCAGCCCCTGCAGCATAAAAAATGCTTGGCTGGTGAGAAGCCATATGGGTGTGCCGAAGCAATTCAGAGAAATTATCATTTCGCTGTAGCGGTCACCCTGCTATGGAAGGGTTTTGTCACCCTGCCATAGCAGTCACTGCCAGTTAACCCTACACTACACTACTGTCCCCTGACACTTAACACTTTCCCTACAGAAACTAAATTTTTGAAGCCAACTTAAGTGTAAAGGAGCACTCTAACTACACTAGATATCCCTTTCCTCACACTAATAAATAGCTAAATGACACTTTTCAAGTAAAATTAACTGAACTGCTTCCACTCTCTTCCATGTCCAGTATAACAATACTAGGAATATGGCGGGGGCGATCTTATATACTGGGGGGCGTATTCACTAATGATTGGTCTAGGGACCCCCTAGTCACTCCAATCACATTCCTAGCATTCTCCTGCCCCCTCAATTGGCTTTTGCTAATGGTTCTGGTCCAATCACGGGCTTTTAAAGCCCATTTCCTGAAGCATTGCATTTTGGTCGGTTCTGGTTGCCGAATTCCAAACTTTTTGGGCAAAAAGTTCTAAATTCGGCCGAACCTCGAACACCCAATGTTCGGGCCGAACCGATGGTGGACCCGAACCGTTCGATCATCCCTACTGCTGACCTCTGTACCCTGCCCTGCTGAACCCCTATCTTTCAATCTGCTGACCCCTGTACTCAGCTCTACTGACTCCCTGTCCTCCATCCTGCTGACCCCTGTACCCTGCCCTTGTGACCCCTCTTTTCTTCCATACTGACCCTTGGGTTCTGCCCTGCAGATCCTTTTCATCTGGCATGTTGATTCCTGTCCTCCAACCTGCTGACCCCTGTCTTCTGCCCTGATAACCCCTGTTCTCCACCCAGCTGACCCCTGTCCTCTGTCCTGATAACCCCTGCTCTCTGGCCAGCTGCCCCCTGTCCGGATTTTGTCTACCCGTACTCCTCAAGCCTCTCCCACCATTGTGAGTTTGGCCACTCCCACATTTTGCCGCAAATCACTTCCTAACTCAAGTGTCCCTCATTCTGAAGTTCAAAAGTTGGGAGGTATGAGTGCAGGGACCAAGAGCATAAAGCAGAGAGTGCAAGGGTCAAAAGTTTGCAACACATTAGGTGCAGGGTTCAAGGGTATGTAACGCATAGGCCAGTGTACAAAGTACAAGCAGTCCCAAAACCATGCTCCACTTCTAAAGCTAGGTGCAAGGTAAGTGTAGAGGTCGATTCTGCAGCCTGGAGTGCTGATCCTCAACAAGCCTATGGGGAGGTGCAGTGTGGGGCAGTGGCAACATTCAGAGTCCGGTTGCAGAAAACAGAATGTATTAATATTAGAGTTTAATCATTCACAACAAGCCCAGCAGGAAGGCGCCTGACCAAGAACATTCACATAATGTTATAGCTGTGTGCAGCAGAGCAGGTCTCAGACTGTATTGAAGGGTGGAATGTGGTCTGGCTGCTCCATACTCAAATGGGGAGGTCTCCAGGAAGGATGGCATCTCCCTATCTATTCCATACTCTTTGGAACCTCTCCCTGATGCTAATCACTGTCCCTGTCAGATGAGTGACCTGTCCCTACACTACCCATGCTACACTAGCCATGCTCTGCCTGACACAAGATGGCTGCCAGAGTCAAATTGGGTGACAGCATTCAATTGGATAGCTTCCCCAGTGACCCAGGAAACCAAGTTCCTTTTGACTTCCCCTCCTACTGCAATGCTGCTGCGGTTGAGCATCAGTGAAGAAAATAGACTGCACGTGACTACACCCCCCATCCATTCTCCCCCAGGTCCTTGACCTGTCTCCTGCCTGCCTCCTAACCTTGATTTTGGATTGTCTCACGGATCTCCTCTTCTTGCTCTCCTGTGTTTGACCTCGGCTAACCACCTGACCTTGTCTGCTCTGTTACCCACCTGGCTCTGGATCCTGGCTTTGAACTGACTACCCTTCCATCTCAGTGATACCACAGACCTGTCATGGCTCACAGGCACCTCCAGCCTACAGCCACCACTCAGCACACCAGCAGTATTCCTGAGACCTTCTGCAATCAACCCCACGGGTGACCTGTGCTACTTTGAGCCTGGCTCCTCCTGTTTCACCTTCAGGGGAGTCTGGAACTTAGCTGCAAGGGAAGCCCTCTTTCTAATGGCCTCCAGCATTTGGTACATGATAGATCAGCTCAAGGGACTCCGAGCTGGTGATGGTCTTAGGCTTGGTTCTATGCACAGAGCAAGTTTCACATTCCCAACAAATCTTCTCGACCCAATAGGCTAGATGCGGGCAGAAGTATCTTCTGACCAAGGACTCAGTTCTATCACCTCCAAAGTGTCCTCTCATAGTATAAAGTACTTGAAAGACTTGGAGGATGTGCAACTGTGAGACCACAGATTGTAGGATGCCCCACTGTTCAGTCGGAATGAGCACCTGGTGATAAAGCACATTGTCCTGTGTCTCAAATCCATCCCACTGCTTTAGAATCACTTGAACTGTGTTGGACAGTCTCTTACACTTACAGGACTATGGCTTAACGCACCAAGAGAGGAAGCACTGCACCTGCAAGAAAAATGGATCCTTCTGTTGAATCAGCACCCATCCCCCCCCCCGGCTGTACATTTTGGTGGACTCTGCCAGGGGAACTGCTCCCTTCTCCTTAAAGGAGCATGTGGTGGCTCCCACGACCAGGACAGGGGCTACCTTAATGTATTTTCGGGAAGATTTCACATCCTCCCTTGGATGTTCCACCGGGTAGCAGGACAGAGCATTAGCGTGCTCGTTAAGCTTTCCAGGTCTAGACTGGATCTTTTACTTGAACCATACCAGGTGGGTGACCCACCTTTACTCAAATGTCCCTAGCTTTGCTGTGTCCAAGTAGGCAGGGGATTTGTTGTCCATGAAGACCTCCATGTCTGCCCCTGTGAGATACTCCGCAAAATCTTTGGTGATGGCCAACACTAAGGCTGGTAACTCCAGAATGGGTGGATCGTCCCCTGTATGGATTGGGTGATCAATGGCCTTGGTGTAGCTGTAGTCTTCCGGACTGGCAGCAAAAACCAGGAGCTGCTTTTCTAGCAGTTGGTGAGGCAGCCTTTGTTGCAGTAAAGGATAGTTCCGGAAGGGAATGTCCAGCTGTTCCAGCAGCAACTTGTATTATGATTTGCCCACAAATGGCCTCTACTCCAAGTTGAGCCTCCGAGATGTAGTGATGTACAGGTCTGCTAGGGTGGTATGGTTGGAAAATGAAATCAGGGTTGACCCCAGGGTAATGAGCTGCTCCAGAGCCCTTCCTTTGTGAACTTTAGACAAATTTCTTGTGACCACCGATGGGAAGGGACCAGACTACCTCTTGGAGGGGTGCTAGGAGCAGTTTTTGCTTGAGCGGAGTGCAGGTGACTCCCACCTGTTTGGGCTGTTTCCTCACTGCCCTCTCGTAAGCTTCATAGGCCCCTATCACATTGAGCTACACAGTTCACAGACCATAGCCCCTCGAACGGCTGCCAGAATGTTCAACTTTGGCCAGTAAGCGGGGCAAGTCTAGGTCCTTTAACACATTCATATCCAGAACAATAGGCACTGCTGAGCTTGAATTCACTACTGACTTTTGAAGTCACTACTACTCCTACTCAGTCCACCACTTGATCCTCAATCTTGATCCTCACCCAGGTGACACCTTCTACCAGGATGAGAAAATTGTTGTCCGCCTTGAGGGATAACCAGGAAGGATCCAGTTAGTCTTGTAGGCAAAGAAGTCATACTCCATGGCAGTGACGTCTGAATCTGTATCAGTCAGGCATGGGACCTCTAGTCCATTAACAAGGGTGTCCAACACTGGACTTGGTGCAACCATAGACTCTAGTTTGCTGGGACTTGTGTTGACTGTCCTGAGAGTTGTGCTCCGAGAGCCACTAGTTTATTGGTCACCTGTGTGAGCTTTTGAATTCAGGGCAGCAACAGTTCTTACGTACATGTCCAAAGCGGCCACACTGTTAGCACTTTTGGTCTTCCTCTGGGTCCCCACATAATGTGTTCTCACCCCTCGGGGAAGAGGCCAAACCTCATTTGAGTAAGGGCAGTTCTTGCTTCAGGGAGGCTACGTTCAGGGCAGGTTCATGTAATGCTGTATGTATGGCTGATGCATCATACATTTTTGTCACTGCCACAATTGCTTTCGCATCTTTCTGCAATCATGTCCACCACAACATCATGAAAAGAGATGGAGAGTTGCCCTCTGATTCACTCCTGCATGGACCTCTAGACTTGGCAAGCCTTCATTCCTACCACAAACTGGTCCCTTAAATGGTGATCTAAGTCCCTGATATTGGCACAGCCATGTGAATCCCTTTCCTCCAGCCGTTTTCAGAGGTTCTTGCATGCCACCACAAAATAAGTGAGGCTCTCGTCCTCCTGCTGCCTCCAAAACACTGTGTAGTCCCTTTAATGCATTAGGTAGTGTACATTCTCTTTTGTGCATACAGTGTCTGTTATGTGGAGATTGCCATTTGGAAGAAGTCAGTGTGAGCGAGCTGGAGAATGATTATCCTGGAGACTATGATGATACACCTAAATATATGCTTCCACTTGTGAGTGTAGTATTTTTTTCCCCCATACATATTTATGGTATCATACGAGGTTGCATCCTCTTTTTTCTGTGAGTATAAAGGTCAGTTTTATATACCCTGTTACAGTATATAGTATTACATATATTTATAGACATACTGTATAGCAAACAATTAACAACAAGGGTGTACAGCTAGTATAAAATTGTTAAAACTTGTTGTTTTTGTTTTTTTTTTCTTTTGCTATCTCTGTCCCATTTAGGAGATGTCTTTTAATTTATTTTTTGTAGACACAGTAGGAAATGTGAAGATAACCTTTACAAAGTGAGGTTAATCCCATTTAGGCATTTGTTAATAGAACAATTCTGCCCAGAGAAAGATTTCCCTTTTATTTCTCCAATAATAAAAACTAAAAATTTTGGATTTTCCTTCACTTTGTAGCATAGTGGTCATTAGGTTAAACATGGAGGACTAAGTTATCCAGCCGGTAGCAAAATATACAAAATTATAGCTTAAATTGAGCTATCAAAAACAGCAAGAGTGAGAGACTCCAGAAGACTACACTCATGGAAAGGTTCTCTTTTTCCTCTACCTACTTACCAGACTGAGGGTCCCTACCTGAGCACTAGACATGTGCAATTTGTTTCAGTCCAAATACAAATTCGGCTGAATTTATGGTTATTTCATTAGAAAACAAAAAACAAAATAAATTTTAATGGATTTAAACTAAAATCGTTACTATTCATTACTATTTCATTCGGAGATTCAGATACATCTAAATCTCCAAATGAAATGGTAACAAATAGTAATGATTTTCGTTGAAATCCATTAAAATTTATTTTGTTTATTAGTTTTCTAACTAATTCCAACTTTTCAGAACGATTAGAATTCAGATCGGTCGAAAAATGAAGGACCGATCCGAATTCTGTGTGAAGAAATAGCTGGTTGTTAAGCAGTGGGCCTGGAAGCCGGCCGCCTGCGTCCTTAACAACCATGAGTCATCATCTGTTTATGTGATATAATCAGGGCTACCTTTCACTTACCACTCAATCCTGTGTCAAAATATATTATTAAAATATATATTGACTGCTGTACACTCCTAGTGAATCCACCACACTCCAAATTACACAGACTTCCTCTTACAGTGCAGCACAACCCAAAACCACCATACAATTATAATAAATGTAATATTATAATATAATTTGTGCCATTTTTATAAACAACAAGAAAAGTTAATGAAATTTTTTTTACAAAAAACAAAGTCCATAAATAAAAGTGATCCACCGCAGTGTTCTTCAATCACCCTTCACTTAATGTCACCAAAAGGTGCACACCACCACCAGCTGGAAAACCTGCTCACCTCAAAGATGAGATCAATCAGCTTTGTATACAATCACTCCTGCAATATCCTGCTGCGATCTCCTCTCCGGGCATCCGGCTCTGTAAGCTCCTCTTACTGCTCAGCGAATCTTATGTAATCACAAAGGCAGACTACATAGTGCTCTCCATTTCAACGTTGTTTATTAAAATGCCCTCATAAAAACACACTTACTGAATAGAAGATAAAAAGCGCTTTGAATGTCTATTATGTCTATCTGCTCACCACTCTGCATGGATCGCTGTGGCTGCATGACGTCACGGGCTCGGCCCCTCCCTCCTATACACGTATCACCCGCTCATTGGACTTCTTCGGTAGGCCATAGGGTTCTTCTCGACGCCCGCCGACCCGAAAAATAGACGGCACGTGATGTCAGAAGGAGGCAGTGGCACTGAGTGACGTAACTGAATGGCCCCGTCTCTTGCCTATTTAAGAACTGTCAAAGCCGAAGAGAAGGCATATGGCGGGTAGCCTCTTAGGAGGCTGAGCTTTTTTTTGCAATTTTTCTATTTTTTGGGTACAGCAGGCCTCATGATAAACAATGGATTTACATTGAGGGACACTATTTTTTTTTCTTTTTAATAAGGGACTTGTCAAAAACTGTTTCCTGTGGTTTTTACTTTTTGACACATTTTTGATGAATGGGTCCCCATTCACATGGGGGGGGGGGCGGGATCTGAAGAGCCCCCCATGTTGAGGGCATGTGGTCTAGTATGGTTTGCCCCCCCTCCCTTTCCTGACCTTCAACGCTGCATGCTCGGTTAAGGGTCTGGTATGGAATTTGGGGGGGAACCCTACACAGTTTTTTTTTTTTAACATTTTTCTATTGCCGGACAATTACCGGCATTTTTTTTTTTTTTTAATAGCATTTTTTATCTCTACATTCATCTGTTAGTGGGGAAGCCCGATGACAGATAATGACTCATGATTGTTAAAGTGATTGTAAAGTCAAGTTTTTTTTTTTTAATAACAAACATGTTATACTTACCTGCTCTGATGCAGTGAATTTGCACAGAGTAGCCTGGATCCTCCTCCTATTGGGTCCCTCTTTGCAGCTCCTGGCCCCTCCTTTCAGGTCGAGTGCCCCCACAGCAAGCAACTTGCTATGGAGGGCACCCGAGCTGAGATGCAGCTCCGTCTGTCCATTCAAAGTTGGTGCAAATAAAATATTTACAGAAAAAAGGTGTTTCAAATAAGTAGAGACATAATTCAGCAATAGAAAAAATAAAATAGAATTGAGGAAGAATACTTGCAGTCAATGTCCTGGGTGTTATCAGAGTTCAGTCGATGAGCCAGGTGGTATCGGCTCTCAAACTTGACAGATGTCCCTGCTTTGATGGTAAAGGAGAACTCTCAACTCGTTAGGGATCTCTCTTTTTCTCTGGGATCAAAGGGGCGTTGACAGATGCCCCTGACCAATACAAGAAAATGAAGTGGCCATGGGCTGTCCTGAGTTCATGACAATATCAGGTCCCTCCTCTATAGACAGTTTTATACCACTATTCATATTTTCCAACATGTACAGGTTACATTCTTGAAAATGATAGATTATGGTTCAGCATTGAATCGCATCCAGGGATACTAAACATAGGATAGGTCAGATAAACCTGTCACCCAGGGAATATCTGACAGATATCTTCCATTCTATATGTGCTAGCATGGTCATGTATGGCCTTAATTCGATCAGTATGATATTTCTCTTCCAAACATTTACTTATTGTTAATATGTCATGTTCCTGTCTGAGTTTATGAATTGTGTGTGTATTTGTTAAGTTTTGAATTGGGCAGAGCTCTATGATTATTAGTATGTTGATCCCGTGCAAATATGAAGAAATATTAAAGAAGAGCTATAATCCTGAAGTTTGCAGCCTTCCCAGAATGCTTCACACCCAAGTGAGAAGTATAGATTGAGATATAAATAATAAAGGGTATGGGCGCTACTTCTAATGTATGTTAATATATTTGACACTGGTATGTGGTAATGTATCTGTTGTGGTGTTATGGGTGTGACATATGATACCATAAGCAACACACACTTATATATATATATATATATATATATATATATATATATATATATATATATATATATATATATATATATATATACTGTATATATATATGTATATATATACATGGCATACAATATATTAAATTAATAGTAAAGTGCTCTAGTGCTCAGTGCCACAAATATGTGAACAATAAATACAAATCCTGTGAAATAGGTGAATATATTCAATGATATATAAAAATTAATAAATAGATTGATAAATTAAATATATGTAAAATACAGATAGATAAAGTGATGTAGTGTCAAACTGGTGAATACCTCCTGAGGGTACTGGATATGACAAATAAATATGGGTAAATTAATTTTATATAAATGAGTTATAAATAAATAAAATGCAGACCACAATACCGCAAAACCCAGACATCCGGTCCGCACACATACCAAGCGGTATTGCGGTCTGCATCAAACCCTAACTGTAAGTGGATATTTTATTTAATAAATATTATTGGAAATTAGTACACTATGGTCGGTCTATTCTCCTTCATGTGGGGCACCATATGAGACAACCCGGAGACACCAGGAAGGGCCCGAGGGTTAACGTGGAGGTATTCATACAACCAGGAGCAGTACCAGAACCATGGGCAAGCAGGAACCCATATAGGGATAATCGCAGGATCTCCTGGACCACCCATATTGCTGTGCAGAGCTTGCTACCCCTTTCAGGGGAAAGCATTGTGGTGAGTGCAATTCTTATAGGGGCACTGCATCACTGCACAGAGCACAGCCAAGTAAGAGTTAAAGCACAGCACCACCGTCTCACTTATTCCTTTGGCTTCTTATATATTTGAGATACTAGTAGCACCTCAATAGGATCACCACTTAGACTTTATTTTGGACTTTTTTAGCACTACAGTATCTCCATAGAGGTATGTGGCTGATAGTCCATCACAGCAGCTAACATTGGGACTTTGGAAAATATTTAATCTGGAGAATTTCTTTATTTATTTATAACTCATTTATATAAAATGTATTTACCTATATTTATTTGTCATATCCAGTACCCTCAGGAGGTATTCACTTGGTCACCAGTTTGACACTACAGCACTTTAATTATCTATTTTTATTTTACATATATTTAATTTATCAATCTATTTATTCATTTTTATATATCATAGAATATATTCACCTATTTCACAGGATTTGTATTTATTTTTCACATATTTGTGGCACTGAGCACTAGAGCACTTTACAATTAATTGAATATATTGTATGCCATGTATATATATATAAGTGTGTTGCTTATGGTATCATATGTCACACCCATAACACCACAACAGATACAATACCACATACCAGTGTCAAATATATTAACGTACATTAGACGTAGCGCACATACCCTTTATTATTTATATCTCAGAGCTCTATGATTGCCTTTTTCGATCCTCATTAGTTCTGGTTATCCGTAATGGATTTGGTCAAAGTTTTACGATATGCCTGGACAGAAGAAACAGACATTCTGCCAGGACTAAGTGCTGGTTTTTGATGTCTCTGAGTTGAGATGACGGCTCTTTTGAAGTATAAAACCTATGCATTCCATGAACTAAAGGAGCAGGGAGGTGGCAATGTGTAATTGTTCTGGCCGCTTGCTACAGCTTTTTGTGTGTCCAGTACGGGACATCATTACAGGGGGTGGCCCTGTCTGGTCCCTTTTTTAATGTCTAAAGGGTTTGAATAATGGCCCATCAAACTGACGTGTGCTTTTAGAGCCGAGTAAAGAGACTGAATGATTACCAAGTATTCAGAGCCGAAACCCCATCTTCCTAGTGTTTCAAATAGGTAGGGAGAGGAGACTGAATCAAAGGCTTTCTGGAGGTCAATGGACAAAATAAAGCCTTCCTGCGGAAAGCCCCCATCCCAGTGAGCAGTGAGAATGTAGCAACAAAATGTTATCTATGGCTCTCCTAACTTGGTCTGGGCCCTGCCTCCCAGGGATAAAACCCACCTAGTCCTTGTGAATATATTTAGCTATAAAGCTCGACAATCTCGATGCAAAAATTGTCATCATAAGTTTAAGGTTGTTATTAATAAGTGATATCGGACGATAGTTACTAACATCACTTACATCTTTCCCCGGTTTGGAAATAACGGAGATATATGCTGAGTTTAAATCACTGTCCAGGGAGTTTCCATCTCAAAGGGAGTTTAAAAAAAAAATCGAGCCATATAAGGCGATAAGGAGGGGCCAAATTTCTTATAATATGCGACCAAAAAAACGTCAGACCCAGGCGCTGAGACTGGTCTGAGAGATTTAATGGCCTCCAATATCTGCTCTGGTGTGAAAGGCTTATCAAGGAGTTCCCTATGGGTCTGTGTGATTTTGGGTAGGGGACAATCCCTAAGGAAAGTCTCCAATTTATGTGGGGCAGCAGAGGATTGTGAGTCATACAAATTAGAATAGAAAGTTTGAAAGGTTTCGATGATACGGATAGGGTTTTGGGTCAATACCCCTGATGAAGTGCGAATTGTGGGGAAGGATAAGGTACGCGGTCTAGAGCATAGTTTGTTTGCCAATTTAGAACCTATCTTGTCCTTCTGAGAGTAGAATTTAGCAGCAGTCCATCTATTGTGCTTTTCTGCTGCTGTAGTCAGGGCTAGATTTAATTTCACCTCGACAGAATCTAACTGAGACAGGGTAGTAAGGGTAGGGTTACTTTCGTGACATTAGCTAATTTCAAGAAATTCCTCATTCAGTTTATGGATTTCAGCTCTGCCTTCACGTTTCAGTTGAAATTTGAATGAGTTTCCCTCTCAGCACTGCTTTGTGGGCTGTCCAAAGTGTTGTTGGCAAAACGCTGTTATTGTCATTGTAAAATATTTCTTAAGAGCTTTTACTAGGATTGCACATTGTATTGGTTCACTCAGGAGGGCCTCATTAAGATGCCATTTGGATGGGCCTTCATCTCGTAAAGAGCGTCGGAGGGAAAGTGTCAACATGGAGTGGTCTTATAGGGGTGTGTCTTGAATTTTGGATGTTATGGCTAGGGAAATAGAGGAAGATCTGATGAAAATATGTACCCGTAAAGAGCGTTGGAGGGAAAGTGTCAAGATGAAGTGGTCTGATAGGGGTGTGTCTCGAATTTTGGATGTTATGGCTAAGGGAATAGAGGAAAATCTGATGAAAATATGGTCAATCCTGACGTACATGTGATGTGGGGCCAAGAAGTGCATGTAGTTCCTGACACGGGGGTTTAATTCCCTCCAGATATCGGTCATGCCAAGGGCGTGAAGAACCTTCACTATTTTTAGGCTTTGTCTAGGGGGGGAGGGGGGCATTTTGATTTCCCCTTACTTGATTTATTCAAAGAGAAATCTATATTGGAGTCTCCTCCAAAAATGATGGTGCCCTGTAAATAGGGCTTTAATGTTTTTGTAATGGATTCAAAAATTACGCTTGGCCTTTATTTGGGGTGTAATAGGTTACACATGTATACACATGTATACATTTTTCCATCTGGTACCCACTACCAACAGGGTCCTTTAGTATTTTGGAAGGGAAGAATTGTAAACGTTTGGAAAAGCAAATTGCTACTCCATGTGTCTTGTTTGTGGCATCAGCTAGATAAAATTGGGCGATGCTCTGGTGAAGGAAGGGGGGGGGGGTTGTAGGAGATTGGAAAATGAGTTTCCTGTAGGAGAATAACATTTGTCTTTAGGGTATGATATAATTGGAACAATTCCATAGTTTTACCGGGGTATTAAGACCCTGTACATTGTGAGAATAAATCTGCATGATTGTTTTGGAAGGTCTAGAATTAGCCATGGATCAGAGGTTTGGACAACTCAAACTAGAAAAAAAAAATCTTACCCAGTGAAGACAAGTCGCCCTGTTGTGCAGCGCATCCACAGCCTTTCCAAAGTCTCAATCCTGCGAATCAATGTGAGAAGAGTTCCAGGCAGACCAAAGGAAAGGGAGAGGTTAGAGAAAGAAAAAGAAAAGAGGTAGAGAAGGGGAAGCAAAAGAATACAAGACACCAATTAGAGAGACAATGAAACCAAAAAACCCAGTAAGCCACCCAGGTGAGGAAGGGTCCAGCCACTTCCCACCAAAAAACCTGAGAATGGTGATATCCCCCGAAAGTGGGGAACATCAATCTGGCTCTGAGAGTAGAACATAAACGCATCAGCGGCAGATGGAGTCACATTGTATCCACTTTGGTCCACCCGCCTAAAGATTTAATAACAAACTAACATAACAAATAAACAGAGTACTGTTCCTTAAAACATGTAAGGAGTAGGGCAGGAGCAGTTGTTGCCATTTTGCCAAGCTGCCTCCTATCCCCTGTCAAGCAATCAGACAGCGAAGATTTCTTTGTTACCCACCAGGAGCATCCAGGAAGCTGCTGCACAGGGTCAATCATAATATTCCGTAGATCAATGTATCCAGTGAATATAGTGGGTCTCAGAGTTTGCTCCACTAAAGGGGAGAACCCTAGTAGCCACCCTGGATGACATCATAGTTGTATCTTAACAACAAATATGCCCAAGTAGAACTAAAGGAAGGTGTAAGAAAAACCTTGGAAACTTTAAGAAAAATTTGAAATTGGAATAGGACTACCAGTCCCCTCCTCCCACCCTTGGAGGAGTCCCCCAGCAAACAAAGAGGCAAGCTCATGTTAAAAGCTAGCACTAATCGTGGGGAGAGGAAGGTCGTCTGAAAGATCAGTTCCAGAAAGGGCTAAACAAGATCAAGTTGTCCTTAATCCAGATGGCCTCCTCAGGGAGGTTAAAAGTCCCTCACCTCTTTGGTTGTTGTTTCTGCCAAACCGGAGTATGTGGACTAGGAGGAAAAGGCCTCTTGGCAGATAAGGGACCCCTGGCAGTGGAAGGAGGAGAGATCTCTTATGGTAATCAGCCCCAGGTGTAGGAGCAGGTGTTCACCTTTTGAGAATGATGAGAAGCTGTGGGCCTTGTTCCGATATGAGAAGTTCAGGCAAAATAGAAATGACCATCTTTATTTTCTGTCCTTTTGAGCCAGAAGTTGAAGGAGGGGTTTCAGAGAATGACATCTTTGTACGGAAAAGGGGGAGAGGTCCGCAAAGACCTGGATCCGATGTCCCTGAATAGTGAGTCCATCTGAATTCCTGGACAATTTCATCACCTCTTACTTAACAGAGTAAAAGTAGGGTTTAACTACAATGTCTCTCAGTAGACCGCCGGATCGCATTGGTTGCAAGGCTCTTTGCACTTTGTCCAATTCCAAACGGTGCTCTGGGATGTCTGGGATTAAGTCCTTGATGAAGGAGAGAATTGCATGGTTAACTTCTTCCACTGCTTTAGGGAGTCCTCTGACTCTGAAGTTGTATCGTCTTGAACAGTTTTCAAGGTCATCTATTGTGGACAATGCAGTTTCCAACTGATCCTGGATGACCTGTATTCTGGAAGTGTTTTAGTTAATTCTGGCTACAGATTAATCAGCCTTCTTTTCCATGACTTCCATCCATGATCCCAAATGCTGCAGTTCAGCATGGATGGAGGAGGTGATCTGTGCAGCTGTTTGGGCCAGACCCCTGGACAGCATTGTGGAAAAAGTGGCTATCATGAAAGGGAAATCAGTAAGGGTGATATGTGGATTGTGGGCCCTCTTCTCACATGTTTTTGGGGTGGCCAGAAAGTCACTCATGGGTGTCAGGATAAGGTCTTCACATGTTCTCCCAATCAGTGATTCAGGAAATGCTGGGGAAGGGGCAGCATGGGGCTGATTACTCACTGTGACCTGTATTATAGGAGTCATTGCAGGGCTAGAGGCATCTTGGTAAGCAATGGATTCCTCTGTATCATCGTCTGTGCCTCGTGTTGTAGCGGCCGCTATCTTAGATAGGCCGGCCTGCCACGGGATGTGATGCAGCTGACTGGACAGATTTCTTCTGGCAGAGCCTCTGGGCATCAGATTATTCCCTGGGTGTTCCCAGGTCGATCGCTGGTGGAGCAGGTCAGGACTGAGTGCTCTGAAGGCTTAGAGGACCGGAGTAGTGCAGAGCTCCAAGGCTAAGAGGCCATCTTGGAGTCCTCTGCGCATGCATCTCCTTAAGCTAGGAATTTTATATATTTTGCTTTTTTGATTAACTATTGTGATTGGCTCCTTTTGTGATCTTTCTTTGACCTCTACCCTGTATGTGTCTTTTAACCCTTGCACTCTATGAGGTCATCATCACTAGGAGATGTTGATTGTGGGTGGGGCTTTGGGTTTATTAGTCTGTTCACTTCCATGTGTATAAAGGGTTGGTGAAATCCTCGCGCTGTCTCTTTAATTATTATCAAAATAATAACAACTTTAATGCCGCAGGTACTAAAATTGGTAACCTACACAATTCAGATAAATATGGTTGGGGGGAGTACCGCGCTTTAAAGTGCTTAATATAACATAAATCAAATAAAATACATATGTGAAAAAGTGCCTTAGTGCTTCTTAAATATAATATTCATAAATAATGTATCTCAATGTGCATAATAAATACAATCTAATATAAATCTTACAATAAATATGATAGGTGGTAAATCTGTTAAACTAGAATGGATCTCAGTTAAACCAACTATATAAATACAATATATAGTGAGAAAAATAAATAAAGTTATAAGTCCGTGACCTTTTTAAAATAAAATAAAATTATGTGCTCCAAATAGGTGGTTACAAATATAAGGTGCTAAAGTGTCCTTTAAATAAATATATAAATATATAGTGATAAAACTAATCTTCTTATCCAAATATGGCATGCAGGTGCTTTTTCGTGCGGTGCCCACTAGGTGTCCTATGCGCTCACCTCAATGCTCTTTTAAGAGAGCCTTAAGTTATATGCCTCAGTATGCTGTGCCTTTCTCCTTATTGGCATATATGTACCATTCTGAATCCTCGATTATATTTCCTTTATACAGACAGCTCTACTCCAGGGGGTATATGCAGTCCTTTTTATCTCCAAGAAATCAAATTGGGCCAAACATGGTGAAGTACGTCCCATAAATTTTATTAAAAAAGATAAGAGTAACACTCACATTTCATTGCGTCTTGTTTCTCACATAACAAACATTCCTTTGCCGATACGTCACTTCCGGTTTGGCTATCCTACGCGTTACGCTGCGTTCCAACGCGTAGGATAGCCTCTTATGGGACGTACTTCACCATGTTTGGCCCAATTTGATTTCTTGGAGATAAAAAGGACCGCATATACCCCCTGGAGTAGAGCTGTCTGTATAAAGGAAATATAATCGAGGATTCAGAATGGTACATATATGCCAATAAGGAGAAAGGCACAGCATACTGAGGCATATAACTTAAGGCTCTCTTAAAAGAGCATTGAGGTGAGCGCATAGGACACCTAGTGGGCACCGCACGAAAAAGCACCTGCATGCCTTATTTGGATAAGAAGATTTGTTTTATCACTATATATTTATATATTTATTTAAAGGACACTTTAGCACCTTATATTTGTAACCACCTATTTGGAGCACATAATTTTATTTTATTTTAAAAAGGTCACGGACTTATAACTTTATTTATTTTTCTCACTATATATTGTATTTATATAGTTGGTTTAACTGAGATCCATTCTAGTTTAACAGATTTACCACCTATCATATTTATTGTAAGATTTATATTAGATTGTATTTATTATGCACATTGAGATACATTATTTATGAATATTATATTTAAGAAGCACTCTGTTCACTTCCATGTTTTAGTGTCTTAAGAAAGATGGACAGGGCTTCATCGAAACATTGACAATAAAAACATTGCTGTTTTTGCTCTTCCTCCTCTGCAAGACTCATGAGTGCCTCTAAACCAATTGTTAAATGCAGCAAAAACATATATACTGTATATATATTTTTTTCCACTACATTTTAAATCCTTGTCTATTGATTTCTTGCTTAAATGTAATTTTCTATATCCTTTTTGTCATTTCACTACAGGGAACTGTTTGCCCCTCTGTTACCTACTGGAGCCTGGCGTGTGTTCCAGCAAGAACCGGATGCATTTATATTGTCACATGTGGTGGAGCACCTGCTTGTTGGGGAAGAGGAGCATTATATACTCTTCCAGGATTTTTTCACACACATTATGGTGGATGGGCTTTAATAATTGATTGAACGTCACATTTGACTTTATTTATTTTTGAACTGATTATTTCATTTTTGAACTGAATATTTTTGGGATATACTACACATTAATTGTTTGTATTAAAAAAACAAACTGCAATATTATGGCACTCTACTAATGTAAACAAGGCTGCAGGTATGTACTTGGACCACTTTTAAGGGTGGAGCAGGTAGTAGGAAAGTCCAAGATAGTGGTCGTATGACAATGGTGATAATAATCCAAATAAGTGAGGCTGTACTTAGTGGCTGCCGGCAGGAGCAAGGAGAGGCTCATGAAAGGAGAAAGCAAAAAAGCTCCAACTAAGTGTAGCATACAGATTTTTATGAGGGTAAAAAGAATTTGTACACTGGCAAATGTAAAATGATATGTCAGTATGGTAAGTAGAACAGGTCATCTGCAAAGTCTCTCTAGGCTAGTGATGGATGGATGCTGCTTTGATGATGTGCTGATGGCTGTCAGTGTCTTTCGGTCAGTGTAGGTGTTTCCACGGCGCCTGGGTCAGTGCAGAGGCGCGGGTGACGTCACATCTGACAGCTGAAAAGGCAGGAGGAGGGGGTGTTCAGAGCATGGATGTTCCTTTATGAGAGAGCCTGATGAAAGAGCATCCATGCTCCGAATGCCCGCTCCTTCTGCCTTCTCAGCTGTCGGATGTGACATCACCTGCGCCTCTGCACTGACCCGGGTGCCGTGGAAACACCTACACTGATCGAAAGATGCTGACAGCCATCAGCACATCGTGAAAGCAGCATCCGTCCATCACTAGCCTAGAGAGACTTTGCAGATGATCCTCTCTACTTACCATGCTGGCATATCGTTTTACCTTTGTGAGTGTACAAGTTCTTTTTACCCTCATTAAACTCTGTATGCTACATTTAGTTGGCACTGCTTTATTGCTTTCTCCTTTCATTTTTTGTATTGCCTGTGTTACACTTTTTAACAGTGCGGCATTATCTGTTTTTTGTACACGATTTTTACTAATGGTCGAATGTTATTACCAATATTGGGTTTTCAAGAATGGTTTGAATGAGGGGTTCACTATTGAGTACATGGGATAGTTTACACCTAATTTTGTACATAGGAATAGTGCCTGACTTGTTTGCTAAAACATAGAAGAAGTTGTACATTGAAGTCTAGTCTTGCTACTGTACGTTTTCAATTAATTTAAATAGCAATAGTTTTTCTAAACATGTCCCCATATTTCACATGACTTTGTTTTTATGCATGTTGTAAAATACTTCACATAGAAGCAGCATAAAGAATATTTTTACATAATGCTGACAACACTTTATTCTCTTCAAAGAGTAATAAATATATCTGTAAACTATTTGGACATAAGGTATTCCCCCATAGAGACTCGAAATATCCTTTAAACATAGCCATCATTTTCCCGAGTACAGTAGTGACTGCACAAGCAGCATGTGACTATCCATATGTTACTAGTGTTTAATACGGTAGGAGAAATTGCCTATTATCCCTTGTAACAGTCTTATAGGACAGTGCCACCTTCTGGCCTGAAATGTTTAATTTGCAACATTGCATCTCAGACAGATCTCATAGTTTTTTACTTTAGTATTGAAATGACGATGTGAAAATTCTAGCAATTGACAGAAGGAATGGCATGAGATCTTTTGACCTACTAAAATGAATGCTGGTCATGCAAATAACAATTTTTATGCAATTTCAACCACTTCCAAACAGCCTTTTTTATCACAAGGAAATCAATATCAACTGAAGATTTTGTACTGTGACCCACTGGATCTTTTGTTTAGTTAAAATTGACAGCTGTTTGTGGTCAGCATTATCCAGTCAATTTTTTTTTTTTTTTTATTTATCTACATTTTACTGTTGAAATTGCTGTGTTGCTATCAATATTATAGCTCTATCATTTACGATTATTCTAAGGCATATGCTGAGGCCTAACATCAGCAGCTCTTCTGTAACACAGACTGCCTTCCAGGTGGAAGCCCCTAGCATAGAGACCTCTGATCAGACCCTTCCAAACATGTATCTTCTCCCCAGCCATATAATTCATATTGCCAGCTTTACAAAGTATTTAAACAAAATAATCTTTTTGCATGAATATAATGGTGCAAACAGGGGTTTTGCTAATGACCACCTGGGTTTCTAAAAGACAGATTCTGATTAAGGGGCTGATTTACTAAAACTGTAGAGTGCAAACAGGGGTTTGCTAATGACCACCCGGGTTTGTAAAAGACTGATTCTGACTAAGGGGTTGATTTACTAAAACTGGAGAGTGCAAAATTTGGTGCAGCTGTGCATGGTAGCCAACCAGCTTGTAACTTCAGCTTGTTCAACTAAACTTTGACAAAAAAAAAAAACTGGAAGCTGATTGGTTTCTATGCACCAGATTTTGCACTCTCCAGTTTTAGTAGATCAACCCTTAAAGCGGATCTTCACTGCATCTCAGCACCACAAACCAAAAACGCTATTTAATTAATTTGTGTTATTAAAAGCAAACTCCCCCATCAATTCATGTCTTCATGCTTTATTTTGCTTAAAATCACTTTGAAATTCACCCCCTAGAATTTCTGACTGTGGCTATCTTGAGTAAGGGAAACTGATTCCTGTAGCATTAACTTTCTGCCCTTAAAACTTTACGTTTTATACTGGTAGATGTAGTTCCATCTGATAACAGAGACTGTGCTGGGGAGGGGGGTGCATGGGGTTGCTAAAGCACCTCCAAAAATTCCTCAAGCACTCCCATCAGTAGCCATTGCCTTCTGTCAAATTCACTGTCACATCTGTCACATTTACACCAGGTCTGCTGCCTGTCATATTGAGTGTTGGCAGCCCAGCTTCCTGGTGCTGGCAGTGCCTGACCCTATGTGTAGTCCCTGGTGGGAACAGGTGTGCTGTAAACCAGCTGTCACGCACCTGGAAGAAGACTGAATTGACAAGGTCAGCCTCTCTTATATCTCCTGCCCAGACCCCACTGAAGGTGAGACAGAGGGTGTCAAGGGACACGAGTGCCTGTGGTTGTTGATGGTTCAAGATAGGCAGCTTGTCCGGACTCCGGAAACTGGAACATACAGCGAAGTATGAGACAGGTGCAGCGGACAGCCAGGCAAGCACTCGGGTAGCACTGAGAGCCAAAGTCAGAGACAGAGTCAGAGTTGCAGGAAAGCCAGGGTCATCAACAGGCGGTACAGCAAGGTACCAATTCATGAGCAGAGCCAAAGTCGGGGACGGAGCCGGGTCAGGTTTAGCAGAGAGGTAGAAGCAGAATCCAAGGTCAAGTCCAGAACACGCCAGGTCAGCAAATATAAAGCATACAGGTATAATCAGGACACAGGATACAGCTGAAGATCAGTCAGCAAAGGAAATGGGAATGATCTCCCTTTAAATAGCCCGTCTGGCGCCAATCGCTGGTGTGCGTGCACGCGTGCGCATGCGCATTCGCGTTCGCGCGTGAACGCCAATTAGCCATTCTCCTGGGAATAGCCTGCGCATGCGCATAGCCATGCACCACGTGTCTCACAGGGATTCCCTGACACCAGCACTTGCATGCTAACATTGGCCACCACTCTGACCACCAATGTAAGGGTAACAGACTGACCACCGAATTAGAGGAACACTAAAAATGACAACCGCTGTGGCGAGCCCTGAACACAATCCTCTAAATGCAATGCATTAGGGGATAGGGTCAAGCCACAATTGCTCCTCAACCATGTGCAATTGCAGCATAATCCTGTGGGCTTTTAGCAGTTAAAACAGGTGGTGAGGAGGCAACATAATGCCATAGTGGCTTTGGACTTGGGCACTTTTTTATATTTACTGATATTTAGGACAATAGTACCACCTGTGACCAAAATGATGAAAGGGCAAACCGTTTCCTCAAATCCTTACTTAAAATTTAGATATCATTGATGAGGAATATTTGCCTTTTAAAATCCCCTATAGTCATTTAAAATTCTTTATAACTAAATGAACTGTCAGTTAGTTTGGATGAATAAAAAACTGGCAGCCAAAACCAATAACTATCTTGGCTTTTTGAAAGGAAAGAGTGAATTATGTATGTGACTTAAAATTAAATTGTCAGATAAATTAAGGTAATTTTTAAAGTGACACTAAACTCTGGTTTAAAAAAAAAAAAATCTATTCAAGTATGTATTCTTAACTCAAAAATATACCTTCTGTTCTCAGCCTCTTTCAAATCTCCCCATTAGGGATAGACCGATATGTTTTTTTTTAGGGCCAATACCGATATTTTGGTCACAAAGTATCGGTATCGGCCGATATGGGCCAATATTTTATACATGTTAAAGGCTCATTCTTCACACTTTACCTGCATGAAATCTGATAGGAAAAGCGCGCAGCTTTCACTTGCAGTTTCACATTATGTGAACGAAAGATTCCTAGAAGAGTAGACAACTGTAGACAACTGAGAAAAATAAAGTGCTGGGAAAATAATACCTAAAGGCTTCCCAAAACAAAATTTACATAAACTGCTGCAGTAGTGCACTCACTGTCTGCAATGATTAAATATAGTAGCTGCAGTGCAAAAGACATTGGACTGGACACTAGTACTACTCACTTTCAATACTCCCAGTTAAGTAGAACAATATTATAGTGCAGAAAGCATAACATTTCAGCATGTTCACCAGTTAAACGGCTTCTGTTTTTGTCATATATTGCTGCCACTTCACTAAAAACACGCTCACTTGGTCCTGAGGAAGGAGGAGCAGAAAGATATCTTCTAGCATGAGAAGCAAGTCTTTTGTAGCGTGCCTCATTTTCTTTCCACTACTGAAGAGGATCACCACTTCTTCTGTCAATTACTGGTTCCTTCAAATAGAGATGAAGTTCATCATCCAGGGTCATTATTGTAGATTTAGAAGAATCCTCTGCATGAGGCCCCAATAAAACACTGAACATGGCATCTATTTGACTATGATGAAGTTTTTCTTCTGTCCGTTGTCTTTTTGGACATTTTTCTCTTTTTGGCAGCATCCTGCTCTTTAGGATTAGAAACCTGCCCTTCCTGACTTATCTTTTCGGCAGGAACCTCCTGCACCTCCTGTTGAAGATCTTCTGTCAGCCATTGTTTTGCCTTGGCCAATACGTCATCAGAAGAGAAAGCATGATTTTTTGAATTGAGGATCCAAGCGACATGCAAGCACAATATTTTTATTCTCAACATGCTTCTCAAAACGTTTGGCGAGGCTGTCCCTCATGGCCTGCCTACATGTTTTAGTGCCACATGTGTTGGGTCCTTCATTCTCTTGAAGAAGCACCTTCAGCACTCTCACACATGAGATGACAAATCACACAGTTGAGTCGTAATGACTCACCTCTAGTGTAACATACTCTATGGCACAGGTGTCAAACACAAGGCCCGCGGACCGAATGCGGCCCGCCAGGCCATTTCATGTGGCCCTCACACCTCTCCTGCGGCACCCCCCTCATCTCCACCCCACCCTGTGTCAGCAGTCAGCAACAGAGAGGAGGACAGGACTCTTCCTACAGATCCTACACTTATCTAAGTAGCTGCAGCACCCCCTCATCTCCTCCTCCATTGGACTCACCATGCAGCTGACTCCAGCCCTCCTCTGATTTTACTGTGATGTCAGGGAGGGTGGGGAACTCTTGACTTCTGATAGTGAGGGGGCTCTTTACATCTGATATAGAGGGGATGGGGTGCTCTGGACACCTAATCTTACAGATACAACCGGCCCTTTGAGGGCAATCATAATGCTGATGTGGCCCTCAGTGAAATTGAGTTGGTCACCCCTGCTCTATGGGGAGGAGGGTCTCAATGACAATGGCTACAATGTCCCACTGATCACCAGTAGAACAAGAATATCCTACATATTCACCTGAATAGATGGTAAGAGCTTGCTTCTGCTCCAGCATTCTTTGCAGCATGTGAATTGTTGAGTTCCATTGTGTTGGAACAGAGTTAATCAAGTTGTTTTTGTGTAGGCCAAGGCCTTCCTGAATGCACCTCAGTCACTGCTTGGCAAGGATTGAATGGTGGAAATGGCCTGTGCACCTCTTCAGCATGCCAACTATATCAAGCAAAGCTCTCTGGTTTGACAGATTATCATTTACCACAAGTTGGAGGGTGTGTGCCATGCAAATGAGGTCTGACACTTCAGCAAGCCTCACTCCTTTCACCATGTTCGCTCCGCTATCTCGAAGCACAAGTATCACTTGGTCTTTGGTGATTCCCCAGTCTTCAAGCATGCCTAGAAACCTTTCTATAATGTACTCCCCAGTGTGGGATCCTTGCCTCACTTTTGTATTCAACACAAAATGCCTTCTTGTCCAACCGCTGTCAATAAAGTGGCTTGTAAGACTCATTAGTGACTCTGTTTGTCCTGACCAGCAGTCAGTCATGAATGAGACTGAGTTGCCAGCATTCTCTGGTTTCAGCATAGCCTTTACTTTCTCAATGACCATTTGGTGAATCTTTCCCAGTATTTTGGTTCGATAATACAGTACTTGTCACTCTTCAGTGTGTACCTTGGCTCAACTATGGACATCAACCGCTTAAATCCTAAATCAGACAATATTGTAAATGGCTGGTTATCAGTGACCATCATCTCTGTGATTACTCTGTCCAGCAGTTGGGATCTTCCATCCAAATTTAGCCACCTGTTTTTTTTCTGAAACATATCTGTTATTGTTGCCTGGGATACTGGTATTTCACCTTGTGATTCATTGTGTTTTTTCTGTGCTGCATGATATAATTTAACATGATGAACTCTTAGATGGGCCCAAAGATTTGATGTATTTTTGTTTTTTGCAATTGCTGATCCCATGCTTACATTGTTTGTGCACGTGTTGCACACTGCTGCTTTTCCTGGAGATGGAGAAAAGAAATAGTCCCAGATCACACTTTTACTTTTTCTATCTGCCTCCATCTCCATTGAAATTTGAAAGACACTACTGAAATGTAATAAATAGTTAAAAAAACTGTCTGGCTGGCACCCTGTGGTAATGAGTGGCTGGCACCCTGTGGTGGGTGGCTGTCTGTTACTCTGTGATGTGTGGCTGGCTGTCTGGCTCCCTGTGGTGGGTGGCTGGCTTGCTGGTACCCTGTGGTGGGTGGCTGGCTTGCTGGCACCCTGTGATGGGTGGCTGGCTTGCTGGCACCCTGTGGTGGGTGGCTGTCTGTTACTCTGTGGTGGGTGGCTGGCTGTCTGGCACCCTGTGATGCGTGGCTGGCGGTCTGGCACCCTGTGGTGGGTGGCTGGCTGTCTGGCACCCTGTGATGCGTGGCTGGCTGTCTGGCACCCTGTGGTGGGTGGCTGGCTTGCTGGCACCCTGTGGTGGGTAGCTGGCTTGCTGGCACCCTGTGGTGGGTGGCTGTCTGTCTGTTACCCTGTGGTGGGTGGCTGGCTGTCTGGCACCCTGCAGTGGGTGGCTGGCTGTCTGACACCCTGTGGTGGGTGGCTGGTTTGCTGGCACCCTGTGGTGGGTGGCTGGCTGGCTGGCTGGCACCCTGTGGTGGGTGGCTGGCTGACTGGCACCCTGTGATGGATGGCTGGCTGTCTGGCACCCTGTGGTGGGTGGCTGGCTGTCTGGCACCCTGTGGTGGGGGGCTGGCTGGCACCCTGTGGTGGTGGGTGGCTGGTTGTCTGGCACCCAGTGGTGGGTGGCTGGCACCCTGTGGTGGGTGGGTGGCTGGCTGACTGGCACCCTGTGGTGGTGTGTGGCTGGCTGTCTGGCACCCTGTGGTGTGTGGGTGGCTGGCTGGCACCCTGTGGTGGGTGGGTGGCTGGAACAGGGACTGTGGGTGGCTGGCTGGTACAGGGCCTGTGGGTGGCTGGCTGACTGGTACAGTGCCTGTGGCTGGCTGGTACAGGGCCTGTGGGTGTGGGTGTGGGTGGCTGGCTGGCACCGGGCTGCTGTGGGTGGGTGTATGGCTGTGTTGCACTCCTGAGAGACTAGTCCCGACTCCAGACGAGGCTGTCCAAGGCGAGGGAGGCGGCCTAAAAATGCAGAAGGTTAGGCCCAGTGCATGGAGGCGCATAGCACAACATACGCAATGACGTCATGACAATATCGGTAATATCTGCAATTTCCGGGGCTGATACCGATATATCGGGAAAAGTGAATATCGACCCTCCGATAATCAGCTTTGCTGATAATCGGTCGATCCCTACTCCAAATTCCTTTTTTTTTTTTTTTTTTAATGTACCCTCTATTCCTGTTCTAAAGACCAAATTTCAACTTTGGTGATAATGGTCACCAGGATGACTAGAGGACAGACAGGGACACAGGCAGCAAAAAAACCCTGACATGTTCTAATTGCTCTTCACACTATATAAAACAAAAAAAAAGTTTTGCCTTCAGTTACACTTTGGAATTGTTTCAAAAGTGTGTTTCAAGTAAACCTGTCGCAAGAAAAATAAGAACATGATGAAACATTAAGGACGTTTTTCGAAAGGTCACCTTCATTCGTCAAAGTCATCTCATTACAAGATAGGCTTCATAAAAAAATATGAACTGCATGTGTTTGTCCACGAAAAAAAAAAAAAAAAGGAAAAAATTAAATTTACAAATCTGGGAGGTGTGCTAAGAGAACAGCAGTGTTTCCCAATTAATATGTGAATAGTTATGTGATTACAGTAGAAAGATCTTACCTTGCAGCACTTTCAGTAAAATCACAGAGATGTCTTTTTTCAACATCACCTGAACAGAAGCAAGTAAGAGTCTGCAATTCCATATGCCAAACTGCTTGCAATGTTTCTGACCAACCTATAAAAAATGTTTTTTTTTTTCTCAATAAACATATTTCATTTTCAATAATGGAATGTCATCTCAAAGTAATATGGGATATTAAAAACATTGAAACACATCAAAGACAAGGATTTACATATTAATGGGTAATTATTGCCTCCCACAGCATCATGTCCAATGTACATGCCTGACTCACTCGATTAACCTTTTTCTTAGGTAATTTGTACCTCTGGCAGCTTTTGTTTTCAACTAATTAAGCTGTGGTTTTATCAGTCTTTGACGGATATGGAGATGATAGGGCTATTCCAGAAAAAGTAAATTTGCTGTAATATTAGAGTCTATAATTCATGATATGTATTCTACTCAATGTACACCCACAACTTCTATGTAATAAATGAGAGCACTAATTATCACAATGCAGCATAGACTAAAGCACCGTACACATGGGCTGAATACCGGGTGACATCCAACGACTCAATAAAAACTTGCTGATATTCGGCCTGTGTATGTGGCAGACAGTCCAAAAGAAGCCAGCTTTTTGGCCAGCTTCTGTCGGACGAGCATGCTGGAAAACCAGCAGCTGACCAGCTCCCAATCAGTGCTCTGGGCGCATTGCATATATGGTGATTAGCTGCAGGAGAAGTAAGCTTGGAGCCTGCCCTTGGCATGGAGCCTACTGTTAGCCTACTGTTAGAGGAATGATTCCAGCATTCCACAACAGGGACCTCTGGAAAGGTAGAGCCACGGGTCACCACCACTCTGATATGATCAACTGTTTCAACATTTAAAAAATATTGCACAGATTCATACTTACTTAGGTGGATTGGTTCAATGCTGCACCTGTCCCCTGCCTGCTCTATCACTAAGAACCGAGAGATTAAACACGGTCGATCGCTCGGTTCTCAGGGCTACCTGAGCAGAGAGCTGGTGACTGTCAGTCAGTGTAATGTTCCGGTACCTTTGGTACCCTAAATTACACTTTCCACAAGTGTATGCGCCCTACCATTTACTTTTGGAAAGGTGCGCATACACCTTTAAGACTGGAGCTGTCATCACTCAGCGCCGGACTAGATGGCTATTTAAGGCGTCGGCTCTCACTCACATGTGTTCGTTCAAACACCCTTATCTGGATGCTAACCTTGCTTGAAGCTTCCATGCTTGCAAGCTTACTTCGCTGACGGAACCTCGCTGCGCTGATCCCTGTATCCCGCTACTGGATCATCCGCCTCTCCTGGACCACCCTTCGGCTGTATCGCTAATAGTGCTAAGTACCCCGCAGGGGAATTCTCTATAAACTTATACTAAGCTTACACTATCTAGCTCTGCATAGTAGAGACTGTTTATCACATCTGCATAAACTAGATTGCTAGCTCTTGAGACTACTGCTACTTTTCTGCACTGGGTTGATCTCTTTTGTATGTCCACCTGCTATTCTATCGTCTGCTATCATACAACATTGTTAAACCTTCCTGCATCCATCTGTTACTGTCTCACCTTCAAGTGTCTATCACCTACCACCTCCACTCAACCTATCCCTCAAACCTTCATCATTGTGTTACCACATATATAAAGTCACTCTAGGAACCAGCTTGCTAATTGTGTGTATTTACTGGCTGAAATAAGACCTTCCACACATGATGAGTCATTGAGGTTGGGAATGGTATCTCAGCATATCTCTTACATGACAACTGACATGGAACTATTTCTGCAGCTGAAAATCCACACCATATAAGAAACGCAGGAGCGTTATAGATTGAACGAACCTAAAAAAATGGATTCAGCAGAAATAGCCACTCAGGTGACACAATTAAAACAGCAAGTATCTGCGTTAATACACGCACTTGCTGAATTAAAAGAAGACAATCAGGCTCTGTCGCAGCAGGTAATTAGACTGACACAACTTACCTTTGCTCAGTCCCCTGAACCCAAGATAAATCCCCCTTTGGTATTTACAGGCGATCGCAAAAAATTTCGCGAATTTAAAAACGCATGTGAGTTACTTTTTTTGCTAAAACCTCGTACCTACCTTACTGATCACATTAAGGTTTGTACTATTATTTCTTACCTATCAAGCGATCCTCGAGCCTGGGCAGATTCTCTTTTTGAGAAAAACGACCAGCTTCTCAACTCCTATGCCTTGTTCCTGGCAGAGCTCACTAGCCTATATGATGACCCCAATAGGCAGAGTACTGCTGATCTTCAGTTAAGATCCTTGAAACAAGGAAGGAGGCCTGTGGAAGACTTTGTCGCAGAGTTCAAGAGGTGGACCCTTGATTCAGAATGGAATGATGCATCTCTGAAAACCCAATTTAGGCTTGGCCTATCAGAAGCCGTTAAGGACGAGCTCGCCCGAGCGGATCTGCCAAAAACCCTGGATGCATTAATACAACTCAGTATTACCATAGATAGAAGACTACGAGAAAGAAAGGCTGAAAAGATGGGAATGCCATTATCCGTTTCCTCTCGGAGTCTGGCCGTTGACCCCGTTCCTATGGAGATAGGAACCATACGCCCACCGCTATCAACTATGGAAAAAGCCAAAAGACGAAATGAAAATCTCTGCTTGTACTGTGCATCCCCGGATCACAAGATAAACGTCTGTCCCCTAGTCAACAAAAAGAAGGGTGAGTGTTCACATGTCTCTCTAGGAGGATTGACAACTTCATTCACTAACCCCTACATTTCTGTTTTTTTGACATTACAGTGGGACCAGAACAGGATTACTACTAAGGCCATGATTGACACAGGATCTTGTGGAAATTATATGGATATATGTTTTGCTGCTTTAAATAAAATTCCTATTATTTCTAAACTCAAACCTGTCTCAGTAAGTCTTATTACCGGTGTTCCGTTATGCTCTGGTCCGATCACCGATCAGACACAAGCACTTCTAGTCACTATTAACGAGTCTCATAGGGAGACTTCTACCTTCGATTTAATACCATCACCCCACTTTCCCATTGTGTTGGGACTTCCCTGGTTGCACACACACCAACCAACCATAGATTGGAAGAAACGGTCCTTGACCTTCCCTTCTTGTTATTGCGAGGAAACGTGTAACCTCCCGTTTTCCGGGAAGATTCTGTCTGTGGTGACAGATGAGATTGCACCACTATGTTATCAGGATCTTTCTGAGGTTTTTCTTGAGAAAAATGCTCAAGCATTACCTCCTCATCGAGACTATGATTGTAGCATTGATCTACTCCCAAATAGCAAATTGCCGTTCGGTCATGTTTATCCTCTTTCACAGGATGAACTTGCCCATCTCAAAACCTATTTGGATGAGAACTTGGAAAAAGGTTTTATTAGACCTTCCACTTCTTCCACAGCAGCAGGACTCTTTTTTGTTCGCAATAAAGATTCAAGTCTCAGACCTATCATCGACTACAGGAAATTGAATGCTATCACAATAAAAGATCGCTATCCTCTACCACTTATCCCTGAGCTCATTGAGCAGGTGCGTGGAGCTACCTATTTTTCAAAATTAGACCTGAAAGGAGCATACAATCTCATTCGAATCCGTGATGGACACGAGTGGAAGACTGCGTTCAGAACTAGATACGGATTGTTCGAGTATCTTGTGATGCCATTCGGCCTATGCAATGCCCCTGCAGTTTTCCAACGATTTATAAACGATATTTTTAAAGACTTACTAGATGTCTGTGTTGTGGTATATCTGGACAATATACTTATATATTCACGGACCCTGTCTGAACACATAAGACATGTAAGACTTGTATTATCGAGATTGCTTGCACATAATCTTTATGTGAAGCTGAAGAAATGCTTGTTCCATAAAGATGAGGTACTCTTTCTAGGCTACATCATATCCAAAACAGGAATCGAGATGGACATGAGTAAAATATCCTGCATTCAGGATTGGCCTACACCAACTACACGCAAGGCGCTACAGCGATTCCTGGGATTTTCAAATTTCTACAGGAAGTTCATAAAAAACTTTTCTGCTATTGTGAGACCCCTCACACAGCTCACTAGCATAAAAATACCATTTAAATGGTCAGAAGAAGCAAATAAGGCTTTCCACTTGTTAAAGACAAGGTTTACTTCCGCTCCCATATTACGCCATCCAGACCCATCCCTCCAATACATTCTGGAGGTAGATGCGTCAAACCTGGCAGTAGGAGCAATACTCTCCCAACGACCTACCCCCACTTCACCACTTCATCCAGTCGCCTTTTTTTCTAAATCCCTGAGCAGTCCCGAGATAAATTACCCCGTGGGTGAGAAGGAACTGCTTGCTATAAAATTGGCTCTGGAGAATTGGCGACATTTACTCGAAGGCACCCAATTACCAATAATTATATACACGGACCATAAAAACCTCCAATATCTTCAGACTAGCAAAACTCTCTCGCATCGACAGGTACGATGGTCACTATTCTTTCTAAGGTTTAACTTCCTAGTGACCTACACACCTGCAGTTAAGAACAAAAAGGCGGATGCACTATCACGACTAACTGAAGAAAATTACTTTGAAATTCCTTCCGTTCCTATAATACCTCACAAACGCATTATTGGAGTTGTCCGTTCCTTGAAGGAAGAGGTTCTGCATGGTATAAGGTTGGATTCACCCCCACCACAACTAAATACCGATGCAGAAGGCTTCCTCTACTACAACGACAAACTTTACATACCACCTACCCTACGCACCAAGATCTTGGAATTATCGCATGATGTGCCTATGGCAGGACATATGGGTATGACAAAGACTTTCAATTTGATTTCTCGGCAATTCTGGTGGCCTGACATGAAAACATCTATACAAAAATTCGTCTCTTCATGCAATGTCTGTGCCAGGTCCAAAATTGACACTACGAGACCATCCGGCCTACTATGCAGTCTACCAATACCCCAAACTCCATGGGAGGTTCTGTCATTGGACTTCATCGTAGAATTGCCTCCTTCCAAAGGATTTAATACCATCTTGGTGTCAGTGGACCATCTGACAAAGATGGCACATTTCATTGCTATTCGCAGACTACCTTAGTCCAAACAAACGGCAGAACTCCTGATGAAACATGTCTTCAGATTACATGGTATCCCAAAAACTCTTTTGTCTGACCGTGGATCCCAATTTATTTCTAAATTCTGGCAAGAACTATGTCACATACTACGGATTGAGCGGAAGCTCACTTCTCCTTACCATCCGCAGACCAACGGACAGACTGAAAGAGTCAACCAATGCATCGAGCAGTATTTACGTTGTTACACTTCTTACCAACAGGATGATTGGTTGGATCTTCTCCCCCTGGCAGAATTTGCCTACAACAACGCAACTCACAGTACAACCAAGCAGAGTCCGTTCTACTTGAACTATGGGTTCCATCCCTCTATTCTCCCTCCACGCATCCTTCCTTCAAATAACCCAGTAGCCTCAGACTATCTTTCCCAAATAAAGGATTCTCTGGGGTTACTAAATACTACCATTGCACACGCTCACAGTCAACAAAAGAAGTACTATGATCTTCGTAGAAGACCTTCTCCACAGTATACTATCGGGGACCTCGTTTGGCTCTCAACAAAAAACTTGAGACTGAAGATCCCTAGCAAAAAGCTTGGACCTCTGTTCTTGGGACCTTTCCCAATCAAGAAACTTATTGGAAAAGCTGCAGTGCAGCTTACATTGCCAATGGACCTAAAAATCCATCCCATTTTCCATGTGTCGCTACTAAAACCCCATGTTCCGGACCAAGGAATAAGGCCTAATATTCCACCTCTCCCTCCTGTACAAGTTGAAGGTGGAGAAGAATACGAGATAAAAGAGATTCTGGATTCTCGTATCTACAGAAGAAGACTTCAGTACTTGGTTAGATGGAAGAACTATGGGCCCCAAGACGACACCTGGCTAAACACCTCTGACATACATGCCCCTAGATTAGTCCGCAATTTTCATGCGAGATACCCAGACAAACCAGCTCCAGAGGCCTTCAGGAGCAGGCCTTAAAGGGGGGGTATTGTAATGTTCCGGTACCTTTGGTACCCTAAATTACACTTTCCACAAGTGTATGCGCCCTACCATTTACTTTTGGAAAGGTGCGCATACACCTTTAAGACTGGAGCTGTCATCACTCAGCGCCGGACTAGATGGCTATTTAAGGCGTCGGCTCTCACTCACATGTGTTCGTTCAAACACCCTTATCTGGATGCTAACCTTGCTTGAAGCTTCCATGCTTGCAAGCTTACTTCGCTGACGGAACCTCGCTGCGCTGATCCCTGTATCCCGCTACTGGATCATCCGCCTCTCCTGGACCACCCTTCGGCTGTATCGCTAATAGTGCTAAGTACCCCGCAGGGGAATTCTCTATAAACTTATACTAAGCTTACACTATCTAGCTCTGCATAGTAGAGACTGTTTATCACATCTGCATAAACTAGATTGCTAGCTCTTGAGACTACTGCTACTTTTCTGCACTGGGTTGATCTCTTTTGTATGTCCACCTGCTATTCTATCGTCTGCTATCATACAACATTGTTAAACCTTCCTGCATCCATCTGCTACTGTCTCACCTTCAAGTGTCTATCACCTACCACCTCCACTCAACCTATCCCTCAAACCTTCATCATTGTGTTACCACATATATAAAGTCACTCTAGGAACCAGCTTGCTAATTGTGTGTATTTACTGGCTGAAATAAGACCTTCCACACATGATGAGTCATTGAGGTTGGGAATGGTATCTCAGCATATCTCTTACATGACAACTGACGTGGAACTATTTCTGCAGCTGAAAATCCACACCATATAAGAAACGCAGGAGCGTTACAGTCAGCAGCTCTCTGCTATGCCCCCCTGAGCTCACTGGAGTGCTGGGCTGTGAAGGGGGCTGGAGTGGCCGGCTCAGGCTCTCAGTGGCTCACTGAGAGGCTGAGCCAGGTGCCAGGTCAAGGCATGTGGGTGGATCTCGACTTCATTGTTGCGATCTTGCCCGGGCTCTGTGATGTCAGCTGACAGTGTGCTGAACTTTAAATTCTTATCCTGATAACACCTACCACTTGGATGGCTAACTTGTTGGAAACTTCCAAAGCTATCTGAGGGGAGTCCCAATTCCGATACTGTTCGTAATGTTGTTAGTAAAAGGCACAGTCCATAGTTGTAACCATAAATCTATTATTTATCACACAGAAAGTTAGCATTATAGGTAATAGACTAGAACAGTGATGGCAAACCTTGGCACCCCAGATGTTTTGGAACTACATTTCCCATAATGCTCATGTACTCTGCAGTGAAGTTGAGCATCATGGGAAATGTAGTTCCAAAACATCTGGGGTGCCAAGGTTCACCATCACTGGACTAGATGGAGTACAATATATTTCCTGCATACTGTCCTCTTACAATCAAACTTTCTAGTTTTAGAGGGGAATGTTTTTGAGACTTTGCTCTCTTTTATGTACAAATCCTAGTAAAATGACCAGGACAGCCACAACACCAACAGCCCCAATCCATGCCATGGCTCATCTGATGGTAACTATTATCATATGATTAATGGGCAACTTTTTATTTAACAGATGTCATCTGCCTAATGGCAGGCAGAGACTACTTAAGTTCTTTGATATCCTCCTTTATCACAGACAAGGGAAAGGGAATTGTCCATTGTTACACATTTCACAGTCCTTTGGCATTCTTTCAACCAATCTTCTTCAGCCTCTCTATCACACTCTGTAGCATCTTGGAGGATAATGACAAATTTTCAACAAATTTATGGTCCTCATTTAGCCCTTCAAGCAAGACTGAACTCCAAAAACACATTGATCAGCCAGGTCCATTTCTAATTTCCAATCCAATTACTCCTATATGGTCACTGCATATTAAGGAATAGTCTCCCCGTCTTGTTAACTTTGCATAAATAATTTCTTATGGACTTCTCCCATGGAGGTAGTTTCATGATACAGAATTTCCAGGCAAGCCATTATAGCTGCTGTAGTGTCTCTCTCTCTCTTGGGCAGAACTAACAACACATGACAGGCTACATCTTCCTAAGAATGGATGGGTCAGGAAGGTATGCCAGGGGAATCTGAAAAAGTATTCAGAGTTCTTCTGGCTTTTTGCCCTGTCTGCCAAGTGAACATTTGTGTTTGGAATTTATGCCAGTGTGAATCAATATGGCACCAGGGCCATCCTGCTAGCCATGGACAGCTCTGAGGATGATGGTTCCATCATCTTTCCGACCATGCCAAAATATCTATGGGGCAGCATTTTATAGGAACTTTCTTGTTTATGTAATGAATAAACAGTATTTTTAGCTTTGGTACAGTTCTGTAGCAAGACGGTTCGATTATACAAACTTACATGAAGCACTTTGCTCAAGGAGTGCTTTTTTAATCAGGTTCCCTTTGGCTTACTCAGTGGGTTTCCCAGATACAGTGATTGACTGGCAGGTAGGCCACAAGAATACTCTAAGGCTGCATTCACATGTCAGAGTATTGATCGCGGGCAGAATCGCCGCGATTCCGCCCGCGATCCGGAAATCATTGCAAATCGCGGGACGCCTGTGCGTTGCCCGTGATTTGCAATGGCACCCCAAACGCTGTGCGAAGTTGCCGTGATTTCCGCCTGCCGAATTGCGGTAACATCGAGCAAAAAAAAATCGCGGGACGCATTACGCCCAAAACAGTACGAGAGCTTCTTTGGAGCGTAATGCGTCCCGCGATTTTCTTTGCGCGATGTTACCGCGATTCGACGGGGCGGAAATCGCAGCAACATCGCACAGCGTTTGGGGTGCCATTGCAAATCACGGGCAACGCACAGGCGTCCCGCAAATTGGCAATGATTTCCGGATCAGAAGATAGACCCTTGTCCTTCAAGACCTGGGTCTCAACAGCCAGGCCGTTAAAGCCAGCGACTGTAAAGCAGGATGGAAGATCGGACCTTGAGACAGGAGATCTTCCCGCAGAGGCAGACGCCACGGAGGCGCCACTGCCAGGTGAATAACGTCGGCGTACCAAGACCGGCGAGGCCAGTCCGGTGCCACCAGAATCACCATGTGCGGTTCCAAGACCAATCTGCGAAGGAACCGGGATAGTAACTGAATCGGAGGAAAGGCGTACATCAGACGATACTGATGCCAAGGGGCCACCAACGCATCCGAGGCATCCGCCAATGGGTCGCGCGTTCTTGCCACGAACCTTTCCACCTTTCGTTTAGCCGGGATGCGAACAGATCCACATCTTGGGATCCCCACTTCGCACACAGCATCTGAAAGACCTTCGGGTGTAGGGACTATTCCCCCTGGTCCAGGGTCTGGCGGCTCAGATAGTCTGCCTACCAATTCTCCAAACCCGGAATGTGAACTGCCGAAATCGCCGGGACATGAGTCTCGGCACCAAGACAGGATGTCGGTCACCTCCCGGGCCGCTCGAGCACTCCTGGTGCCCCCCTGGTGGTTGATGTAAGCCACCGCGGTGGCATTGTCCGTCTGTACGCGAACAGGCAGGCCCTGGAGACGGTCCGACCACTGGAAGAGACAGAGTTTTATCGCTCGTAGTTCCAGCACATTTATCGGGAGGGAGGATTCCTCCTCCAACCAAGTGCCCTGGGCAGACAGGGTGCCCAGGACTCCACCCCAGCCCGACAGGCTGGCATCCGTGGTAACCACTGTCCACACCAACGGGCGGAAGGACTTGCCTTCCGCCACAGACGGGTACTGGATCCACCACAGAAGAGCCAATCTGGTCCGGCGACTCAAGGAGACCTCCAGATCCAAGGACTGAGGAAGTCTGTCCCACCTGGCCAGGATCTCCATCTGGAGAGCCCGTGTGTGGAACTGGGCAAAGGGAATTGCCTCGAAGGCCGACACCATCAAACCCAGGCCCCGCATGCAGGCCCTGAGCGACGAGGACGAATTGTCCCTGAGGGATCAGATTTCGTCCTGCAAAGTCCGGAGTTTGTCCTCCGGCAAGAATACCTTTGCCTGAGCAGAGTCCAGAACCATTCCCAGATAGGAAAGGCGAAGCAACGGAGACAACGCAGATTTTTGAACGTTGATGGTCCATTCGAACTCCTGGAGCGTCTGTACCGTGATGGACAGATCGCGCACAAGGTCCTGACTGGCACGCGATCTCAGAAGCAGATCGTCCAGGTACCCCAGGACCGCAATGCCCTGGGCCCGCAGCAGGCCCAGAACCGGTGCCAACACCTTGGTAAATACCCTGGGTGCCGAAGCGAGACCGAACGGTAACGCCACAATCTGGTAGTGGTCCTCCGCGATAGCGAACCGAAGGTACCGCTGATGACCCTTTGAAAATGGGGATGTGCAGGTACGCATCCTTCAGATCTATCGAAGCCAGGAATTCTCCTGGACTCAGGGAGGCCACAACCGAACGGAGAGACTCCATTCGAAACTTCCGAACACGCACGAAGTGGTTCAGCGCTTTTAGGTCCAGAATAGGATGCACTTTGCCCTCCTTCCTGGGCACAGTGAACAGATTCGAATAAAACCCCCGAAACCTGTCCCGATGAGGCACCGGGACAATCACCCCCTGAGCAAACATGTCCTGCACCGCTTGATGCAAGTCCTGCAGACGCCCCGGAAGTAGCTGGAGATTGGAGGGAAAGAATCTGTCCGCCAGCCTGGAAAGGAATTCGATCTTGTAACCTGATCGAACGATTTCTTGGACCCACCTGTCCGAGATCCGGAGCAGCCAAGGTTGGAGGAAACCGCGCAAACGTCCCCCCACCCCAGAAATGGGTGAGGGCGCCCCTTCAGGCAGAGGCGGAGTGTCCCGCCGAACCGGCATTGCCGGTCTTCTGCTTACCCGCCCAGGGCTTCTTCTGGTTGCCCTGGGCCTTGAAGGGCTTGAAGGGCCCTTGGATTGGATCCGAAAGGCATGAAAGGACCCCTGATTTGATCTAGGCGCAGAACCCCGCTTTCCACGGAAAGACTTGTTCTTCGGGTTCTGGGGTAGCATAGTGCTCTTACCCCCCGTGACGCCCTTCACCAGGGTATCCAACGCCTCGCCAAAAAGGCGAGAGCCAGCATAGGGAAAATCAGCAACAGTTTTCCGTGAGGACTGGTCGGCCGACCAGCTCTTCAGCCATATCAGTCGCCGGTTAAGCACCGCGACACTCGAGAGGCGAGCCACCAAGGGGGCCTCATTTAGGGCTGCATCACACAGATACATGACTCCTTGATGGATCTGATCCACCATTTCCAGTCATGCAGGCGGCATGTCATCGGACACTAGGTTGCTTCTAAGCACCTTAATCCAATCAGCCACCGTCTGAGCCACCATAACGGACGCGAAAACCGGTTTGAGCAACGAACCCGCCACCGTATAGGAATGGCGGGCTAGAGACTCCAACCGCCGGTCCGTGGGATCCCGGAAAACCGGGGTATCCTCAGTAGGAACCAAGGTAGACTTGTTCAGCACGGCCACAGTGTGATCTACCTGTGGAGGCACACACCATCGCGATTCCGTAGCCGGCGCAAAAGGATAAAGCAATTTGAACCTGACTAGGTACCAGGAATGGACGTTTTAACGTGCGCCACATTTCATTAACAGTGTAATGGAATTCCGCTGGGCAGGGAAAAACCTGCGCAGACTTGCGGGTCCTGTGCGTCCCAAATGAGGACACAACGCCCGGAGGACAGGGCTCATCCTCTAAATGTAAGGTTTCCTTAACAGAAACAATCAACTCATCCATGGTCGCCCGTTCTTCGGGTGACCCTGGGGAGGATGTATCAACACCCTCCTCCTCAGCCTCCCCCTCAGACCCTGGGGGGTCTAAGGATGAGCGGGACCCTGAAAAGGGCACGCTCGCAGCAGCAGCATCCATATCCCCATCTGAATCAGAAGAGAGAGACAGCCTTGGCCGTTTTCTCGCAGCCCGTTCAGACATCAGCATTTCCATATTTGCCACTAAAGTCGCAACCACAGCAGCCAGATCAGGTCGCAGCTGGGCCACAGGAGAACTGGGGCCCCCCACTAAAGCTGGAGGAAACTTGCTTTCCTGAGAATCCATGGCTCAAGATAATAAAAAACTACAGTGCAAAAAGTAATGTACTGTCCCCTTAAATAGCGCTGCGGAGTGCACAGCCCACCGTCACTGTCACAGCTATGGAGACCCCCAAAAGGAGAAAGAAACTGAGCCAGAAGCAGTATGCAGAAGAAGACTGAGAGAGATACACTGCAGAGCCCGCAGATCGTTGCTACCTGTGCCTGTGCTGTCTGAGAGGAAGAGGAAATGCTGCTGGAGGGGGCTGGCCATAAGCCAGACCCCAGGGAAAATGGCTGGCCCATAGGGATGCATAGGAGGCTATGCCAAGATGGCCGCCGACATTCGGCCGAACCGATCGTTCCACCGCCCACAAAATGGCGGCGGATGGCGCCAAAATGAGCTGTATACTCGCCCCAGAGGGGCTATACGCTTGTGCACAGTAAAAAAACATGGCGGACCGCGCGATTTTTCCCCCGCAGCGGTCGCCGCACAAACACACAAGTCTGTACCCCCAAACATGCACCTAAGGTGACACTGGGACAGGGACCCCCGGCAAACATACAGATCTGCACACAGCGAACCCCACAGGGATCGCACAGGGAGTCACACAGGCACAGACATGGGGACACACAGCAACACAGACTGCCACCCCAGGCAGAGGCCCCACACAGAAAGTACTTACCTGTACCCGATGGCGTGGGGGAGCCTCTATGCACGGATAAACCTCTGTCCTCATCTGACAGGGAGTGCCGTGAGCCAGGGACATGACGCTGCAGTATCGCAGACAAGTCCTGTACGGCTGCATCCCTGTAGCGAACAGGGATGGGTCGTTCTTAATGCCAGGGCGAACCATAGCTGAACGCTCGATGGCGGGCTGGGGGTCCATCTGACCCTCTGTGCCCTGGAGAACCAGGGCGGCCAGTCCGAATCCCAGCACCGCATGATCCATCTTCATCCGAAGAATAAACTAACACTAGAGCTGGCAAAATAAACAGCTAGTAAAGTGAGAGAAAAAAACTGACATTTAAAAGAAAATCAAATAAAAGATTTAGGAAGGCTGAGACTGAAGCCCCAGCACAAGGTAGCCTGACTATTCCTAAGCTAGGCAAACTAAAACTGAGTTGGGAGTGGTGATGCAGGGGGGGGGTATTGACCAGATGGGACAGCCCCCGTGGGTGTGTATATGCTAATGCCTTTTGTCTTTTGACTAAGTCTATATGCCTAGCTATTCCTACGGATGGGTGGACAATACCCAATAGTGATGACTTAGAGGAGGCGGCGACTGTCGGAGGACGTAAGAGAAAAAAACATTTAGGGGCAAAAAAAGTTGATTGTGGCCCTGTCTGCATATGTTACAGTGAGATACACCCATTGCATACTGTTGTATTGTGCCTTGCAATAAAAAAAAACATTTAGGGGCAAAACAGTTGATTGCGGCCCTGTCCGCATATGTTACAGTGAGATACACCCATTGCATACTGTTGTATTGTGCCTTGCAATAAAAAAAAACATTTAGGGGCAAAAAAAGTTGATTGTGGCCCTGTCTGCATATGTTACAGTGAGATACACCCATTGCATACTGTTGTATTGCGCCTTGCAATAAAAAAAAAAAAAAACATTTAGGGGCAAAAAAAGTTGATTGTGGCCCTGTCTGCATATGTTACAGTGAGATACACCCATTGCATATTGTTGTATTGTGCCTTGCAATAAAAAAAACATTTAGGGGCAAAAAAAAGTTGATTGCGGCCCTGTCCGCATATGTTACAGTGAGATACACCCATTGCATATTGTTGTTTTTTTTTTTTTTTATTGCAAGGCGCAATACAACAATATGCAATGGGAGTATCTCACTGTAACATATGCGGACAGGGCCGCAATCAACTTTTTTTGCCCCTAAATGTTTTTTTTTTATTGCAAGGCGCAATACATTTAGGGGACAGAAAGATATTAAATTGCGGCTTAGTCTGTATCTGTACGTGTGAGATACACTCGTTGGATACTGTTGTTCTAGTCCGCTATTCAATAAACACCCATTTAGGGAAAAAATATTTAATTACGGCCTAGTCTGTATCTGTACGTGTGAGATACACCCGTTGTATACTGTTGTTCTAGTCCGCTATTCAATAAACAACCATTTAGGGAAAAATATTACATTGCGGCTTAGTCTGCATATTTTACTGTGAGATACACTCATTGGATACTGTTGTTCTATTCCGCTATTCAATAAACACCCATTTAGGGAAAAAATATTACATTGCGGCTTAGTCTGCATATTTTACTGTGAGATACACTCATTGGATACTGTTGTTCTATTCCGCTATTCAATAAACACCCATTTAAGGAAAAAAGATTACATTGCGGCCTAGTCTGAATATGTTACAGCTCAACAAGGCACACAGGTCTCGCATGGAGGCCCAGTTACTGGTGGTGAAGTGGTGCTGTTCCGCAGAGCGACTCATGCGTGCGTGCTGCAGCTGATACTCCACTATGGCCTGCTACTGCTCGCACAGTCTGGCCAGCTTGTGCAAGGTTGAGTTCCACCTTGTGGACACGTTACATATGAGGCGGTGAGCGGGAAGGCCGAAGTTACGTTGCAGCGCTGACAGGCGAGCAGCAGCAGGGTGAGAACGCCGAAAGTGCACACAGACGGCCTGCACTTTCTGCAGCAGCTCTGACATATCGGGGTAATTTCTAAGGAACCTCTGCACCACCAAATTCAGCACATGCGCCAGGCAAGGGATGTGTGTCAAACCGGCTAGGCCCAGAGCTGCTACGAGATTTCGCCCCTTATCGCACACCACCAGGCCGGGCTTGAGGCTCACTGGCACCAACCACTCATCGGTCTGCTGTTCAATGCCCCTCCACAACTCCTGCGCGGTGTGTGGTTTTTCCCCCAAACAGGCACGTTTTAAAACTGCCTGCTGTCGTTTACCCCTGGCTGTGCTAAAGTTGGTGGTGAAGGTGTTACGCTGACCAGATGAGGAGGCGGTAGAGGATGAGGAAGCGGAGTAGGAGGAGTTAGGAACAGGAGGCAAACTGAAGCGCACTGCAATCCTCGGTGGTGGAAGGACATGCGCCAAACTGCTATCCGCCTCAGGCCCAGCCGCCACTGCATTTACCCAGTGTGCTGTTAGGGAGATATAACATCTCTGACCGTGCTTACTGGTCCACGTATCCGTAGTTAGGTGGATCTTGCCACAGATGGCGTTGCGCAGTGCACACCTGATTTTGTCACCCACTTGGTTGTGCAGGGAAGGGATGGCTTGCCTGGAAAATTAGTGGCGGCTAGGCACGATGTACTGTGGGACAGCCACCACCATAATGCTTTTAAAACTCTGCGTCTCCACCAGCCGGAATGACAGCATTTCAAAGGCCAGGAATTTTGAAATGCTGGCATTCAGGGCCAGGGATCGCGGGATTTGTAGGGGGGTACTTCCTCTTCCGCTCCAGTGCTTGGGAGATAGAAAGCTGAACGCTTCCATGGGACATTGTGGAGATGGTTGTTGGTGACCCAGGTGGTGGTGTTGCTGGGAGATCCTCTGTTTGCGGGGTGGCAGGTGCCACTGTCACTACAGAGGTGGATGAAGAGGCCGAGACTGCAGCAGCAGAAGAGGAAGCAGGAGGAGCCAGAGACCTTTTTTGAGGTGTCTACTCCACTGCAGCTAGTGCTTTGCACTTAGATGCCTGATTTCGGAATTCAGCAGTTGGCACCTGTGTTTCGTCATTATCTGAGACGTGCTGCGATGGTTCTCCCATGTACTCATCTTGAGACATAAGTGGTTGGGCATCGGTGCACTCAATCTCTTCCACTTCTGGGGCAGGGCTAGGTGGATGGCCCTGGGAAACCATGCTAACAGAGTCATCAAAAAGAAGAAGAGACTGCTGCATGACTTGGGGCTCAGACTGCTTGCCTGATTTGCAAGGGGGTGAGGTGAAAGACTGATGGACATCGGCTGCAGGTGGCAACTCTGACCTTTCAGCAGAAGACTGGGTGGGAGACAATGTGAAGGAACTGGAGGCGCTGTCAGCAACCCAATCTCCTATCGCCTGTTCTTATTCTGGCCACAACATTTGTAGAGGCGCATTAGGCCCTGCCAAATACTGCTGTAAGGTTCTGTCACCTACTCGCAGCTGAGAAAGGTGTTTCACTTGTACGTATAGCTACTACAGATCGACCACGTCCTCTCCTTGCAACAGGAGCTCCACCAGCAGCACCACCACCCAGCACTAACATGGTGGAGCATTATTTGTGCACACGCCTAGACTTACTGAATGACGGGTCTGCCCCTTCAACTTCTGGGTCTCCAAATTGGGCACATGGCCTGAGCTTGCCCTTTACGCCTTGGAGATGCTGGCCTGCCCTGCAGCCAGTGTATTATCTGAACGTGTATTTAGCACGGTTGGGGGCGTTATCACAGACAAGCGCAGCCGCCTGTCCAGAGCCAATGTGGACAAGCTCACGTTCATTAAAATGAACCAGGCATGGATCCCACAGGACTTGTCCGTACCTTGTGCAGAATAGACATGTATACCGGCCTTACCAAAACCAAAACCAGTGTTGGCTACCTCGTCCTCCTCCTCCACTGCCGCTTCCACCTACACCCCCATATCCACCGCCATATCCACCGCCACCTCAACATCCTACTCCATATGGGCCTCGTCCTCCTCCTCCTACATCATTCAAGATGATTCTTTTTCTGTTTTTTATGTTATTTTAGGTTATTTCCCTATCCACATTTGCAGAGCACTTGCCATGCTCTTGATTTTGCTGCCATTTTCAGCCCTCTAGCCCTTTCCATGTTTGTTTTAGAGGCATTTCAGCACTCAAAAGTTCGGGTCTTCATTGACTTCATTGCTTCATTGACTTCCATTTGTTCATTGTGGTGCGCTGGAAAAAAAGGGGCAGGTGCATTAAAAGTTCCACTCAAAATGAAAGGACTGCCTTAGCACAGCATAACACATGTTAACAAGCATTTAGGTAGTAACACACCACAAAGGGGTCAATGTAACCTATCACTTTTTCCTAAAGTGAAACAAGTTTTTTGTTTCATATTATCCCTCCCCTTTACCTTTTGCACAAATGCTAGAAAAATAAATATATACAGTATATACATATATATATATATATATATATATATATATATATATATATATATATATATATATATATATATATATATATATATATATATATATACATATATACAGGGCTTTTTTTCTCAAAGAATAGGTGCTGGAACTCACCTTCCCCGCCCACAACCCCACCCCAACTCCGCCCACATCCCCACCCCCAGCCACGCCTTCCTCAGAGGTGAAAATTACACGGTCGCCAAATAGTACAGGAGATGGCCAGAAACTGCAGACATACTACAGGAGATGGTCAGAGACTGCAGACATGCTACATGAGATGGTCAGAGACTGCAGACATGCTACAGGAGAGGGTCAGAGACTGCAGACATACTACAGGAGAGGGTCAGAGACTGCAGACATGCTACAGGAGAGGGTCAGAGACTGCAGACATGCTAGAGGAGAGGGTCAGAGACTGCAGACATGCTACAGGAGAGGGTCAGAGACTGCAGACATGCTATAGGAGAGGGTCAGAGACTGCAGACATGCTACAGGAGAGGGTCAGAGACTGAAGACATGCTACAGGAGAGGGTCAGAGACTGCAGACATACTACAGGAGAGGGTCAGAGACTGCAGACATGCTACAGGAGATGATGTGAACCATATTACATGGGGACACAGACAAGAACACATTTATAGTACAGCAAGAAAGGGGTTAAACCTCTGACAATATCTTTATGACAGTTCCTGTCCCAGGGTTAGGAATTGGGAAGGGGGGAGGAGAAGTGTCCTTTTTGGGGGAGAAGTCTCCTTCCAGTGGTGTCACAGAAATAGGAAATCTCCCCCATTGGCATTACATGGTCAGGAAGTGAGGGGAAGTCTCCCTCTAGTGGGGTCAAAGGACAGGAATCACAGCATAGGAAGTGAATGGAAGTAAAGACCAGACAGACTGCTTTCCACATTCTATCTATTTTTAACACAATAAAATTAAGGTTGGATGTTAGGCTGTGATGATGACATGCTGAGCCATGTGCTTCCCCAGCAACTTCCAACCTCCTGCTGCACACTGACTCTGCATGTTCTATCTGTGTTATGGAGGGGTCAGGGGGATGGAGCTTCCTGATAACAGCAATCATCTCCTCTATACACAGATTACCCCCATACCTGTTCAGTGCACACAGTCACAGAGGAGCCAACTACAGATTCCACTTCATCTGTCCACCTGACTGTCCGCACACCACCCCTACTGGTCAGAGGACAGAACAACCACTGCCAACAGTAGAGCTAAAGAGTTTTTTATGACCACATTAAAGCCATTTGAGCTGTCTCCTGGATGGATGGACAGAGCCTGGTGAATGTCTTAGCTGCAGACCTCTGTCACTGTGGATGTTGTGTGAACAAGGCCTATAGGTCTAAACCCCTGGTGCCCACAATGCTGTCCTTTGGTACTTGGACCCCAGCAGACTGCAGTGGGAAAATTCATTTATAAAGGTAAGATAGCAGGAATCTGTACTTACCTCATGTAATATTCCCCTAGTCTCTCAGTCTTCTGGCTTGTCTTCAGCAGTCACCAGCGACATGGCTCTGAGCCATGCTGGAGGAGGTGGGTGGAGCCAAAACTCACTAGTCACGGAGGAGGAAGAAGTTCCTCCTCCGTTCTACTGCTTCTGCCAGTTTTTCAGATAGGACACATCCGTGGCTGAGGTAGCATGGAGGGTGCTGGGGTGAGCGGGACTGAGAGTTGTAGCAGGCTCACCTGGTTCTCTCCCCTGTATGGTGGCTGCTGTGTGTGCAGTGTCGGCCATGCTGGGATCCTTTGCAGAGCGGGTGGCAGGAGTCACGGCGGTGCTGCTGTAGGAGCGGGATCTCTCTCTCTCCTGCGATGCCCTGTCTTGCAGGGATGATCGGGTCCTTCCGGGGCAGCTTTTAATGCTGGTTTATGGTGCGGGAGCCTGGCTCGCTCACTCCTGCCTCATGAGTGCCAGAACTGGAAGAAGGAAGTCGTTCCCTCCTCCGCTCTGAATGCTGGGTCCTCTCCTCGGCCGCATAACGTGACGTCACTGGTTGCTAGACGCCAAGCGGCAGGCGATTCTAGCAACCAGTGCTAGAGGCAGCGGACAGTGCAGGGCAGCGCTGCTGCTCCTGTATTACATGACACAGCTTCAGTGCCCCCCATCTCTGGCAGCTCGGTGCACCAGCCCAGGATTGGCCCTGGAGCATGGAGAGGACAGGGTTGCCAAAGGTTCCGGAACGGCGTTCCGGTTCGTTCCGGCAGAAAAAAAGCCCTGCATATATATATATATATATATATATATATAGCACCCTCTAAGGTAGGTGCTAGGCAAAACATACCTGTGACCCTGTTCTGCTTATCAGGAAGGTCTGATCTGTTAGTTTAGCCTGTTACATGTTTCCAAGTGTGATTCACTGGGTCTGAAGGGGGGGGGGTCCCCACTGCAGCCAATGAGGGAGCTCATTAGACAGTGGAGGAAAGCTAGCCAGTGGCACACTGTTTTATGTCAGTTCCAGTGGGAGGGCATTCATGCAATGCATCCTGGGATTGCACATAAATAGGAGGGGAGCATTTGACAGGGTGTCTTTGGGTGGGAAGCCAGGTCCCAGGAGGAGGGTGATGGTTGTCTCTCCTCCTGTTGCTGAGGAAGGTTGTCCAAGCAGTCAGCCTAGGGACCAGTGGAGGATCCAGTGTGTGGTGAGCTGTGGGGCAGGATTCTTCTGGAAAACCAGTGTTGTGAGTACTCAAGATCTGCCCAGGGGTCTGCCTAAGAGAGGGGGCCACTCCAGAAAGGTCAAGGGGATCAGCTAACCCGGGATGTTACAGTAAAGGGGGTGCCAAGTTGTGAAGCCCTGAAGAATAGGGAATAAAGAGGGCGCCAGAAAGGGCCCTGAAGTGTCTCAGCAGTACAGTCTACATTACAAGTCAGCTACCTCAGGAAGGAGTACCTTAGGGAGCTTAAATGACTTTTCACAGTCAAAAGTGAAGCTAAAGTAAGCGGCCTAGCCGTGACCAGCGTCAGTCAGTGTTAACCAGCATCAGTCAGCAATAACCAGCGTCAATCAGTAGTTCTGTATAGTCCCTGCCTATTTTGTGCATAGTTCAGTTGTTGGAGTATCCCACTCATCCCTTCTCCTATCCAAGATCTCAATAAACCCTAAAAACCAAAGAAACTGGACTGGTTCTTGTCTGAGGTAATCACACTAGGAAACATGCTTAAATGTCCCACTGTTGCTAATGGTAACCCAGGGAAACCCACACTCAGCAGCTCCCATGGGAGTAGTGCTACATATATATGGCTGTGTGTTGAGTTATTTTTAGGGGACAGCAAATGTACACTGTTATACACACTGTACACTCACTACTTTACATTGTAGCAAAGTGTCATTTCTTCAGTGTTGTCACATGAAAAGATATAATAAAGAATTTACAAAAATGTGAGGGTTGTACTTACTTTTCTGAGATACTATATACAGTGCCTTGCGAAAGTATTCGGCCCCCTTGAACTTTGCGACCTTTTGCAACATTTCAGGCTTCAAACATAAAGATATAAAACTGTAATTTTTTGTGAAGAATAAACAGCAAGTGGGACACAATCATGAAGTGGAACGAAATTTATTGGATATTTCAAACTTTGTTAACAAATAAAAAACTGAAAAATTGGGCGTGCAAAATTATTCAGCCCCTTTGCTTTCAGTGCAGCAAACTCTCTCCAGAAGTTCAGTGAGGATCTCTGAATGATCCAATGTTGACCTAAATGACTAATGATGATAAATAGAATCCCCCTGTTTGTAATCAAGTCTCTGTATAAATGCACCTGCACCGTGATAGTCTCAGAGGTCCGTTTAAAGTGCAGAGAGCATCATGAAGAACAAGGAACACACCAGGCAGGTCCGAGATACTGTTGTGGAGAAGTTTAAAGCCAGATTTGGACACAAAAAGATTTCCCAAGCTTTAAACATCCCAAGGAGCAGTGTGCAAGGGATAACATTGAAATGGAAGGAGTATCAGACCACTGCAAATCTACGAAGCCCTGGCCGTCCTTCTAAACTTTCAGCTCATACAAGGAGAAGACTGATCAGAGATGCAGCCAAGAGGCCCATGATCACTCTGGATGAACTGCAGAGATCTATAGCTGAGGTGGGAGACTCTGTCCATAGGACAACAATCAGTCGTGTACTGCACAAATCTGGCCTTTATGGCCATTTCTTAAAGATATCCATAAAAAGTGTTGTTTAAAGTTTGCCACAAGCCCCCTGGGAGACACACCAAACATGTGGAAGAATGTGCTCTGGTCCGATGAAACCAAAATCAAACTTTTTGGCAACAATGCAAAACGTTATGTTTGGCCTAAAAGCAACACAGCTCATCACCCTGAACACACCATCCTTACTGTCAAACATGGTGGTGGCAGCATCATGGTTTGGGCCTGCTTCAGCAGGGACAGGGAAGATGGTTAAAATTGATGGGAAGATGGATGGAGCCAAATACAGGACCATTCTGGAAGAAAACCTGATGGAGTCTGCAAAAGACCTGAGACTGGGATGGAGATTTGTCTTCCAACAAGACAATGATCCAAAACATAAAGCAAAATCTACAATGGAATGGTTCACAAATAAACATATCCAGGTGTTATAATGGCCAAGTCAAAGTCCAGACCTGAATCCAATCGAGAATCTGTGGAAAGAACTGAAAACTGCTGTTCACAAACGCTCTCCATCCAACCTCACTGAGCTCGAGCTGTTTTGCAAGGAGGAATGGGCAAAAATCTCAGTCTCTCAATGTGCAAAACTGATAGAGACATACCCCAAGCGACTTACAGCTGTAATCGCAGCAAAAGGTGGCGCTACAAAGTATTAACTTAAGGGGGCTGAATAATTTTGCACGCCCAATTTTTCAGTTTTTTATTTGTTAGAAAAGTTTGAAATATCCAATAAATTTCGTTCCACTTCATGAATTGTGTCCCACTTGTTGTTGATTCTTCACAAAAAATTACAGTTTTATATCTTTATGTTTGAAGCCTGAAATGTGGCAAAAGGTCGCAAAGTTCAAGGGGGCCGAATACTTTCGCAAGGCACTGTATATATATATATATATATATATATATATACACTATATATACACTGCTCAACAAAAAAATAAATGAAATGCAATGGCAAATGCCAATCGAGCTCCACAGTGCTGGGCAGTGAGCACAGTACCCACTAGAGAACGTTGGGCCCTCAGGCCACCCTCATAAAATCTGTTTCTGATTGTTTGGTCAGAAACATTCACACAAGTGGCCTGCTGGAGGTCATTTTGTATGGCTCTGGTAGTGCTCATCCTGTTCCCCCTTGCACAAAGGAGCAGATACCAATCCTGCTGATGGGTTAAGGACCTTCTACGGCCCTGTCCAGCTCTCCCAGAGTAACTGCCTGTCTCCTGGAATCTCCTCCATGTTCTTGAGTCTGTGCTGGGAGAAACAGCAAACCTTCTGGCAATGGCACATATTGAATGCCATCCTGGAGGAGTTGAACTTCCTGTGCAACCTCTATAGGGCCCAGGTTTCGCCTCATGCTACCAGTAGTGACACTGACCCTATCCAAATGCAAAACTTGGGAAAAAACAGTCAGAAAAGATGAGTAGGTAAAAAAATGTCAGTGGCCTCCACCTGTGAAACCATTTTGTTTCGGAGGTCGTCTCATTGTTGCCCATCTAGTGCCACTATTGTGAATGTCATTAACACTAAAGCAGCTGAAACTGATCAACAACCCCCTCTGCTACATAATTTACCAGATCAATATCCCAGGAGTTTAATTTAATTGATGATATACTCTGAATAAAAAGTGTTCCTTTAATTTTTTTGAGCAGTGTATGTGTATATATATATATTATATATATATTTATATATTTTACAATTTTTGCTACATCACAGTTATGCCAGGAGGCAGTATGTTACTAAGCCACAACTTTCCGGGCGCATGTGTGCACACGCGGTCACATATTTGGTGTAGTACTATAGTGGCCATCTAGCAGAAGCTGGCAGCCTTAGTGCACATGCATGGAAATCCATCATGCACATGCAGATGCGCCGCCAGTCTCCGCCAGCTACTAAATACCTGATGAACAACCGTCGGCGCATCTATGCATGGTGCTTTTTTTTTTTTTAACAATGGAGTAGAATAGGGGCTGGGGGAGGAGGATCTGCACAGTTAGGTGTTGCTTTACCTTATTTGTAAGAAGCCAATGTTGTAATGGGGCAAGACTTGTCAAGTAATGGGGAATCCAAAATTCATTGAGAAAACAGTACCTACATCATGAGTTTATCACTGGTAAAACATAGGGATTAACCTGGATTACCACCAGCTCCCAGTATTCTGACATGGCTCCCTCCTCCAAGTTGCTGTCACTTCAGTCACCTCATCAGTGTTTAACATTGTTGGAAATGCAACATGGTTAGTTGAAAAAAAAACAAAAAAACTACTGAAGGTACAAAGTATCTAACAAGTAGTAATATGGTGAATAATGGCACTTTTCCACTGCAAGTACCGGCTCGTACCAGGTCGGCTCTACTCGGCCCTGCTTGGCCTGGTTTGCTTTTCCACTGCTGGTACTGCATGGTATAGTGTCGGAACGGTTCGGTACGGTATGGTATAGGTTTGCTTTTCCACTAAAGTAGTACTAAGTTAAGTGGGTGGGATAACAACGGGGTGGGTGGGATTCTCTGACCAATCAGTGGCTAGTAGTGACTGCATGCAAAGGATTGTGGGATATGGTACCAGTTTGGTACCTGTTGGAACCACAATCGAGTAGGTACTGTTTTTCAGGGCCGTACCGTTCGGTTCCATGCAGTGGAAAAGCAAACCTATACCGTACCGTACCGAACCGTTCCGACCCTATACCATGCGGTACCAGCAGTGGAAAAGCACAAAAGCAGGCCGAACTGGTACGGTTCCATGCAGTGGAAAAGCGCCATAAGACATGTAAATGGAGCTAAGTGCTATGGGAGTCACAAAAAAGCTAATTTAGTGCTTTTTGCCTTTTTATTTTTTTAGCAACAGCTTGTATGAACTGCTTGATAATGTGACATTTATCTGTGAAAATCTGAGTAGTAAAGAGATTTTTTTTGTTGCTAATATCAGGTTAAAATCACTTTGCTTACATTTGTTCCAAACATAGACATTTAAAGACAATGTAGAGTGACCAAGAGTAGAGTTAAACGTGTGACCAATTCTTTTTTCCGGTGCAATTTTTACAAGTTTAGTATAAATGTGTCATTGCTTTGGAGATTTTTTATCTTGAAATATTAAATCATTTTGTATTTTTATTGACTGAGCATTGTGTAAAAAGTCTGTTTGATCCTTCTTCCACTGTCCCCAAACCATCTCCTGATAGAACAGAGCCTTGGGGGCAAGCTGCACATGCTCAGTTTGGTGTGTATTTCTACAGAGTTTTTTCTGTTTTTTTGGGAGAGTGCATGTGATCAGCACAGGGCCAACCAACATAATCCAGACAGAGGGTCAGGGGTCATGCAGACTCAAAGGACAACCAGGGGAGAATGAAAACTCCTCCTACAAGCTTTAACCAAACACTGATAGAAGTCACAAGACTCCTATATACTGCTGGTCACGGTCAAAAAATGTATTTAGCAGTTTATATTTACTAAAATAATTGCATTTCCATGTTCTGTGTACTGTGGGAGACCAGATATAGTGAATGCAGGTGTTGCACATATGCTGAAAGTATGGTCAATAATTCTAATGTGTGCAGGGATCGGGCTGGGTGAAACCAGAAGTGTTTTTATTGAAAGGTTTTTGCAATGACATAAAGCATGAACTTCAGTCTGATAGACAGGATAGCAACTGCTATTCTGTTCCTACATAATAATATATATATATATACATATATATATATATATATATATATATATATATATATATATATATATATATATATATATATATATATAAAACATTCACATATACAGGAATAACATCCTCATAGAAAATAATAAACAATTTAACATGTGCCGATATGTTATTACTCATTCTGCACCAATGTGGTCTAATAATATAATATGATATAAAAAACATAACACTATGATAATCACATTTCCGGTACACTGGCGCCATGTGACCTGTCAGTGTGATCCACTAACATTTGTGCAATGTGTTATTTAATCACACAGTAGCGACAGCAGCCTTTACTGATCACAGGGATGTAAATGAAATCATTCTTGTCTTGTCTATAGCCCTAAATATGCTCCCTCTTACCTGCAAAGACATAAAGCATGACCTTCAGTCTGATAGACAGGATAGCAACTGCTATTCGTTTCCCACCAGAAACAAAGGTCTGTCTTTTTTGGTTCCACCTGCTATATTAGCAGTGTTCCATTAAAATGTACACTCCGTCATTCAGGCTTTTAACTCAATGCTGCCCTCTACTGGTGCTTTAACAGAAATGCCATGAGTTTTACTTTCTCTATGAACAGAACTATAATCCTGAACTGCTGGAGCTGGCAATGTGATACTTATTAGATTTTTTTTTTTTTAAGGGGTACCTGGTTTTTGGCATCCCTTACACAGGGTACTGGGTTTGGAAACAATTTAGGTTAAAAAAAGAAAAATCAAAACATGATCTATGAATGGAGGATGGGTGGATGACTGAAGGGTCCACCTCCTTCATTCATACAGTAGAAGCTGCAGTGCAGCTTTAGCTTATATGAAAGAAAGTGGGTGGGTGGAAAGGGCAGACATAGTTGGGCATTCTTGATGAGTGCCTGCTACAGCACTTTCAGCTCTAATAAACCTTTCAACACTGGAAGATTACATCATGGGGTAGTGGGGCATAAACATTTCAAAGGACCTGTACATCCGGCTCCGGATTACCTCATATCCGGTTTGCATGTGATGGGGACCGCGATCTTGCGTACCGTGGCGCCAGCCGGGTCAGGCTGCGCCACGCCCTATGGGTGTGACCGCACCTGATCGGGACACATTTAAACCAAGCCGTCTGTATCGAAGGCTTGGTGGACATGCGGGGGAGGTGAGAGATCCCCTTCGACCCCATGGATCCTTGAATATTCATATTTTGAAAAAGCGGATACAGATGCAATTATCCCCTATTGCTTGGAGCCTGGAACGCCTTTATTGCTATAGCCGATTATCCTTTTGGCCATGTGAGTTTTGTATTTTAAATACTACCTACATGGGGCACCTATATATACAAATAAGGGGTTTCTACTTTTTGTTTTGCATGTACCTTTGCTCTTATATAATATGCTTGGGGACTGTCAGTCTGGGAATGCGCAGCCCCTAGGCATTAAAGTAGGTTGGCCTTTTTGATATACCACGCTTCTTATGTGACTATGGAGATGGCAGTTATATACTGTATAGTCAAATCAGTGATATATATGCCGCTTTTGATTACTCTTATAGAAAATAAATAAATATTTATTTATCGTATCTAAGTAAGTTTATATTCTTGCTAACTAGCTATGATAGTAAATATTTTGCAGGCACATTTTAAACCAACTATATTTTAGTGTTTTTTTTCTGCTTTAAAGCAATATGGGAGAAAATATGAAAAAAAGAAAAAAACAAATAATATTCTTTATTCACTATATGCTGATATTTGCATCTCCATAACCACATTGACTACTATTCTCATTATATGACTTAAACTATAGGTCAACTAGTCAAATACTTATAATGAGCCTGTATTATTATATTGTAGGTTATCCATACTAAGGATCTTTTGTCCATGAATGTGTCCCCACTCTCAATATGATTCTGGATCGGGGTATGTCTTGACCGTCATGTTCTGCCTATGGCTGCACAATTTTTGCGTTTTTTTTATATACTGCCTAACTATATGTGGGAACTTGGGGGTCGTGGTGGTATCACCACGATCAACCGCATGGTTTCCCGCACATTTTTTGATGTTAATATGTAGTGTTCTATCTTATTTTATGATCTATATTGCATCTGTGTTCATTTACATTATGTACATGAATTATTTACTGTATGTTATTGTTCACAGTGCTCCTTAAACAGGCCCCTGAGGAAGTGCGTAAGCGCGAAACATGTTGAGCCTGGAGCCTAAGTGAGTTAGCAGATGCCTAGTCACGGACACGGCCCACTACCTAAAATTCACTACCTCACAACAAACATCTTGTACACTGGAGTGCCAACCTTGAAACAGCTTCATCAAGGGAAGATATTATCTTTACTCTTCTGTGATGTAATATGGTAGTCGGCATCTGTCTGTGGAGATCTGTTAACCATGTTCCAATGTGGCTTTACATTTCTATTATAGATTATTTGTACACTTTTTCAAAATGTGTGCTCTTGCAATTTTAAAAATCTTTTGAATCTTTAAATACATTTATATTGATTTTACATTTGTTTTTCGTTATGTGCCATCAAAGTCCACATTTTCATACATTGTTGCGACTATTCAACCAGGACGAGGCACTGTTTACTATGGATGTCCCTGGATACTGCCCCAGTGTGACATTAGCATTTTTTTCATAAGATTTCAAGGAATGCAGGAGCAGGATTTCAAGGGACACAGCTAATTAAAGTGTAACTAATAGCAAAACTAAAGAGTGGAAAGTAATTAGAATGCAGTTCTGTCAGAGATGGACACAGGTATTTTATGTTCCTGCAATTTAGGAACACGGATTTCTGTGTTCATCTAGTAAGTCCAATCCCAACACAGAAAGCATCCACTAGGGACACACTTAACCCTTTGAGCATATTTTTAGCACTGATTACTGTAGTAATGTCACTGATCCCCTCAAAAGTGCCAGTTAGGTGTCCGATCTGTCCGCTGCAATTTCACAGTCCTGCTAAAAATTGCTGATTGGGGGCATGGTCTGGACATGGATGGCTGAGGTTACCTTTTACATGAGCTCCGTGTTCTATCCCACCTAGCCCGGCTTTTATCTCTTGTTTCTCTGAGGCATGTGGTCTATTAAGAAGCGGAAGACCAAGAGCACCCCTGGACATATAGGAACCCCCTGTGGATCTTCTTCAGAGGGTGAAATACGGCACTTCTTTTAGGCCTCCCATACACCTTCCCCAGCAGCCATTCGGCCTACCACATGTGGGCGCGGACTTACCACAGGCCTATTCTGCATCGCCTGCGGCGTCGGACGTCCTCTCTGACACTCCAGCCTCTTTCATGCACCGAGCACATCCCGGACACCCAGCCAACTAGGAGCTGAGGAGGAACTGTGTGCTAGCCTCTGTTCCTTGCCGAGCAAAGCCAACCTAGAGACCATAGTGGGATGGCTCGAAGAGGCGCATAGAAAGGAAGTGCAGGCGGGACGAAAAGAGGTTCGTCAGGTCACAGACAGGGTGTCCACAGGTGAGGCCTCTATCACCGCCTTGGACCGGCGACTATCAGCTCTATAAAAGGCGCAGACCTCTCAGTTGGAGGTGACAGTGGCTATGCAGTTACATCTCGAGGATATGGAAGACCTCAATCGCCGCAACAACATTAGGCTTAAGGGCCTCCCTGAGGCGACTGGCCCAGAGGATCTGACTGCCACGATCATGGCCATTATGGGACGATTGCTGGGGGAAGCTCTCCCAGCAAACTTGGAGTTTGATAGGATCCATAGGACGCTTGGCCCCCGCTCTGCTGATCTGGATAGACCCAGAGACGTGATCTGCCATTTCCACAGGTACACTCACAGGAAGATGGTTGTGCACAGGGCCTGGGAATCCGGCCCTGTGGACTTTGATGGGGCCTCACTGAAAATCCTACCGGATCAATCCAGGGCCACGCTGTACCGCCGCGCTTTGTTGCACCCACTATTGGAACTGGCAAGGCAATTAGGCTTCACTTACCGATGGGGGTATCCCCTGTCGGTTACTTTTCGCAAGACTAATACTTTCTTCACTCTCAGGTCTTCCAGTTAGCTGCCTACCTTATTTGCCTTTCTGGATGCTGCCCCGATTCAAGTCCCGGCCTGGCTGCAGATGCTTCCCCGCCCGTCGGATCGCCGGGCCACCGTACCCCCTGGCAGATACCAGCAACCACGTCCGCAAAGAGCCCACCACAGGTCCAGGGCTCCAACGCCTGAGGGCCCCAGAGAACCTTGACACCAGCGTTACTGTGAGTATCCAGAGACTGGCCCCCTGCTGCCCACCTGCAGGCTGCTACGGTGACTATGTGTGGGCCCCCTGATCTCTGCGTTGGCGGCATATGCCCCTCTGTTTGCTCTTTTGTCCCTATGTCTTCCTGCGGCTGCCCTGCCACTTTACTTTAGGAGGTTCTGAATAGGGGGAATATTATGATCTCTTGGACATGATCTCTATGTATCCCCAATGCTGTGACTGCCCCACCACCACCTGCAGTCGCAGACCCGCTCTCCGTCAGACTGGGGACGGTCAGGTTCCTTGAAGCCTACTACTGTTTTCTCCTTGCTCAAAGGGCTCAATGTCCCTAAAAATGTAGGGTGCTTTGTGATGATCTGAGATGCTGCCATGTGGATATTGCATTTATCCAGGAGACCCACTTCAGAGAGGATAGACCCCCCGCTCTTAGGAATAGATATTACCCTACAGCCTACCATTCGACCAATCCAGCGGCGAAATCCAAGGGAGTGTCAATCTTACTCTCGGCTAGGCTCCCCTGGACTCTCCAACATTCTTTGATAGATCCTGAGGGGAGATACCTGTTTCTCAAGGGCTTAATGGGGACCTTTCTAGTGACGTTAGCAACTGTCTATGCCCCTAACGTCAGACAGGACTACTTCATAGATCGAGTTCTCAATAAATTTGCGTTTTTCAAGGAAGGTCAACTAATATTGGGCAGTGAACTCAACCTACCTCTAGTTCCAGCGGTCGATACCTTTTCGGGCTGTTCTTCTATTCCACTTGGGCCTCGCAAATGGATCTTACAGGCGATTCATGATGCTCAACTCGTAGATGTGTGTCGCTTGCAACACCCTGGGGAGCGAGACTATACATTTTACTCTCCTCTGCACCAAACTTATTCTAGAATTGACCTCTTCCTGATTCCCCACCATCAACTGCATGCGGTTGAATCCACCACTATTGATTCTATCACTTTCTCCGATCATGCTACCATCGCACTGACATACAGACTGTCGGAAGGTATGGCTCAGGGGACCCGAGTGTGGCGGCTGAGTGATAGTCTGCTCCAGGACTCGGAAGTGCGTTCTGATGTCCTCAAGGAACTATCAGAATATTTTCAGGTGAATGTAACCGAGGGCTGTGATCCAGGTATTATCTGGGAAGCGCACAAAACGGTTATCAGGGGTGTATTCATAAAGCACATTTCGTGCCTCAAGAAGGCTCGTATGCAACTACTAAAAGTTATTAGATGAGATCCATAACCTGGAGATGCAACATAAACACCGACTAGATCCCGGGGTGGCGAGGGAGCTTTTCTCCCTGCGCAAACAGATCACTGACCTTCAGTTCACTAAGGCCAAGGCAGATTTACAAAGGTCCCGTCATTCCTTCTATGTATCGGGGAACAAATGTGGAAGACTACTGGCAGCCTCTGTGCGGGCGCAGAGGTTGGCTAATTACATCCCCCACATCGTCTCAAAGTCAGGCCGTAAGGTCTCACTGCCTAAACAAATTGCCAACGAGTTTCGGGGATTCTCACCACTCTCTACAACCTCCCAGACCAGGATGTCACCCAGCCACAAATGGACGAGTATATACTCTCTTCTCACTTACCCCAACTATCTGCCGAGATCAGGGCTCAATTGGAGGCTCCCATCTCCCTACTGGAACTTCAACCTGCGGTTGTGTCCTTTAAATTGGGCAAGGCGCCGGGACCTGACGGCTTCACGTTTCCTTACTATACCACTTTCTTGTATAATAAGTAACACTTAAAGAGGTGTACTCCCCGCGCCTAGGAGTTTATATTTTAAATAGTAAATTTATAAAAATATAAAATATTGTGACAAACTGTGATTGTTAGCAGCAGCAGTAGTGTAAAATGTATATGAAAAAAATAGACCTGGTAGGGGCTATCTACAGCGCTTGCTAAGAATTGTGCAAATGTGCAAAAATGTGTGCAAACAATAAATACAAGTGTAATCTCAATAATTTCATAGGAATCAGAAGCTTAATATATATATATAATTTAAAGTTCATCTCGTGATATAAATAAATAAAGTGCAACAAAGTCCAAAATTCTGTTGTTTTTTCTTGCTTTTTCCAAAATAGTGAAAAGTGCTCAACAATAATATTCCATTAGTGATTTATAAAGTGCAGGTGCTGGATTCCTTCTTCCCGTGATATAGTTTAAAAGATGGGTGACTTACCGAATAGAGTGGGTCTCATATACCCTACGATATTGAGACCAATCAAGCCTGTCGGTAGGTCCCCTTTAAATGTCTCCTGGCTGTGCTGGTGGTGATTTCCTCCTCACCGCTCCATGGGACAGTGTATGGTATTATTTATTTAAAGGAGAAAGATAAAAGGCTCCAGATGGTGTGATATTGTTTTTAAAAGGGGTTTATTCCCATAAAATGTGACAAAGTTTCCAATAAAACAAAATAGCACCGTTCGGCAAAGATCGGCAGAGATCATATTACAAGCTTCCGTGACTCAATGGTATAACCATTCAGAGTGGCGAGCGGAGGTAAATCCGGCTTGCATTCCAATGCACGTCAAGTTGTGCGTTCCACGTCCTGGCGCGTTTCGTCACATCCAGCAACGTTTTCAAAGGGTGTTGAAAAGGTCACCGGATGTGACGAAACGCGTCATGCGTGGAACGCACAACGTGACATGCATTGGAACGCAAGCCGGATTTACCTCCACTCGCCACTGTGCATGGTTATACCATTGAGTCACGGAAGCTTGTAATACGATCTCTGCCGATCTTTGCCGAACAGTGCTATTTTGTTCAATTGGAAACTTTGTCATATTTTATGGGAATAAACCCCTTTTAAAAACAATATCACACCATCTGGAGCCTTTTATCTTTCTCTTTTAAATAAATAACACCATACGCTGTCCCATGGAGCGGTGAGGAGGAAATCACCACCAGCACAGCCAGGAGACATTTAAAGGGGACCTACCGACAGGCTTGATTGGTCTTTGGACTTTGTTGCACTTTATTTATTTATATCACGAGATGAACTTTAAATTATATATATATATATTTTAAGCTTCTGGTTCCTATGAAATTATTGAGATTACACTTGTATTTATTGTTTGCACACATTTTTGCGCATTTGCACAATTCTTAGAAAGCGCTGTAGATAGCCCCTACCAGGACTATTTTTTTCATACCACTTTCTTACCTACCCTTGGTCCTCACTGGGTGAAGTGGTTTAACGATTTGGGAACGGGTGCTTCTGTCCTCCTCCCTGACTCCTTGAGAGCACATATATCCTTGATCCATAAGGAGGGCAAGGACCCGGCGACGTGTGGCAGCTATCGGCCAATTTCCTTGCTAAACATGGATCTCAAATTGTTTGCCAAAATTCTGGCCACTCGCTTAGCACCCCATATGCAACATTTGATCCATCTAGACTAAGTGGGCTTTATCCCCACCCGAGAAGCTAGGGATAACACCTCCAAGGTTCTGAACCTACTACTAGCGTAATACATTTATGGCTCGTGTATTATCATCAACACTATTGTTTAATGCCTTGTGTTCCATTGGCTCACTTATTTATGTTACTATGACTTGATGTCTACGCACTTTTGTTTGGAATTGTTTGTTGTGACTGTAAATGTCTACCTTCTGTCTTTTGTTCTATAAATACAAATAGTTAAAATAAAAAAATTGCTGTAACTAGTGCATTACTAGTAAAAAAATAAATAAATAAATAAAAATGCCATAAATCTATCCCCTAGTTTGTAGACTTGATAACTTTTGCACAAACCAATCAATATACACTTACTGGGATGTAGCAGATTACAAATTGGCCTAAAATGATGAAAAAGCTAAATTTTTAAAACATTTTAATGGCTGTGTTTTATAGCAGAAAATAAAAAAATATTGTTTTTTTTTTTTGTTTTGTTTTTTCAGAAATGACGCTCTTTTTTTGTTTATAGTTCAAAAAATTAAAATTGCAGAGGTGATCAAATACCACCAAAAGAAAGCTCTATTTGTGTGAAAAAAAAAAGAAAAAGGACATCATCTTTATTTGGGTACCGCGTCGCACGACAGCACGATTATCAGTTAAAGTAACGCAGTGCCGTATCTCTAAAAAGACCTGGTCATTAATGGGGGTAAAACCTTACGGTCCAGAAGGGGTTAAAACACATTTTTCTTTTATGGTGTTTCTGTTGATTTGTTAATGACCATAAGTCTTTTGGACTGCATGGTACTAATCTTTAATAAATGTAAAACATTCAGGGTTTGTGAATGGCTTTAATCTGTAAGGTTACCAATCGCACTCTCTCTCCAACACACATTAATTAATTTATTAACAAATATTCAATATCATATAAATAAAAGCTGTTTTTTTTTTGTTTTTTTTTTAGTACATTAAAATGCTTGGGTAAATACAGCACTAATACTCAGGTAAATAAAATACAGAAAAAAATGTAATATTTTCCATAGAATGTGAAAGAACTAAACTTCTGAAAATGTAAGCAATCTGTGGTTCCTAGTCAGTGTAACAACAGACTTAAAAGGCAAAAAAGAAAAAAAAAAAAAAAAAAAAACCAGAACAAAGTGATCATAGTAACTTTAACAAAAAAAGCAAGCATAGGTCTGCAGGGTGACATTTTCAGGAACATATGTAGTAGCAACTATGTTATAGCAACTGCCAAGCTGCATATTTTAACTTTGTGGCACTGCACCTGTCAAGGAAAAGGTAAATGAAATGCATAAGGCTGTTTGAACATATTAGTATTTGTTTACAGATTTTTTTTTTAACACACTAAGAGCCGGTTCACACTACCACGACTCAAAGTCGCCCCGACTTTGGGCGACTTTGAAGTCACCCGTGCAGCACCACTTCATCGCGGCTGGCAAACGACTTCTCGTAATAGAAGTCAATGCAAGTCACTCCGACTTCGCCCAAAAGTAGTGCAGGGACCTTTTTCTAAGTCGGAGTGACTTGAGTCGCTCTAATTAGAACGGTTCTATTGCACAGCATGGATAGCTACTTGACAAGTCGGAGTAGTGTGAACCAGCTCTTAGGGTTAAAACATATAAAATACGTATTTTTCATAGACTGGGTTATGTAACGAGCTGCTAATTTGAATTTTTAGGTAAACACATAATTGCTATTGCTAGGGAAAAAAAAATCCATAAAATGAAGATGACACAATATTATCCAATATACGGCTGATACACCATCTACTAATCTCACAGAGGAAAACTGTCAGTTATGAGAATAAGCACAGATTGAAAAAAATAAAGCTAATAGGACACATATACATTTTTGCAAAGAGAGCTTATGCCGTAATAGTAAATTTTTTTAATGCACAATAAAATCTCCTTATTCTCTGTAAAAATATAAAAGACCTAAAATTGTGTGTGCCCATGAAACTGCCACAAAATATGATACCCAAAATGGTCTATAAGCCACACTTAAAAACCTTTACAGTTCATCCGCTCGGAATTAACCATAAATATTGTCCCAGACATGTTTGCATTCATATATGTGTGTAGAAGGAGGGCTTTACATTTTTTATGTTTTTAAAATTATTTTATTATATTTTTATATTATTTTTTTTTTTTATATTTTTTTACTGACATAGGGACTGAAAGACCCCTATGTGACAGCACCTTTTTTTTGAAAGACCCATTTTTTGAGACTTCATGGGTCTGTTTGATTCCTATTGCCTCATACTCAGTGGCGTCGGCAGGGGGGGGCTGACAGGGGCTATAGCCCCGAGTGTCCCTTTGAAAAGCCCCGAGTCTCCTCTTCAAGTTAAAAAACTGTTAGCCCCGAGCCTCCTCCACCCCCTCACCTGGCTGGCTGACTGCCGCTGTGTACTCCTTCGCTGCCTTCGGTCATTCTTCCTTCCTTCTCGCCTGCAAGCCGCGGAGCTGCTGACACACTGGTTGCTATCCTGCCGCTTAGCGTCTAGCAACCAGTGACGTCAGTACAGGAGCGTCAGGTCACGTGACAGCAGCAGCAGAGCGCGCGGCGGCGGCCCCGAGAATTCCGCCTCCGCGCCATGAACTGACTCCACCCACCGGCCACCTCCCTCTTCTGGCACTGGCGCCGTTTCCAGTCAGAGAGGGAGAGAAGAGGACATGTGGTGGTGACCACCAGCCAGGACCAGGTAGGCGGCAGGGCGGGCAGGTCAAAGCTTGCCAGAAGCCGGCGATCGTTTATTGTCATCATCATCATTGTCATCGTTTAGCTTTCTTTTGGTAAGACTGGCAGAGCCAGTTTGACTGCAAGTTGAAGCGAAGGGTAGAACAAAAAACAAGTTTTCAAGGAGTAGAATATTCTCTGTATAATATTCTTCTCTTAGGGTAAATAGGCGGATACAAGGATACATCAAGATGATGGGGACAAGGTGCTTTGGGGTGGGGGGGATACATTGAGGTCATGTGGCTTAGTTTGGTCCAGGAGGGGGGGCTCTCACTCCCCTCCCCCTTTCCTGACCTGTGGTGGGGCTGCAGGGTCTGATATGGATTTATTTTATTTATTTTTTTTGGCATGGGGTTTTCCCTCAAAATATATACCAGACCAAATGCTATGGTCTTTGGGAGACCCCACACCCTTTTTTTTTATTTTGCCGAGGGGTTCCCTTTCAAGATCCATACCAGACTTAAAGGGCCCGGTATGAATCTGGGGGGGGGGGCACTTTTTTTTTTTTTTTTTATTTTTTTTTTAATTTTGGCATGGGGTTCCCCTTCAAATTCCTCAGAGCACAAGTTGCATGCCACAAGTTGGATTATGATTATCCGATTTTGATGCGACTTCCATTTAAACAATGGACTGAAGGTTGGATCAGTTAAGACGGCTCTCATAGGGAACCATTGATTTTTGACATGTCATGCGATTTGTGCTCTGTAGTAATTGGATTTGGAAGTGGAAAATAGAAAAGGCGGAGAAATGCTACTAAATACATATTGCCGTCAATGCAAAAAAGCTTCTAAAAGTGCGTTTTTACAGCCGCCTTTTTTAATGCTCTGTGTGCATAAGGCCTAACAGTGTAATACAGAAATAAAAGTATTCCGAAGAACAGTCCCTTACTCATCTAGGACCTTTACTATCTGACACCCATATTCTGGACCAAGGGTCTCTAAACTTTTCAGTACAATGGCCAAATTATATTTTATGATGTCATGAATAAAATTTAAACAAATAAAATTGAAATGGATTAATAGATTTTGCTTGGATCTTGTTTGTAATCAGCATATGATTCAGAACAAAAGAGAAAGCCTGCCCATCAGAGTCCCCCCTTCCCTTATATCAGGGTCCACATCAGAATATCCCTTTCATCATCAGAGCAGGAGCCAGAAGGCAAGCAGGTCAGGACAAAAAAAAGCACTATCCTCTTGTGAATTCTGGGGAAAACACGCAATTGATCGATAGGACCAGAGTGTTTTTTTTTCCTTCAATGATTTTTATTAGAGGGACCAGAGTTTTTTTCATCTCCAGCACTGAATGCAGGTAATGGCAAGGGATCCTGAGGTGTGCTGGAGGGTCTATTAATTCTGACTGCAATCGGATCTATTGTTGTTGGGGGGGAATCAATTGTTGCTTGGAAGGATATACTGTTTTGAGAGTGGTCTACCTACTGTTGTTGGCTGCTGGAGGTTCTATTGATGCTGGCTGCTAGGAGATCTATTGTTGCTGGCGGGGCTAATTACTGCTAGGGTGTATCTATTGCTGCTTGGGTGCTACTTTGTTGTGGGGGGGGGTCTATTGTTGCTGGGGGGGAACTATGGTTGAAAGCGGGGTGTATTGTTGCTGGCTGCAGGGGATATACTGTATTTTACAGCTGATCATTAACAAATTCCATGCAAATTACTTAGCACTACAAAATGATACTTGGTTCTATATTCTCTAAAAGGGTTGATACTGGGAGGTGGGATAGGGAGAGGAATCAAAGGACAGTACTCGGAGGTCAGTAGGGAGCGGAGACATTGGGCGACTTACAAGGGAGAGTTCCTGCACCTATTCTCTGAGAAAAAAAAAGGCCTTGGCTAGGACGCTGGTGGTCTTAGGGTGGAGGTTGAGTAGGGAGAAGCGGAGACCATAGGTTGCCTCTGTTGACCCGATTCCTCAATCTGTGCACAGTATAGGATATGCCACTGACCCTGGCCAGATAAAGTTGCAGGCCGTAGTTTGGAGACCCCTGTTCTAGACAGAATTTTTCCCTGACCTCCTAGGACCTGATCTTTAAACACAACAGGAAACAAGGGAAAATCTCCTAAATTGAGGAACATCCTCTCAATTAAGAATTGTTGCCATAACTAGGGATGCACAATCTATCGGCCACTGAAAATGATCAGCTGAAAATGGGGTTATCTGTGTTTTTTCCAATAATGGCATGCTGCGTCCCATTGACCTCAATGCAAAAACGCGTCCCATTGACCTCAAAATATAATCTATAGGAATACAAAACCCACCTGAGGAAGTCTAAATGCTCAGGCGTGTTCGGGTTCCTATTCCCAACCCACCTGAGCAATTCCACCAGGAGGCCATCACTGCACACCAACAATCATGAGCAATGTCGTGTGTATGTGCAGCTGCGGGCCAGTATATGCCTCACTGCCTATGATTGGTGGTGTGGAGTAACGGCTTCCTGGCGGGATCATTTAAGTGGGTTAGGAGTGGGATCTGAACAAGCCTGATCCCATCACTAGATTGAAGCAGTCCCAGGCAAAAGAAGCTAAATCTTTGAATTGGCCTGCAATAGTAGTATGCAGTCAATGTTTTTGGGATGGCTGTACCCCAGAAAGCCTTATTGCCACATTTTTCTTTTATTCATTTCTTTTATTTGCTTCATGGCAGAGCCCTATTCAGTGACCTCCCTCTTCTCCGAGCGGCAGCGGGGCTCAGTTTACAGCCAAGACCTGCTGCACCTCAAAAAACGAATGGTACGTAATATTGATTTTGGATTTGATTTCCATTGCTATATTTTGTCAGCCCATTATAAATAAAATGTTTTCCTTTCCTTATTTGCAGCACACTAGGGAACAGTGAGCACACAGGAGCGATTTACTTTTGGCCGAGCAATCGTCCACTCCACCTATTCCAGGTCATGTGAGTCCACGCGAGGTGTCCCACTTGTGGGCCAGTCCCTCCGCGGGACCCTGTTGCGGATGACGTAGCGTGGAGCAAAGGTCTGCATGCGCTCTCTGGCCAGACTGGGCTGACCCAGTGCATCACCCAGTCCGCCAGTTGATTGTAGTTCTCACAGAAACCAAATTGATTGTCGTTCTCACAGGAATAGACTTAATTGATGAAGGAAAAAACAAAAAAACTGACAAAAATTTTAGTTTAAAAAATAAAAAATGCTAGGACCAAAGATCCCAGCAAGGAGCTAGGTCCTTACTCCTGACTAACCAGAAAAAAACTGAGATCCTAGAGCAGGAAGTGGGAGTATACCACTTGGGACTATCCTATAGACGTAGTTAAAGTTCTGTTAACTTTGTTAACCCTTTTCCGCCTAGTGTCCTACTCCTAGGAAGCGCAGCATAACCCACCCATCTAATGAAGATATGAAGCTGTGTCCGTCACTTAACATCAGAGAAAAGGATTTTACGGTAAGACAAAAATACAGTTATTGCACAATGATTTCATACAGTGCTGTTCAGAAGACAACTTAATGATTACAATTGTTGGTGAGTTTAATAGGTTGAGAATAAACAGTATGCCATAATAGCAGACAATACAAAAGATAAAAGAAAGCAGCAACTTGGCATGTGTATATTTTCAACCTGACACAAGTGCTGTAAAATCTATCAGTTCACAAAATCCCAGGAAATGTTCTAAATCCCAGTTCACACTTATGAGATGCGGGAACCCTGCAGATCTACTGCGGGTTCCCACATAGCATTCCCAGTTCACACTGTCATATGTGAATCTGATTCTGCTGCGGACCCAAAAAAGGTTCTTGTGCGTGTTTCTGCCGAATCAGATGCGAATTTAGCCATTCTATCTGTATGGCTGAATTGGCATCGCACAGACATCGCATGTGATTTTCAGAGCAGTGCACTCCGAATCACATGCGATGTCTGCCATCACACTAATGTGAACCGAGCCTCAATGCAAACTCAATGACAGAATCTTTGTCTCTGTCACTGGTAAAGACAATCTTTTCAATCTCCTCTGTGTTGCTCAGACATTAACCACTTGCCGACTGCCTAACGCCGATCTACGTCGGCAGTCAGCCCCTCACAGGCAAAGTGACGTAGGGCTACGTCACTAGCTTGTGAGGGTCTAGGGAGCGAGCGCGCGCCCCCGGAGGCGCGCTCCCGCGTGGTCACGGACCCCCCCGCGCGTGTGACCAGCGGACCCGATGTCCGCCGGTCACTCGGCGATCGGCGGGGGAGAGGGAGAATGTCAGGCAGCTTGTGTAAACAAGCTGCCTGTCATTCTCCTCGCTGTAAAGACACTGATAAAACGGATCTAGTATGTAGATCCGTTGATCAGTGTCCTTACAGCTCAAGCCACAGCCAATCACAGTAGAAAGCACGCCCCTAGGGATACACACAGTCCCTCCCTTCCAAATAAAGTTAACCCCTTCACAACCAGTGTATTTTTACAGTAACAGTGCATATGTATAGCACTGATTACTGTAGAAATGTCACTGGTAACCCCAAAAGTGTCACAAATGTCAGTCAAGGGTCCGATCTGTCCGCCCCAATGTCGCAGTACCGCAAAAAAAATCGCAGATCGCCGCCATTACGCGTTAAAAAAAAAAACAACAAAAATGACAAAAATCTTTCCCTTTGTTAGTAAACGCGATAACTTTTGCGCAAACCAATCAAAATACGCTTTTTGCGATTTTTTTTACCAAACATATGTAGCATAAAACAAATTGGCCGAAAATTTTAAAAAATTTTGATTTTTACTTTTTTTTGGGGGGGAATTTCATATAAAAAAATGTGAAAAATATTGTTATTTTTGCAAAATTGACGCTCTTTTTTTGTTTATAGCGCGTGATCAAAAAATCGCACAGGTGATCAAATACCACCAAAAGAAAGCTCTGTTTGTGGGAAAAAAAGGACGTCAAATTCGTTTAGGTACAGCGTCGCACGACCGCGCAATTGTCCGTTAAAGTCACGCAGTGCCGAATCGCAAAATACCCCCTGGTCAGGAAGGGGGTAAAATCTTCCGGGGCTTAAGTGGTTAAAGCGTAACTCTACTTTTGTTGAGAAAAAAAATCATTCTTTTTCCTTCGAAAAGTGGAGTTACCCTTTCAAATTTGGTTCAGTATTATACTATACCGCTGGGTAGCTCAAGAATAAGGGCACTTTACAGTTCATGTTTACTTTAAAGTTGTAATATGTGAATTTTACAAAAAATTGTTTGTACTTATTTATTTTATTTTATTTGACGTGTTGATATGCAATTGGGGGAAACATTGTTAAAGGGTGTGTGTATTCTTACCAAAGCAAAAAGTTTTTTCACTTTCATTATCCTGTAAAAAATGTATCAATTTTAAAAAGAATGCAGCTTACATTATCTGCTAAAATAATTTCCTTACAATTCCTAATGGAATTTGTGCTTTTTTTTTTCCATAAATCCATTTTCTCTTTTGTGCACTGACGGACACAGCTTAAAATCTACAGAACATTGGACTTTATGCTGTCTCTATTCAGGAGTAGGACTAGGTGGAAATCTTTTTGGTTACACCCTGGGGCAGTCTCATGGGGTAAACCATCATCAGTTTTTTTTTTTTTTTTTTCTGCCTAGTCAGGAGTAAGGACCTGGCTCTCTGCTTGGATCTGCGGTCCTGGCATTTTTTCCTATTTAAAAATAATTGTATTACTTTTTCTTTATTTTTGTTCCTGTGTGAACTGCAATCAACTGTTCCTGTGAGAACTAGAATCAACAGCTCCTTTTCTGTGTCTCACCTGTTGGAGTTTCTACAATTGGATGTAGATCAATGTTTGGTTCCGGGCACCATCAAGGGCCAGATTTCCACCTTGCCAATTTATTTTTCCAAAGGCCATTAGAAGCAAAGTCCTGGGTTCACACTTTTGTGCAGGGAGTTCACAATTGGCCCCTCCGGTGCGATCCCCGGTACCTCCGTGGGATTTCAGTTTGGTGCTGTCGGTGCTTCAAAAGCCTCCCTTTGAAAATATTTGAGAAATTCCTCTGACCACCCTGTCGCAGAAGGTGGCTATCTAAGTAGCTATTACTTCCGCACATTGTGTGTCTGAGTTGGCTGTGTTGTCCTGGCCGTCACCCTACTTGGTGATTCAGAGGAACAAAGTGCTAGTTTGACCCCGTCAGTCGTTCCCTCCTAAGATTGTCTCGGGGGGGGGGGGGGGTTTCATTTGAATTAAAATATTGTGTTACCGTCCTTATGTCCTAAATCTGAACATCCTAAGGAAGTTGCCTTACATTCCTTGTAAGGGCGATTCACGTGTACCTGGAGGTGACTGAATGGATTTGAAAATCCAATTTTTTGTTTGTTCTTACGGATGGACCTCATAAGGGGCAGGCCGCATCTATTGCAACCATTTCCAAGTGGATCACGCAGACGGTGGTGCAGGCCTACTCCATTAAGGGTCAGGTTCCTCCATTCCTTGACATTCTGCGAGGGCGCTTAGTGCCTCCTGGGCCTTCCGTCATCAGGCATCAGTGGTTCAGGTGTGCAAGGCAGCTACATGGTTGTCTGTACACACATTCACAACATTTTATAAGGTGGATGTACTTGCATCTTCGGATGTGCCGTTTAGCCGAATAGTTTTGCAGGCTGTGGTTGCAGAGGCTTCCGCTTCTTGAGGGTGAGATTTTTTCCTGGTGGTGAGCTCCAGTTGTTCCTAGTTGAGCTCCTGTTAGCTGGTTGGCTATATTTAGCCATTGTTGGAAAATTCTGTGTTTGCTGTGTTTTTTCCCACCCCTCATGTTGACACTGCTTTGGGACATCCCACTGGTCTGTAAATTTCAAACTGTGTCTGTCAGAGAAGAGGATTTTACAGTAAGACAAAAATCCATTTTTTTACAGTATCCTCTTCCAATTTACTGTATCTCTGTGGTACTCAGAGCCAAAGAACGTAGCTTGGAAGGAGAGAATGCCTTAAAGGTGGGCTTTTCTGAAAATTATTGTAGTGAATTTGTGTGTAAGCTGCAAGTTTTGGACTTTATAATAGTGACTCTCTGAATACACATCAGTTCAAAATATTATAGTGTGCCTTTTACCTTGCACTTTTTTGTAGTTTTTCTCTAAACTCCAAATGTAGTGAACCAAATTCCAAATAGCAAAGAAAAAGCTAAAATTGGTTTCTCCATATTTTTGCCTCATTGCACATTTTGAATTTAATTTGCTTTAGTTTGGCATTTAGTTAATAAACCCATGTTACGTGTTATTAAACAAGTGTTATGAAAAGTGTCTTAAATATTGCCTGACAGGCTAACAGACTGTGAATTTTCTACAATTATACTGTAACTATTACCAAAGGGTATTCCTCTTTGATGTTAATATGGAATTTGGCTGTTGATTACTTTGTGTAAAGTATAATAAACATACAGCTGTTTGAAAATTTGTGTATGCATATTTTTTTACTTGAGTCTGACTTTTCTCCTCACTTTCAATCCTGCTCCCTACATGAAATTACTGCGGTCTTAAATATAGGTTTAAATAATACTCCGAATTGATAATTATTAACCATTCCAAGATTTGGTGCCATAATGGGTTCATAGAACATTTTATGGGGGGCATTGGGTGGAGCTTGGGTGGTACTTTTAAATAAGGGAGGAGCTTGGGCGGGACTTACTTTAAAATGTGGGAGGGGTTATTAAATTTACCTTCGGGCTGAAGCCCCTGGTCTTTTTCCCACCTAGCAACGCCCCTGCTCATACTGTATGTACTCTGCATACTCTACCTTAAAGTGATAATAAAGTTTGGATAATAAATAATTAAATAATAAAAAGGTCATACTTGTCAGAAGGTGCAGTATGGCAGCAGAAACTCACACACGCAGTCCAATTGCAAATAAAAAGAACTAGTCAGAATACAGCAATTCATAGCAAACCTGTCAGAAGGACGCCCAACCAGGTATACTCACAGGTGAACAGCAACTTTTAGCAGAGCAGATCTCAGCAGATCTCAACTGAACTGACACCATTTGTCTTTAAGGGTGGAATGTTGCGTGACCAGTGCAGCCCAAGCAGGGACATTTTGAGGAGAAGAGAAGGATCTCTATACATGTCCTACTCGTCTGGAATCTATTCCTGTCGCTATTACTGTTCCTGGCAGATGGGTTACCTGTCCCTACACTACCCACACAGTAAATGGGTGCCAAACAAAGGAACCAGGATCTTAAATAGACTCTGTCTGACCCAAGATGGCTACCTCAGTGACTCAGGAAACCATAGAGGAACCATGTTCCATCTGACTTCCTCTCCCTCTGCACTGCCACTGTGGTTGAGCACTACCTGCAGTGAAAAAATAGACTGCACCTGCCTACACTCCCCCCTCTTTGACAAATGCTGTCCTCAGCATGACAACACAGTAACAAGTAACAACAGAAATGCAATTAAAGTAATTAATGCACAGCAGGAAAAAGTTTAAACAACATAATCTGAGTATCTTGCATGAAGGTGCCCGAGGTTGGAAAGCAAAGTGTGGTGAGTCCTCTGTGGAATCAGGTTGCAAGTGATCAGCTGCAGGTCAAGGTGGTGGGGCCGCAGGAGGGTAAAGGCTGTCTGCATCCCCCATACTGTTTGCTTGGGTGCAGAACCAATTTCTCAGACAGATCCAGACAGTCTGTGGTACTCCCTGGGATAGCTGGACTGTCTGCAAACACTGTGCTGGGGTTCCTTGCCTCTGGAGACTCAAGTAGGAAAGGTTCAGGTACCTTTCCTCTGGCCTCTCCTGTAATGGTGGAATATCTGTGGAGTTAAACAACTCCCTGTCTTCAGCCAGTCTGATAGAACTGTCCCCACTCAGCACACAAGCCCTCAGCCAGTTACAGTGAAGACATCTCTTGGGATTAGGCCCTTCCGAGACTACATCATACACTGGAGCTGGAGGGAGGGCTGCTTCTCCACCTGATAGGGGTTACAGTATCATTTAGGATCCAGTTTACTGACTCTCTCATTCTTGGTCATTTTCACCAACAAGTCCAAGTGTTGGACATGGTCCTCAAAATTTTGGAGAAAATTATCATTTTGTCCAGATTAACTAGCACAGTCCTAAAATTAAAGTCTCTCAAACACCTTTCATTAATCAGCCTAATGGGCATGCAATTAAACTCATATGGTCCCAAGAGGCATAATAAAGGCAGTCTTTTCACAATCCTGATCCTTTACTGGGACTTGCCAGTAGCAGCTTGCCAAGTCAAGGGTCAAGAAGTACTTGGACTGCTATCTAACGCCATTAGTGATTTCTCCACCTGGGGTAATGGCTAGGCATTCTGGTGGGCAGAGGCATCCAACTTGCGATAGTCCACACAGAATGGCAGGCTTCTATCTTTCTTCCTCATCAAAATCATAGGAGCAGGCCAGGGACTGCAACTCTTTCAGAGTACCCCACTTTGTACCATGTTGCTAAGCAAGACTCTGACCTGCTGTCACAGGGCTGGAGGAGTGTTGCGGTACTTATCCCAGATTGGTGGTCAATGGCCTCTGTGTATCCCTAGTCCTCCGTTATAGTGACAGAGACGAGCAGCTGCTTCTCTAGCAGTCTGTTGTGGTAGGGGATAGTACTGGAAAGGAATGTTTAGCTGTTCCAGCAGTAGCTTGGTTTGTGACTCATCCAGTGAAGCCATTGCTGTCTGAAGCAGAGCATATGTGGCCTCTACACCAGGCTGAGCTTCCAAGATGCACTGATGGGTTCCATGTACAAGTCTACTAGGATGAAATAGTTTGGAACTGCAATTGGGGTGGTCCCCAGGTTGATGAGCTGCACCAGGACCTTCCCTTTGTGAACCTTGGAGAGGTTGTGTGCAACTAGCCACTCTCCAGGTGCCACCAAGTCCAAGCGTTTTAGCACATTTATGCTCATAATGATAGCTGACTGGGCCAGGAATCATCATCACTCCTACCCAATCCACCACTTAGCTGTCAAGTTATTGGCAGCTTTAAAGGATAGCCAGGAGGGGGTCCAGTTGGTCTTGCGTCCCAAACATAGAAGTCCTATTCCCTTTGTCGATTTAGGCATGGGACCTCCAATCCATTGACTGGGCTTGGGGCAACCATGGACTATGCTTGGCTGGGACTTTGTGTTGCCGGCCCCAGGGGTCATCCTTCTGCCCCGGAAGCTGCTAGATTAACAGCGGCCTGCATGTGCTTTTAATTTCAGACCCGCCACAGTTCTTGCTTACATGCTCAAAGCTACCACACCACCAGCACTTACGGTCCTCCTCATCTGGAACCTATCCCTGCCACTATTACTGTCCTTGACAGATGGCTGACCTGTGCCTACACTATCACTATCCACATGCTAAATGCACACCAAACTCAGGAACCAGGGTCTCAAATAGACTCTGCCTGACCCAAGATGACCACTAGAATCAAATGGGCCATCAGCATCCAATCGGGTTGCTGCCCCAGTTACCATGTTCCTTGTGACTTCCTCTCCCTTTGCACTAGCGCTGCGTTTGAGCACCATCTGCAGTGGAAAAAACAGACTGCATCTGCCTACATACTTACCTGCTTTGTGAAATGGTTTTGCACAGAGCAGCCCTGGTCCCTCCTGACTCCTACTTTTCTCCCATAGCAAGAGGCTTGCGATGAGAGCACTCTGCGTGCTTCCTCCCTAGCTCGGCCTTGCCCCTCCACTCCATCTTTACTTGCTCTGACCAATGGCCCCTGCTTATGTTTCTGAGCCAATTAAGAATGAGAGAGCCAAGAGAGCCTCGGCTCTTATGCACGTCACTGGATCAAGATCGGGTTTAGGTTTGTGATTAAGGGGGCTGTGGGGAAGCTGCATGCAGAAGGTTCTGCCTTTACAACCATTTTAACAGATGAAGTAGGCTGGACATATTCTGTTTTTAACTTAGCCACTGCACCCAGGATTTCACAGCTCTGAACCTTGAAGTGCACAGAGCACGTTCAGGTTCATGCCTCACGTGGAAGATTAAGAAATGAGATGTCTCCCCTCCCTTACCCTTCATTCTCTATCCTTAAGGCTGCAATAATTTCAACTGAAGAGCCCAAAGTCTACTTTTACCTCCTCACACTAACCTAATCGTAATACTTGGCGGTGGCAACAGAAGGTGTATCGGCTTTAGCTTGCCCACTTTAGCCAAACAACTTGAGTTTTCAGGACAAGAGCTCATTAATGTCAGTCTTCATATGTTTATTTGCAGAAGACAGGCTATTCTGCCCCCACCTCCCACCTCTTTGCAAGGGGCCCTTGTAATTTGAGGGCATGTGGCATGGTGAGGATCAGAAGAGGGGGTTAAATACTCACTGTCTTCCCCCTTTCCTAAAACATTTTCTGAAAGGGACATTGTACTTTATTGTAAACAGTATGTACTGTCCCTTTTAAGAAAAAAGCAAGCAACAAAAACAGTGCGGGATCCCCCTAAAGATTCAGACCAGACCCTTATCCAGGAATGCAGTCTGGCTGGCCAGGAAAAGGGTGGGAGGCAGCAAGCATGCTCTCTCCCTGCCCGAACCAAGCCATATGCCCTTAACATAGGGGGTATCTTGCAAAGTTGGACAGGAAAGCTGCCCCCTTGTAAGCCACCTTGTCTCCATGTTGGGGACAAGGGCCTTATCTCCACATCTGATTCACTCAAAAGATGTGAAGTCATCCAAATGTAAATTTAAACTAAATTGCATTGCCCAGCAATGTAGATCCAAGTCAATCACAATCCCTGGCCATATTCTATATGTAAATAGGGGAGCCAGGGATGCTGGATGATGGCTTTAAACCAATAAAGCCATGGCCATATTTGATCAATGTTGTCACCCAGAATCCTTATCCCATTTGTTTACAATCAGAAGCTGGGGAGGATCTGTAATTTTGATGCTGCTAAACGACATATCCCCGGCTGCTGTTTTGTAAACACAAAATGTCACTTTTAAAGGCATATACTGTACTGCTGCACAAATTCACATGCAAGATTAGGGCACCCCCCAAGCATGTTATTTAAAGTATTTGTGTATTTTAATGTGATCCTTTAAGCGCCATTAAAAGACCTTCTCCCAACTAAAGGATATTTTAAAAACACTTTTTTTTGCATTGGTATGTGGCCCAGCTACCAATAATTACCCTTGAAAAGGCTAGAAATTTTTTTTTGCTCCAATAGACTTTAATTGGGCATAGTGCCATGTTGGGGTTTGATTCATTTTTTTTACAGGATTCTCTGAATCTCCTGCAAACTGAACCTAGCCCACTTTGCTCATCACTACTAGTGGATGGTATTATAGTTGCCCAGGCCATGGCAATCTGAGAAGTTTGCTCATCTGGCATTAAGTTGAGGTAAGACACTACCACAATTACAGATAAGAGACAAAAGAAGGAAGTGCAAGCCCCAGTTCTAAGGAAGTATCTGTCAAAAATTACAGTAAACTTTATCTGTAATCATTCATTGTAAGAGAACTGTACCAGTGTGTTAAATGGCATTCAGGCTGGCAAGTGTTTCGTAGAAGCCCATGCATTTGAAGACCATGTGGCTATAAGGACAGAAGAGGCTAGGGAATAGAGATGGCCTTGTGGTTCGCCCAGCGGTCGGTTCATGGCGAACTTTGCTCGTTCGCTGTTCCCCGAACATGTGAACATATGGCGATATTCACGACCGCCATATTCTTTTACATTGTGAAGAACTTTGACCCATGACACATCCATCAGGTAGTACAGGACAGCCAATTGAGACATTTCAGCACATGGACATACCCCCTACCTTATAAATAGACCTGATCTGGCTGCCATTTTACATTCTGTCTTTTGTCAGTGTAGGGAGAGGTTGCTGTGTGGAGCAGGGACAAACTGTTAGTGACACAAATCGCTAGCTAATAGGTCCACAAAAGTCCTTTTAAGGACTGGTATAGGTGTCCTATTATTTGGTGTGCAGTATATAGGGGTGTAATACACTTATAATATACTTTCTAATATAGAAAGCATATTATAGTGGATTTGTATTGTGCAGCATTGTGACTGGTGAGCGGTTCTGCAGCGATACTACAACTACAAAGAGTGACAAACGCAATAAGAAAAAAGTTTTATAACTGGTGTGATAAACCAGTCGCCCCCCAAAAACGACAGATTGAAGCGGGTGTTATATATACTCTCATAATAGTGTATTTGGGTACTGCAGAATTTTTTTTTCTGTTTTGCTGTGTTCCCTCTGCTACACACAGTGACAAACATTACTGGAAAAAAAGTATTATAACTGGTGTGATATACCAGTGGCCCCCCAAAACGACAGATTGAAGCTGGATGTTATACTTTCATAATAGTGTATTTGGGTACTGCAGAAATTTTGCCTCTTTCACTGCGTTACCTCTGCTTTTTTTATAACAGAGGCGAGTGGAAAATTTGAGGGCTGTACTATTTGATTATTGTATGTACCAATGTAATGGGTTTGTATACTTCAGCCAACTGTTTGGCATTATGACACCTTTTCCCAGTTTTATTGCTGGCATATATTTAATAAACTTGTACTATGTTTTTAATACCGGTTGTGTGGTGCTTCATCCAAAGTCCCAATGGGCATAACTCTGCAATTGTATGTATAATAGGGATGGAGGTGCTTGGCAGGGCACTACCAACCATATTTTGTTCCTTATGCTGTTTATATATACATAAACACGATGAAGGATTCTTAAAGCACTATGGTTTAGCTAAACAAAGAGCAAAGTAGAAGATGGCTGCTATTTACCCCACTTTTTCTGACTTGAAACCTTAGATGGAAACAAGAAGAGAAGACTCACTTCTCTAAATGTTTAAATGTTAGCTTCATCTATTGAGTTCTGTAAGCAACAAGCTTTTTACAATAAAAGAGTAAAGGAAACAAAAGAAAATGTGAAAAGTATCCTAAAACTGCAACTGCTGGCTGGGGAGCAAACTACCTAATAATTACATGCAATAATTCATAGTTACCCACCAAAAAAAAAGGAAACAATATTTATACATTTGGATCTTTTCGGGCCTTACCATAATACATAAAAATACAAGTACATGTATGCAAAACCCTTTTACATTCCCCAAAATAAACAGTGAAAAAAAAACAGGGTCAAGACAGATTTAGCCACTTATCTTTAGGGCATGCCAGACTGGCTTGATCCAGGTCAGATGTAAATATAATTAGATTAGGCTCGCTTATCTTTGTTGGCAACCATAAACCTATCATACCCAGGAAATCTGCTGGGAAATGTATTATATTTCTCTCATATTGCTGCTTTAAAAAGGACAGTCTCAAAAGTGCTGTAAATGACCATTAACTATGTTAAACATTCCTTCTTGTGTTTGAGGGTTTGAAGGACTACACCACTTGTAAGAACGTGTGCAGAGTTAGCATTGAATTGTTAATTTTTCCAGGAAAATTAGGCAAATTGGGCCTATGTCATAGGATGCTTGTCTTCTCTGTTTTGAAGAATAGAAGCCTACTGGCTGTCAATTCTTTTTTTATTATTATTATTATTATTTTTATTTAATAAACTTCTTTGCTGACGGTTCTTATACTTCACATTGTAAAAAAAAAAAAGTAAAGCATTTTATTAAATACATCCATTAGAATTCAGTTACATATATTGGATTTTTTTTTAAATATTCTCTATTTTATTATATATATATATATATATATATATATATATATATATATATATATATTCTATATTTATCCTTATAATTTAAAAATCTGCTGCCATCTACATTTTGACATGTAATACCTTGCTTTATTTATGGTATGTCATTTTGAGATTTATTCAGCTTTCACCACTTGAGGGAGTTTTCTGCAAAGGATTTGATTAGCCAAATAGATTGTGCCTAAAGCAGCCTGGTGTTTGCTCAGCACAAGAGGTTTGAGCTAGGTTTTTATTCTAAGAGGATAATTTCACTTGCAACATCAGGGAGGCAGAAGGTGGAGTCTAGAGGCAGTGCAATGGGAAGAATAAAACCACCTCTTGGAAGATTGAGCTGCTGACAGCTGATAAGGGGAGATCCTTGGAAGCTTCACTCAGTTCTCCAGCATCAGGTTAGCTGCAGAGGAATAACAGAGCAAATCCAGAGACAAAAAAAAAAAAGAAAAAGAAAAGAAAATAGTTCCACCATGAGCAACAAATACGACGTGGTTGTCATAGGAGCTGGCATTTCAGGTGCGTAATATAGTTTCATTATTATTGCAATACTTATGAAATTATAAGTATTTAACTTTAATATTTTTACCTTAAACGCAGATATTTATAACATATGCATATCTTAGTATTGTCAGTAAAAATTGGGATCTGTTTTTCTCTGTGCACATGGCTTAATCCATGTTGATCCTGTAGAAACTATCTGTATAATCCATCTAGGCTGTTGAGCTCAAACTGACAAAGAACATCAGTGTAGTCAGATTACTGTTTATTTGCAATGTATAGGATTTAAAAAAAAAAAAAAGAGATGCCATGTTATGTTGGAAGGACCTTCAGTAAATAAATATTCAAGTAAACATAAACCTTTTGCTTATAATTAATATATAATGCTACATTATAAAAAAAAAATCAGATTGTAGATGGATATTAATATTTGTTACTGGCAATAAAAAAATAAAAAAAAGTGGAGATTTGCAATAGGAGAAGGTTAAATAGAATCCGTTTTAGGTACTTATTTTATATATGGTTTGATAGGATATGCTGATTCTGAAAATTGCTATGTAAACAGATTTAAAGGGATACTAGCACATTAGCATTAAGAAGCGAGGCACCCCTTTTTAATATCATTTTGCACATTGATACACATTTAGAGAATGTTTATTAGGTGTGAGCGATCCGCTTTGTAAGTTTGTAGTTTTGTAGTCTTATAGCACTCGATAGCACAACATACCGTAGCAGCGCGCAAGTACATCCATTTTTTATTGTCAGTTTTAGGTACTTATTTTATGTACACACTGGAGACTGACTGCTGCAAAAGTGATTGATAAAAACTGAGAAAGAGCAACAAGTATGCTTCATTGAAAAAATATATGAATGGCCATCTGTAAGGGTGGAGCACAAGGAAAGGCACTCTGCCAGAGATTCACTGGAGCACATTAGCCTTTATTTCCATAGGTTGATGCTATATATATATATATATATATATATATAGACAGATAGATAGATAGATAGATAGATAGATAGATAGATAGATAGATAGATAGATAGATAGATAGATAGATAGATAGATAGATAGATAGATAGATAGATAGATATACAGTGGTGTATTTTGGTTTTGTGCTGCCCTAGGCAAGACTAAAATTGGGCTCCTTCTCTTTTAATGGATGTGGCTCCCTCCAAAATTGAAGGACTACAAGTCCCAGCATGAACCCCTGAGATCTCACGAGAGAGGGGGTGGGTGAGGGAGGGAGAGAGAGAGGGGGGTGGGTGAGGGGGGGATGAGAGAGAATGAGGGGGGTTGAGAGAGAGGGGAGTGAGAGAGCAAGAAAGGGGGGATTAGAGAGAGAGAGACAGAGAGAGAGCGAGAGGGGGGATGAGAGAGAGATAGAGGAGGGTAGAGAGACAGGAGGGGTGAGAGAGATAGAGAAGAGGGGTTAGAGAGAGAGAGAGAGAAGAGGGGTGAAAGATAGAGAGAAGAGGGGTGAGAGAGAGAGAGAAGAGGGGTGAGAGAGAGAGAGGGGGGGTGAGAGAGAGAGAGAGGGGGGGTGAGAGAGAGAGAGAAGGGGGGTGAGAGAGAGAGAGGGGCGGTGAGAGAGAGGGGGGATGAGAGTGAGAGAGAGGGGGTTGAGAGAGAGGGGGGAATGAGAGAGGTGGCTCTAGCAACCAGTGGCCAATAGAGACTCAGGTGGAGGGGGGGCAGTTTCTTTGCTGCCCCCCTGCAAACTGCCGCCCTAGGCCTGGGCCTTGTTGGCCTAGGCCAAAATACAGCAGTGTATATATATATATATATATATATATATATATATATATATATATATATATATATATATACATAGATATATATAGTATAATTGTATTGTGACTGAGTTGGGCAAGCGAGTTTTGGTTCTTATTTGTAATTATTATTATGATTATTATTATACAGGATTTATATAATTTGCAGTTTTTGCAGTGCTTTACCATGTTTGGGCAAACAGTACAATTACAATACAATTCAATGCAGGAGGAATCAGAGGGCCCTGCTCGTTAGAGCTTACACAGTATAGTTATGGGAAAGAGGACTTTGCATAGGTTTCAATAAGCACACATGCCTGGGTTGCAGCACATCCAGAATATGCAGTCTTATTCTGTGTTCTCTTTGCCATACTAGAAAGTAGAGCTGGATAGTAGATAGGCAAAGCTTACAGTGGTACTTAAGACCACATTTTTTTTTTTACCTTAATGCATTCTCTGCATTAAAACGGAGATCCACCTAAAAGGAGAAGTTCGACTTTAAGTCCTCATCCCCCCCTCCACCCCCACATTTGGCTTGTTATTTGTTTTTTTTTTTGGGGTGGGGGGGAGCGGATACCTAATTTCTCTCTCCCCTTCTCCCCTGTGAAGAGCCAAACGCTGAATAGCAAACTGCTCAGAGTTAGGATGCAGACGCCAGGAACCTAAAGGCTAGTGAAGAACTTGCCTGGGTGAGGACAGCACTGGATCCCTGGACAGGTAAGTGTTCTTATATTAAAAGTCAGCAGCAGCAATATTTGTAGTTGCTGACTTTAGTTTTTTGCCCAGACTGAAGCAGAGCTCCACCCAAAAGGCAAAGTTACGCTTTAAGGCCTGTCAAAATCAGGTACCCGCTCCCCCCTCCCCTCCTCCCCAAAAGCTCCATTTCACAAACAGGAGCTGAGCAGGAGGCCTTGAAGCAGAACTTTCCCTTTTGGGTGGAGCTCTTCTTTAAAAAAATAAAAATAAAAGTTAGCAGCTACAAATAATATTGCAGCTGCTGACTGCCTAGGTCAGGGATCCTCAAACTACGGTCCTCCAGCTCTTGCGGAACTAAACATCCCATGAGGCATTGTAAAACTCTATTCACAGACATATCTAGGCATGATGGGAATTGCAGTTCCTGAACAACTGGAGGGCCATAGTTTGAAGACCCCTGGTCTAGGTGTTCGGAGGCAGAAGTGCCCCCCCCCCTCCCTCCCTCAGTCTTCTGGGACACATGACAGGTCCCAGAGGACTGTGGGACCATTCACAGTGCGCAAAGCCGCTCGCGCATGTGCATTGGCATCCCGCTGTGAAGCTGCAAGCTGTCACAGCCTGGTGCCCATAGTAAAGATGCCAGCTCTGGGGAGAGAGGACACAGGGTGAAAATGGCTGGGCCGAACACAACTCTGAATGGTGGAACAGGTGAGTGGCTGTATATTAAAAGTTAGTAGTTACAGTTTTTGTAGCTACTGACTTTTAATCTTTACATAGGAGACTGGAGCTTCTCTTTAAGGTAAAAACACCCCACTAACTTTTCTACCCTTCTTGTGTCCCTAAACACTTACCTGGCTCAACGTCACATCTCCAGTATAGTCTCCAGCTTTAGCACCGCTCCCTTCACTTCCTACTTTTACAGTTGAGCCATAGGGCCACTGCTGCCATCAGTCCAACTCCTGTGAGGAGGGAACAGAGGCTGGCTTACCAGCGCTGTGTGTGTCTATGGACACGCACATGCTTGGGTGCCTCCTTAGCATCTGGCTTGTTAAAGGTGGCACTGGAAAAAGTGCCAGAAGAGGAGGGAACAATCTTTCTGTGGAATATTATTGCACAGAGTTAGTAAGTTTAACCTCTTTTTTTTATTTTAAAAATTACATGCGCCTTTAGTGTAACTTTAAATATGTGTGCAACTCTTTGTGCCAGAAGGGTATATTATTTATCAATAACACTGATTTAAATGAAGTCTATAATTAAAAATCACAATCCATATGCCAGGAAACATGTCGATGCCAGCAAATCAATGTAAAAAAGTATGTCTTTCTTGCCATGAATAAGAATGGTTAAGGTGAGGCGGACTTCAAGTAGATGTAAACCCTGAATCCGGGTTCACATTAGAAATCACATTGTTTTCAATGGTGCCCATTCACATCAATGCAATTCAGCATGGCACGATTTTGGAGAAGGGTCCTGTACTACTTTGGTGCGATGCAGCACAATTTTGTGCCCCATTGATTTAATTGGAGACGTACCATAGAGTCAGTTGTTAGGAGCCGACATCCATCACCATTTTAAAGTAGAGCCTCACAAAATTATTTCCTGCAAGATCACTTCATATTGGACCTTTTGGCAGGTATAGCTATGTAAATCATAAAAAATGATTGCCTATACGGTTTAAAACCCAGATAAACACTTGTCTCACCCTGCTGTTCAGATGCTCAGTTGCTCTTTACATTACTTGTCAGCACTGTGCCAAAAATGTAGAGGCCAATCTGCTAACAGCCTAAAGATTTACTGCTGCTCAGGGGCTCTGAGATTCAGCAAAATGGCAGTCTCCAGCAAAAAGAAACAGAAACAATGCTGGAGG